>NC_139237.1:40053921-40385921 GCF_977018435.1 Lepisma saccharinum
GTTTACGTGCAAACACATACATAATCAATGGGGGTGTGATAGTAGACCAAAGGTTGGGCGCAGGCTGTTCAGAATTAGTGACCTCTTCAATACTACCCTTCGCGAAAATTCTACTTTTTACTGAGTATTGGTCTTATTATACAGGGTCTGTTTACATATCCATTGGTTATTTACGTCTGCTTTAAAGTTTCAACTGTTGCGATGACGCTGTACAATAAGACTTGTTTTTTTTTTATTATTTGTTTCGTGTCAGTGAAATTTAATTGTTTGTTTTATGCACAAATATGCTATTCGGAACCAGTCCAACAATTTGAAGTGAGATCCGAACCATATATGCGTAGAAATGGAACAAAGGGACATTTGATTAGAATATTAATTCACTATGCCATTGTGGAAAAGAAAATCTCACATGGCACTCATTGCGGAAAAGATGACGAAACTCAAAAATCGCTTTTTCGAGTCACCTGAAGAAAACGAAAGATGAAGAGAACGACATAGTGCATTCGTGAAATTTAGCCTGGCCATTTGGATTTTAAATCTGCTTTCGGTGATTACGTTTGCTTCAAGCAACCCTATCACATTCTGCTTTCAATCATCCATGCAGCAACGGTAAGTATGCACTTTTGTTCGTAGTTTATCATTAATTATGTCGCGTTCTGACTTGCAAATATGTTCATGATAGTATCAGTATTGTCAGCCGTGTAACTAGTTCGAGGTGTGACGTTCCTGCGTTCATCTCTAATGGATTATTTTCTGTTATAACCGGTTTCTCCAAATTTTTGATATGTGACGTTATTCTTTAAAAAATGTTATTATATACTTAGGGTGATTTTTAACATTGCTCTTTGTGACGTCATTGACAAATGTTTTATTGCGTTCTCAGAACTGAGTCGTTGTGACAAAATATAAACATACGGGTGATATATAAACTACAAGTTGTAGATTTATTTTCCGTTTCAGTGTTTGTAGTGACTATATTTATTCTGTGCTGCCACCTTCCGTACTGATCGAATACCCGCACTATTGTCTACAATTCAGAAGTGAAGAAACGACAGAGCAACAAACCTCAAATGAAAATGGTACGTACTTCTGTTATTATGGGTCTTGTTTTGAGTAATTTATATTCTAATAATTGATTAGTTTATTGAATTTTGCCATAGTTTTTCTTTTAGGTACACTAAAAGTAGCCTACTAATTTGTTGCCAGTGTGAAATGAAAATGCAAAGAACTGGTCTGTGAAAGGAAATGTAATTACTGTTATAATATCTAACATATGTGATTTAAATTGTGTTTTCAATCTATTACGTATGGTCCTTTCTCATTTTAAGGTTACACAAAAGCTGCAACATGTACGTAGTTACGACGCACTCTTCAATGAACATTCACGCGAATCGAAAGGTCAACAAATCCATTACGCACGCACAACTAACTGATATAAAGTCAACCGTAAAATGGAAGGGATTCAACACATTCTCCGATCAAATACAAGTGAAGGAACAATAGTGCATGAACGTACACGGAGGTTTAGGCTAAATCTCGGTTATGAGGCCAGCCAGGAAAGCACGAAACCTGCTATCATGTTCACGGATTGTGCACAGAAGACATTTTACGGCTGAAAAAACATGAATAACCAGACGAAAGTCAACTTGAGTTTGAAGCAAGAAATTGATATACAGTGTGGCGCATATTGCATCTACCAACTTCAAATGACAACGGAAAGACGGCGAGTGCTTGGAGTAACTTTATGTGTTATGAAATAAAAAATAGGCATTTAATACAGTGTATAATATTAACAATACAGACATCAGTGCATCTTGAAAATAACGTCCTCTAAATGTCCTCCTGCGTGGATTCACTTTTCGACGCGATACGGGAAGGCTTTCATGACCTATGGAATACAGCGTATTTCACGGCGACTAATTGTTCACAATATTACCCGTGGCTCTCCACTGTCTAACCCACCTCAGAATGCTCTGTGTCTCTGGAACAGGTGCATGACGATCTCCATAGTTGTGCCGCAGTGCTCGGTGCCTGTTTGGATGAAGTCTTTCACTACCGCAAACCGCGTCTGTACCGGTCAACGCTCCATGGTATACTAATTGCCTCATTGCCTGATTTCCAATTCTCCACAGATGTAGGTATGACGCACATGCACACGTGCATTCTGGTAGGCTTGCCAACTCAAATTGGTAGATACAATATGCGCCTCCCTGTAGTTGTGTATTGATGGACATTACAGTTATGACAGTTAGGAAAGACTCTCCACGATTCCTATTCTACAAAAACGCCCTGCTCTTAAACATAGTTCAAAGAAATGATTACTAGGAAGAAAGTGAAGACCACAGAAGCATAGTTGAAGACAGAAAATTATTGCAAACGTGGAATTCCTAAGAAAACCAAGGATGATTAGATTGATTTTCCCCCATATTATCCCAAAGCACTAAGGAAAACGTATCTTCACATTTTATTACTATGTGTTCATCTTTATCCATATAAAAAAATAATCCTGGCCCCGTTACGTTCTTTTTCACGAAATATGAAACAATAAAACCTATCCTAGGCTTAATATTGTCATTATGAGGAAGATATTTTTTTAGTAGCATTATGCAAGTGGTCGCATGTAACAGTTTGTTACGGAATGTCAAAACCGTATTCGAACAATTCAATATGTATTAATTAGTTTCTCGTATTTTCATAATAAGCTGGAGGTGTGAATTTTCAAAGGTGCGTGCTGCAGGTGATGGTGATGGAGGGGGCTGGAATTATAAAAGTGGGTATCACATACCTGATTTCTGGGTAAGCGCGGAATAACCTATAAAATATTTTGCAATTGAGGCGTTGCGGATACGAAGGGGGAACTCAACAAACGTGCATTGTGAAGGAAATGCGTTGTCAAGCACAGTGCTAAATCCACAAAAGACTTTAGAAATCACGCATAAAACATTCCGATCTACTGTTACCAAATTTTTGTGGAGTTTGCACTGTGTCTGACAACTTGAAATGCATCTCCCTCACAATGTGCGTTTGTTGAGTTCGCCCTTCTTATCCGCAACGCCTCAATTACTGTTTTTGAAGTTGTTCAAATACAAAAATGGTATTCAGAGGTCTGAATTTACCACTTTGTTTCATATTTTTTTCACATACCTAGCGTAAAACACAACGAACCGCGCGATAATATTCGGGTCTGATGAAGCCAGGTAGAACAACTCACGCCCCCCCCCCCTCCCCCGTCCTTTCTGATTCAGACACACTTGTATACAAGGGTTCCAGACTTCCAAATCCACGGTGGGGAAGAGAAGGAGAAGAGGAAATTCCCGTGGTTCGGCTTGCAAGTAAAACTGTAGGGCCGTTTCCGAAAAGCATATGAGCATAGAAATGGACAAATTTGGCCGAATTTTTAGGCCGCGGAGCTTCCACTCCCTCAATCCACGAGCTCTCTAATTCCCAAGTCCAAAACGGGGAGACGGAGAAGTGCTGGTCGAGTAACCTACCCTTCCTGTTTACGCGGGGCCTTGGTCGAAGTTCCACCCTCCCCTCCTGCGTTGGACATGGGTTTACGTGCAAACACATACATAATCAATGGGGGTGTGATAGTAGACCAAAGGTTGGGCGCAGGCTGTTCAGAATTAGTGAGCTCTTCAATACTACCCTTCGCGAAAATTCTACTTTTTACTGAGTATTGGTCTTATTATACAGGGTCTGTTTACATATCCATTGGTTATTTACGTCTGCTTTAAAGTTTCAACTGTTGCGATGACGCTGTACAATAAGACTTGTTTTTTTTTATTATTTGTTTCGTGTCAGTGAAATTTAATTGTTTGTTTTATGCACAAATATGCTATTCGGAACCAGTCCAACAATTTGAAGTGAGATCCGAACCATATATGCGTAGAAATGGAACAACGGGACATTTGATTAGAATATTAATTCACTATGCCATTGTGGAAAAGAAAATCTCACATGGCTCTCATTGCGGAAAAGATGACGAAACTCAAAAATCGCTTTTTCGAGTCACCTGAAGAAAACGAAAGATGAAGAGAACGACATAGTGCATTCGTGAAATTTAGCCTGGCCATTTGGATTTTAAATCTGCTTTCGGTGATTACGTTTGCTTCAAGCAACCCTATCACATTCTGCTTTCAATCATCCATGCAGCAACGGTAAGTATGCACTTTTGTTCGTAGTTTATCATTAATTATGTCGCGTTCTGACTTGCAAATATGTTCATGATAGTATCAGTATTGTCAGCCGTGTAACTAGTTCGAGGTGTGACGTTCCTGCGTTCATCTCTAATGGATTATTTTCTGTTATAACCGGTTTCTCCAAATTTTTGATATGTGACGTTATTCTTTAAAAAATGTTATTATATACTTAGGGTGATTTTTAACATTGCTCTTTGTGACGTCATTGACAAATGTTTTATTGCGTTCTCAGAACTGAGTCGTTGTGACAAAATATAAACATACGGGTGATATATAAACTACAAGTTGTAGATTTATTTTCCGTTTCAGTGTTTGTAGTGACTATATTTATTCTGTGCTGCCACCTTCCGTACTGATCGAATACCCGCACTATTGTCTACAATTCAGAAGTGAAGAAACGACAGAGCAACAAACCTCAAATGAAAATGGTACGTACTTCTGTTATTATGGGTCTTGTTTTGAGTAATTTATATTCTAATAATTGATTAGTTTATTGAATTTGCCATAGTTTTTCTTTTAGGTACACTAAAAGTAGCCTACTAATTTGTTGCCAGTGTGAAATGAAAATGCAAAGAACTGGTCTGTGAAAGGAAATGTAATTACTGTTATGATATCTAACATATGTGATTTAAATTGTGTTTTCAATCTATTAGGTATGGTCCTTTCTCATTTTAAGGTTACACAAAAGCTGCAACATGTACGTAGTTACGACGCACTCTTCAATGAACATTCACGCGAATCGAAAGGTCAACAAATCCATTACGCACGCACAACTAACTGATATAAAGTCAACCGTAAAATGGAAGGGATTCAACACATTCTCCGATCAAATACAAGTGAAGGAACAATAGTGCATGAACGTACACGGAGGTTTAGGCTAAATCTCGGTTATGAGGCCAGCCAGGAAAGCACGAAACCTGCTATCATGTTCACGGATTGTGCACAGAAGACATTTTACGGCTGAAAAAACATGAATAACCAGACGAAAGTCAACTTGAGTTTGAAGCAAGAAATTGATATACAGTGTGGCGCATATTGCATCTACCAACTTCAAATGACAACGGAAAGACGGCAATTGCTTGGAGTAACTTTATGTGTTATGAAATAAAAAATAGGCATTTAATACAGTGTATAATATTAACAATACAGACATCAGTGCATCTTGAAAATAACGTCCTCTAAATGTCCTCCTGCGTGGATTCACTTTTCGACGCGATACGGGAAGGCTTTCATGACCTATGGAATACAGCGTATTTCACGGCGACTAATTGTTCACAATATTACCCGTGGCTCTCCACTGTCTAACCCACCTCAGAATGCTCTGTGTCTCTGGAACAGGTGCATGGCGATCTCCATAGTTGTGCCGCAGTGCTCGGTGCCTGTTTGGATGAAGTCTTTCACTACCGCAAACCGCGTCTGTACCGGTCAACGCTCCATGGTATACTAATTGCCTCATTGCCTGATTTCCAATTCTCCACAGATGTAGGTATGACGCACATGCACACGTGCATTCTGGTAGGCTTGCCAACTCAAATTGGTAGATACAATATGCGCCTCCCTGTAGTTGTGTATTGATGGACATTACAGTTATGACAGTTAGGAAAGACTCTCCACGATTCCTATTCTACAAAAACGCCCTGCTCTTAAACATAGTTCAAAGAAATGATTACTAGGAAGAAAGGGAAGACCACAGAAGCATAGTTGAAGACAGAAAATTATTGCAAACGTGGAATTCCTAAGAAAACCAAGGATGATTTCATTGATTTTCCCCCATATTATCCCAAAGCACTAAGGAAAACGTATCTTCACATTTTATTACTATGTGTTCATCTTTATCCATATAAAAAAATAATCCTGGCCCCGTTACGTTCTTTTTCACGAAATATGAAACAATAAAACCTATCCTAGGCTTAATATTGTCATTATGAGGAAGATATTTTTTTAGTTGCATTATGCAAGTGGTCGCATGTAACAGTTTGTTACGGAATGTCAAAACCGTATTCGAACAATTCAATATGTATTAATTAGTTTCTCGTATTTTCATAATAAGCTGGAGGTGTGAATTTTCAAAGGTGCGTGCTGCAGGTGATGGTGATGGAGGGGGCTGGAATTATAAAAGTGGGTATCACATACCTGATTTCTGGGTAAGCGCGGAATAACCTATAAAATATTTTGCAATTGAGGCGTTGCGGATACGAAGGGGGAACTCAACAAACGTGCATTGTGAAGGAAATGCGTTGTCAAGCACAGTGCTAAATCCACAAAAGACTTTAGAAATCACGCATAAAACATTCCGATCTACTGTTACCAAATTTTTGTGGAGTTTGCACTGTGTCTGACAACTTGAAATGCATCTCCCTCACAATGTGCGTTTGTTGAGTTCGCCCTTCTTATCCGCAACGCCTCAATTACTGTTTTTGAAGTTGTTCAAATACAAAAATGGTATTCAGAGGTCTGAATTTACCACTTTGTTTCATATTTTTTTCACATACCTAGCGTAAAACACAACGAACCGCGCGATAATATTCGGGTCTGATGAAGCCAGGTAGAACAACTCACGCCCCCCCCCCCTCCCCCGTCCTTTCTGATTCAGACACACTTGTATACAAGGGTTCCAGACTTCCAAATCCACGGTGGGGAAGAGAAGGAGAAGAGGAAATTCCCGTGGTTCGGCTTGCAAGTAAAACTGTAGGGCCGTTTCCGAAAAGCATATGAGCATAGAAATGGACAAATTTGGCCGAATTTTTAGGCTGCGTAGCTTCCACTCCCTCAATCCACGAGCTCTCTAATTCCCAAGTCCAAAACGGGGAGACGGAGAAGTGCTGGTCGAGTAACCTACCCTTCCTGTTTACGCGGGGCCTTGGTCGAAGTTCCACCCTCCCCTCCTGCGTTGGACATGGGTTTACGTGCAAACACATACATAATCAATGGGGGTGTGATAGTAGACCAAAGGTTGGGCGCAGGCTGTTCAGAATTAGTGAGCTCTTCAATACTACCCTTCGCGAAAATTCTACTTTTTACTGAGTATTGGTCTTATTATACAGGGTCTGTTTACATATCCATTGGTTATTTACGTCTGCTTTAAAGTTTCAACTGTTGCGATGACGCTGTACAATAAGACTTGTTTTTTTTTATTATTTGTTTCGTGTCAGTGAAATTTAATTGTTTGTTTTATGCACAAATATGCTATTCGGAACCAGTCCAACAATTTGAAGTGAGATCCGAACCATATATGCGTAGAAATGGAACAACGGGACATTTGATTAGAATATTAATTCACTATGCCATTGTGGAAAAGAAAATCTCACATGGCACTCATTGCGGAAAAGATGACGAAACTCAAAAATCGCTTTTTCGAGTCACCTGAAGAAAACGAAAGATGAAGAGAACGACATAGTGCATTCGTGAAATTTAGCCTGGCCATTTGGATTTTAAATCTGCTTTCGGTGATTACGTTTGCTTCAAGCAACCCTATCACATTCTGCTTTCAATCATCCATGCAGCAACGGTAAGTATGCACTTTTGTTCGTAGTTTATCATTAATTATGTCGCGTTCTGACTTGCAAATATGTTCATGATAGTATCAGTATTGTCAGCCGTGTAACTAGTTCGAGGTGTGACGTTCCTGCGTTCATCTCTAATGGATTATTTTCTGTTATAACCGGTTTCTCCAAATTTTTGATATGTGACGTTATTCTTTAAAAAATGTTATTATATACTTAGGGTGATTTTTAACATTGCTCTTTGTGACGTCATTGACAAATGTTTTATTGCGTTCTCAGAACTGAGTCGTTGTGACAAAATATAAACATACGGGTGATATATAAACTACAAGTTGTAGATTTATTTTCCGTTTCAGTGTTTGTAGTGACTATATTTATTCTGTGCTGCCACCTTCCGTACTGATCGAATACCCGCACTATTGTCTACAATTCAGAAGTGAAGAAACGACAGAGCAACAAACCTCAAATGAAAATGGTACGTACTTCTGTTATTATGGGTCTTGTTTTGAGTAATTTATATTCTAATAATTGATTAGTTTATTGAATTTTGCCATAGTTTTTCTTTTAGGTACACTAAAAGTAGCCTACTAATTTGTTGCCAGTGTGAAATGAAAATGCAAAGAACTGGTCTGTGAAAGGAAATGTAATTACTGTTATAATATCTAACATATGTGATTTAAATTGTGTTTTCAATCTATTAGGTATGGTCCTTTCTCATTTTAAGGTTACACAAAAGCTGCAACATGTACGTAGTTACGACGCACTCTTCAATGAACATTCACGCGAATCGAAAGGTCAACAAATCCATTACGCACGCACAACTAACTGATATAAAGTCAACCGTAAAATGGAAGGGATTCAACACATTCTCCAATCAAATACAAGTGAAGGAACAATAGTGCATGAACGTACACGGAGGTTTAGGCTAAATCTCGGTTATGAGGCCAGCCAGGAAAGCACGAAACCTGCTATCATGTTCACGGATTGTGCACAGAAGACATTTTACGGCTGAAAAAACATGAATAACCAGACGAAAGTCAACTTGAGTTTGAAGCAAGAAATTGATATACAGTGTGGCGCATATTGCATCTACCAACTTCAAATGACAACGGAAAGACGGCAAGTGCTTGTAGTAACTTTATGTGTTATGAAATAAAAAATAGGCATTTAATACAGTGTATAATATTAACAATACAGACATCAGTGCATCTTGAAAATAACGTCCTCTAAATGTCCTCCTGCGTGGATTCACTTTTCGACGCGATACGGGAAGGCTTTCATGACCTATGGAATACAGCGTATTTCACGGCGACTAATTGTTCACAATATTACCCGTGGCTCTCCACTGTCTAACCCACCTCAGAATGCTCTGTGTCTCTGGAACAGGTGCATGGCGATCTCCATAGTTGTGCCGCAGTGCTCGGTGCCTGTTTGGATAAAGTCTTTCACTACCGCAAACCGCGTCTGTACCGGTCAACGCTCCATGGTATACTAATTGCCTCATTGCCTGATTTCCAATTCTCCACAGATGTAGGTATGACGCACATGCACACGTGCATTCTGGTAGGCTTGCCAACTCAAATTGGTAGATACAATATGCGCCTCCCTGTAGTTGTGTATTGATGGACATTACAGTTATGACACTTAGGAAAGACTCTCCACGATTCCTATTCTACAAAAACGCCCTGCTCTTAAACATAGTTCAAAGAAATGATTACTAGGAAGAAAGGGAAGACCACAGAAGCATAGTTGAAGACAGAAAATTATTGCAAACGTGGAATTCCTAAGAAAACCAAGGATGATTAGATTGATTTTCCCCCATATTATCCCAAAGCACTAAGGAAAACGTATCTTCACATTTTATTACTATGTGTTCATCTTTATCCATATAAAAAAATAATCCTGGCCCCGTTACGTTCTTTTTCACGAAATATGAAACAATAAAACCTATCCTAGGCTTAATATTGTCATTATGAGGAAGATATTTTTTTAGTTGCATTATGCAAGTGGTCGCATGTAACAGTTTGTTACGGAATGTCAAAACCGTATTCGAACAATTCAATATGTATTAATTAGTTTCTCGTATTTTCATAATAAGCTGGAGGTGTGAATTTTCAAAGGTGCGTGCTGCAGGTGATGGTGATGGAGGGGGCTGGAATTATAAAAGTGGGTATCACATACCTGATTTCTGGGTAAGCGCGGAATAACCTATAAAATATTTTGCAATTGAGGCGTTGCGGATACGAAGGGGGAACTCAACAAACGTGCATTGTGAAGGAAATGCGTTGTCAAGCACAGTGCTAAATCCACAAAAGACTTTAGAAATCACGCATAAAACATTCCGATCTACTGTTACCAAATTTTTGTGGAGTTTGCACTGTGTCTGACAACTTGAAATGCATCTCCCTCACAATGTGCGTTTGTTGAGTTCGCCCTTCTTATCCGCAACGCCTCAATTACTGTTTTCGAAGTTGTTCAAATACAAAAATGGTATTCAGAGGTCTGAATTTACCACTTTGTTTCATATTTTTTTCACATTCCTAGCGTAAAACACAACGAACCGCGCGATAATATTCGGGTCTGATGAAGCCAGGTAGAACAACTCACGCCCCCCCCTCCCCCGTCCTTTCTGATTCAGACACACTTGTATACAAGGGTTCCAGACTTCCAAATCCACGGTGGGGAAGAGAAGGAGAAGAGGAAATTCCCGTGGTTCGGCTTGCAAGTAAAACTGTAGGGCCGTTTCCGAAAAGCATATGAGCATAGAAATGGACAAATTTGGCCGAATTTTTAGGCCGCGTAGCTTCCACTCCCTCAATCCACGAGCTCTCTAATTCCCAAGTCCAAAACGGGGAGACGGAGAAGTGCTGGTCGAGTAACCTACCCTTCCTGTTTACGCGGGGCCTTGGTCGAAGTTCCACCCTCCCCTCCTGCGTTGGACATGGGTTTACGTGCAAACACATACATAATCAATGGGGGTGTGATAGTAGACCAAAGGTTGGGCGCAGGCTGTTCAGAATTAGTGAGCTCTTCAATACTACCCTTCGCGAAAATTCTACTTTTTACTGAGTATTGGTCTTATTATACAGGGTCTGTTTACCTATCCATTGGTTATTTACGTCTGCTTTAAAGTTTCAACTGTTGCGATGACGCTGTACAATAAGACTTGTTTTTTTTTTTATTATTTGTTTCGTGTCAGTGAAATTTAATTGTTTGTTTTATGCACAAATATGCTATTCGGAACCAGTCCAACAATTTGAAGTGAGATCCGAACCATATATGCGTAGAAATGGAACAACGGGACATTTGATTAGAATATTAATTCACTATGCCATTGTGGAAAAGAAAATCTCACATGGCACTCATTGCGGAAAAGATGACGAAACTCAAAAATCGCTTTTTCGAGTCACCTGAAGAAAACGAAAGATGAAGAGAACGACATAGTGCATTCGTGAAATTTAGCCTGGCCATTTGGATTTTAAATCTGCTTTCGGTGATTACGTTTGCTTCAAGCAACCCTATCACATTCTGCTTTCAATCATCCATGCAGCAACGGTAAGTATGCACTTTTGTTCGTAGTTTATCATTAATTATGTCGCGTTCTGACTTGCAAATATGTTCATGATAGTATCAGTATTGTCAGCCGTGTAACTAGTTCGAGGTGTGACGTTCCTGCGTTCATCTCTAATGGATTATTTTCTGTTATAACCGGTTTCTCCAAATTTTTGATATGTGACGTTATTCTTTAAAAAATGTTATTATATACTTAGGGTGATTTTTAACATTGCTCTTTGTGACGTCATTGACAAATGTTTTATTGCGTTCTCAGAACTGAGTCGTTGTGACAAAATATAAACATACGGGTGATATATAAACTACAAGTTGTAGATTTATTTTCCGTTTCAGTGTTTGTAGTGACTATATTTATTCTGTGCTGCCACCTTCCGTACTGATCGAATACCCGCACTATTGTCTACAATTCAGAAGTGAAGAAACGACAGAGCAACAAACCTCAAATGAAAATGGTACGTACTTCTGTTATTATGGGTCTTGTTTTGAGTAATTTATATTCTAATAATTGATTAGTTTATTGAATTTTGCCATAGTTTTTCTTTTAGGTACACTAAAAGTAGCCTACTAATTTGTTGCCAGTGTGAAATGAAAATGCAAAGAACTGGTCTGTGAAAGGAAATGTAATTACTGTTATAATATCTAACATATGTGATTTAAATTGTGTTTTCAATCTATTACGTATGGTCCTTTCTCATTTTAAGGTTACACAAAAGCTGCAACATGTACGTAGTTACGACGCACTCTTCAATGAACATTCACGCGAATCGAAAGGTCAACAAATCCATTACGCACGCACAACTAACTGATATAAAGTCAACCGTAAAATGGAAGGGATTCAACACATTCTCCGATCAAATACAAGTGAAGGAACAATAGTGCATGAACGTACACGGAGGTTTAGGCTAAATCTCGGTTATGAGGCCAGCCAGGAAAGCACGAAACCTGCTATCATGTTCACGGATTGTGCACAGAAGACATTTTACGGCTGAAAAAACATGAATAACCAGACGAAAGTCAACTTGAGTTTGAAGCAAGAAATTGATATACAGCGTGGCGCATATTGCATCTACCAACTTCAAATGACAACGGAAAGACGGCAAGTGCTTGTAGTAACTTTATGTGTTATGAAATAAAAAAATAGGCATTTAATACAGTGTATAATATTAACAATACAGACATCAGTGCATCTTGAAAATAACGTCCTCTAAATGTCCTCCTGCGTGGATTCACTTTTCGACGCGATACGGGAAGGCTTTCATGACCTATGGAATACAGCGTATTTCACGGCGACTAATTGTTCACAATATTACCCGTGGCTCTCCACTGTCTAACCCACCTCAGAATGCTCTGTGTCTCTGGAACAGGTGCATGGCGATCTCCATAGTTGTGCCGCAGTGCTCGGTGCCTGTTTGGATGAAGTCTTTCACTACCGCAAACCGCGTCTGTACCGGTCAACGCTCCATGGTATACTAATTGCCTCATTGCCTGATTTCCAATTCTCCACAGATGTAGGTATGACGCACATGCACACGTGCATTCTGGTAGGCTTGCCAACTCAAATTGGTAGATACAATATGCGCCTCCCTGTAGTTGTGTATTGATGGACATTACAGTTATGACAGTTAGGAAAGACTCTCCACGATTCCTATTCTACAAAAACGCCCTGCTCTTAAACATAGTTCAAAGAAATGATTACTAGGAAGAAAGGGAAGACCACAGAAGCATAGTTGAAGACAGAAAATTATTGCAAACGTGGAATTCCTAAGAAAACCAAGGATGATTTCATTGATTTTCCCCCATATTATCCCAAAGCACTAAGGAAAACGTATCTTCACATTTTATTACTATGTGTTCATCTTTATCCATATAAAAAAATAATCCTGGCCCCGTTACGTTCTTTTTCACGAAATATGAAACAATAAAACCTATCCTAGGCTTAATATTGTCATTATGAGGAAGATATTTTTTTAGTTGCATTATGCAAGTGGTCGCATGTAACAGTTTGTTACGGAATGTCAAAACCGTATTCGAACAATTCAATATGTATTAATTAGTTTCTCGTATTTTCATAATAAGCTGGAGGTGTGAATTTTCAAAGGTGCGTGCTGCAGGTGATGGTGATGGAGGGGGCTGGAATTATAAAAGTGGGTATCACATACCTGATTTCTGGGTAAGCGCGGAATAACCTATAAAATATTTTGCAATTGAGGCGTTGCGGATACGAAGGGGGAACTCAACAAACGTGCATTGTGAAGGAAATGCGTTGTCAAGCACAGTGCTAAATCCACAAAAGACTTTAGAAATCACGCATAAAACATTCCGATCTACTGTTACCAAATTTTTGTGGAGTTTGCACTGTGTCTGACAACTTGAAATGCATCTCCCTCACAATGTGCGTTTGTTGAGTTCGCCCTTCTTATCCGCAACGCCTCAATTACTGTTTTCGAAGTTGTTCAAATACAAAAATGGTATTCAGAGGTCTGAATTTACCACTTTGTTTCATATTTTTTTCACATTCCTAGCGTAAAACACAACGAACCGCGCGATAATATTCGGGTCTGATGAAGCCAGGTAGAACAACTCACGCCCCCCCCCCTCCCCCGTCCTTTCTGATTCAGACACACTTGTATACAAGGGTTCCAGACTTCCAAATCCACGGTGGGGAAGAGAAGGAGAAGAGGAAATTCCCGTGGTTCGGCTTGCAAGTAAAACTGTAGGGCCGTTTCCGAAAAGCATATGAGCATAGAAATGGACAAATTTGGCCGAATTTTTAGGCCGCGTAGCTTCCACTCCCTCAATCCACGAGCTCTCTAATTCCCAAGTCCAAAACGGGGAGACGGAGAAGTGCTGGTCGAGTAACCTACCCTTCCTGTTTACGCGGGGCCTTGGTCGAAGTTCCACCCTCCCCTCCTGCGTTGGACATGGGTTTACGTGCAAACACATACATAATCAATGGGGGTGTGATAGTAGACCAAAGGTTGGGCGCAGGCTGTTCAGAATTAGTGAGCTCTTCAATACTACCCTTCGCGAAAATTCTACTTTTTACTGAGTATTGGTCTTATTATACAGGGTCTGTTTACCTATCCATTGGTTATTTACGTCTGCTTTAAAGTTTCAACTGTTGCGATGACGCTGTACAATAAGACTTGTTTTTTTTATTATTATTTGTTTCGTGTCAGTGAAATTTAATTGTTTGTTTTATGCACAAATATGCTATTCGGAACCAGTCCAACAATTTGAAGTGAGATCCGAACCATATATGCGTAGAAATGGAACAACGGGACATTTGATTAGAATATTAATTCACTATGCCATTGTGGAAAAGAAAATCTCACATGGCACTCATTGCGGAAAAGATGACGAAACTCAAAAATCGCTTTTTCGAGTCACCTGAAGAAAACGAAAGATGAAGAGAACGACATAGTGCATTCGTGAAATTTAGCCTGGCCATTTGGATTTTAAATCTGCTTTCGGTGATTACGTTTGCTTCAAGCAACCCTATCACATTCTGCTTTCAATCATCCATGCAGCAACGGTAAGTATGCACTTTTGTTCGTAGTTTATCATTAATTATGTCGCGTTCTGACTTGCAAATATGTTCATGATAGTATCAGTATTGTCAGCCGTGTAACTAGTTCGAGGTGTGACGTTCCTGCGTTCATCTCTAATGGATTATTTTCTGTTATAACCGGTTTCTCCAAATTTTTGATATGTGACGTTATTCTTTAAAAAATGTTATTATATACTTAGGGTGATTTTTAACATTGCTCTTTGTGACGTCATTGACAAATGTTTTATTGCGTTCTCAGAACTGAGTCGTTGTGACAAAATATAAACATACGGGTGATATATAAACTACAAGTTGTAGATTTATTTTCCGTTTCAGTGTTTGTAGTGACTATATTTATTCTGTGCTGCCACCTTCCGTACTGATCGAATACCCGCACTATTGTCTACAATTCAGAAGTGAAGAAACGACAGAGCAACAAACCTCAAATGAAAATGGTACGTACTTCTGTTATTATGGGTCTTGTTTTGAGTAATTTATATTCTAATAATTGATTAGTTTATTGAATTTTGCCATAGTGTTTCTTTTAGGTACACTAAAAGTAGCCTACTAATTTGTTGCCAGTGTGAAATGAAAATGCAAAGAACTGGTCTGTGAAAGGAAATGTAATTACTGTTATAATATCTAACATATGTGATTTAAATTGTGTTTTCAATCTATTAGGTATGGTCCTTTCTCATTTTAAGGTTACACAAAAGCTGCAACATGTACGTAGTTACGACGCACTCTTCAATGAACATTCACGCGAATCGAAAGGTCAACAAATCCATTACGCACGCACAACTAACTGATATAAAGTCAACCGTAAAATGGAAGGGATTCAACACATTCTCCGATCAAATACAAGTGAAGGAACAATAGTGCATGAACGTACACGGAGGTTTAGGCTAAATCTCGGTTATGAGGCCAGCCAGGAAAGCACGAAACCTGCTATCATGTTCACGGATTGTGCACAGAAGACATTTTACGGCTGAAAAAACATGAATAACCAGACGAAAGTCAACTTGCGTTTGAAGCAAGAAATTGATATACAGTGTGGCGCATATTGCATCTACCAACTTCAAATGACAACGGAAAGACGGCGAGTGCTTGGAGTAACTTTATGTGTTATGAAATAAAAAATAGGCATTTAATACAGTGTATAATATTAACAATACAGACATCAGTGCATCTTGAAAATAACGTCCTCTAAATGTCCTCCTGCGTGGATTCACTTTTCGACGCGATACGGGAAGGCTTTCATGACCTATGGAATACAGCGTATTTCACGGCGACTAATTGTTCACAATATTACCCGTGGCTCTCCACTGTCTAACCCACCTCAGAATGCTCTGTGTCTCTGGAACAGGTGCATGGCGATCTCCATAGTTGTGCCGCAGTGCTCGGTGCCTGTTTGGATGAAGTCTTTCACTACCGCAAACCGCGTCTGTACCGGTCAACGCTCCATGGTATACTAATTGCCTCATTGCCTGATTTCCAATTCTCCACAGATGTAGGTATGACGCACATGCACACGTGCATTCTGGTAGGCTTGCCAACTCAAATTGGTAGATACAATATGCGCCTCCCTGTAGTTGTGTATTGATGGACATTACAGTTATGACACTTAGGAAAGACTCTCCACGATTCCTATTCTACAAAAACGCCCTGCTCTTAAACATAGTTCAAAGAAATGATTACTAGGAAGAAAGGGAAGACCACAGAAGCATAGTTGAAGACAGAAAATTATTGCAAACGTGGAATTCCTAAGAAAACCAAGGATGATTTCATTGATTTTCCCCCATATTATCCCAAAGCACTAAGGAAAACGTATCTTCACATTTTATTACTATGTGTTCATCTTTATCCACATAAAAAAATAATCCTGGCCCCGTTACGTTCTTTTTCACGAAATATGAAACAATAAAACCTATCCTAGGCTTAATATTGTCATTATGAGGAAGATATTTTTTTAGTTGCATTATGCAAGTGGTCGCATGTAACAGTTTGTTACGGAATGTCAAAACCGTATTCGAACAATTCAATATGTATTAATTAGTTTCTCGTATTTTCATAATAAGCTGGAGGTGTGAATTTTCAAAGGTGCGTGCTGCAGGTGATGGTGATGGAGGGGGCTGGAATTATAAAAGTGGGTATCACATACCTGATTTCTGGGTAAGCGCGGAATAACCTATAAAATATTTTGCAATTGAGGCGTTGCGGATACGAAGGGGGAACTCAACAAACGTGCATTGTGAAGGAAATGCGTTGTCAAGCACAGTGCTAAATCCACAAAAGACTTTAGAAATCACGCATAAAACATTCCGATCTACTGTTACCAAATTTTTGTGGAGTTTGCACTGTGTCTGACAACTTGAAATGCATCTCCCTCACAATGTGCGTTTGTTGAGTTCGCCCTTCTTATCCGCAACGCCTCAATTACTCTTTTTGAAGTTGTTCAAATAAAAAAATGGTATTCAGAGGTCTGAATTTACCACTTCGTTTCATATTTTTTACACATACCTAGCGTAAAACACAACGAACCGCGCGATAATATTCGGGTCTGATGAAGCCAGGTAGAACAACTCACGCCCCCCCCCCCCCTCCCCCGTCCTTTCTGATTCAGACACACTTGTATACAAGGGTTCCAGACTTCCAAATCCACGGTGGGGAAGAGAAGGAGAAGAGGAAATTCCCGTGGTTCGGCTTGCAAGTAAAACTGTAGGGCCGTTTCCGAAAAGCATATGAGCATAGAAATGGACAAATTTGGCCGAATTTTTAGGCCGCGTAGCTTCCACTCCCTCAATCCACGAGCTCTCTAATTCCCAAGTCCAAAACGGGGAGACGGAGAAGTGCTGGTCGAGTAACCTACCCTTCCTGTTTACGCGGGGCCTTGGTCGAAGTTCCACCCTTCCCTCCTGCGTTGGACATGGGTTTACGTGCAAACACATACATAATCAATGGGGATGTGATAGTAGACCAAAGGTTGGGCGCAGGCTGTTCAGAATTAGTGAGCTCTTCAATGCTACCCTTCGCGAAAATTCTACTTTTTACTGAGTATTGGTCTTATTATACAGGGTCTGTTTACATATCCATTGGTTATTTACGTCTGCTTTAAAGTTTCAACTGTTGCGATGACGCTGTACAATAAGACTTGTTTTTTTTTATTATTTGTTTCGTGTCAGTGAAATTTAATTGTTTGTTTTATGCACAAATATGCTATTCGGAACCAGTCCAACAATTTGAAGTGAGATCCGAACCATATATGCGTAGAAATGGAACAACGGGACATTTGATTAGAATATTAATTCACTATGCCATTGTGGAAAAGAAAATCTCACATGGCTCTCATTGCGGAAAAGATGACGAAACTCAAAAATCGCTTTTTCGAGTCACCTGAAGAAAACGAAAGATGAAGAGAACGACATAGTGCATTCGTGAAATTTAGCCTGGCCATTTGGATTTTAAATCTGCTTTCGGTGATTACGTTTGCTTCAAGCAACCCTATCACATTCTGCTTTCAATCATCCATGCAGCAACGGTAAGTATGCACTTTTGTTCGTAGTTTATCATTAATTATGTCGCGTTCTGACTTGCAAATATGTTCATGATAGTATCAGTATTGTCAGCCGTGTAACTAGTTCGAGGTGTGACGTTCCTGCGTTCATCTCTAATGGATTATTTTCTGTTATAACCGGTTTCTCCAAATTTTTGATATGTGACGTTATTCTTTAAAAAATGTTATTATATACTTAGGGTGATTTTTAACATTGCTCTTTGTGACGTCATTGACAAATGTTTTATTGCGTTCTCAGAACTGAGTCGTTGTGACAAAATATAAACATACGGGTGATATATAAACTACAAGTTGTAGATTTATTTTCCGTTTCAGTGTTTGTAGTGACTATATTTATTCTGTGCTGCCACCTTCCGTACTGATCGAATACCCGCACTATTGTCTACAATTCAGAAGTGAAGAAACGACAGAGCAACAAACCTCAAATGAAAATGGTACGTACTTCTGTTATTATGGGTCTTGTTTTGAGTAATTTATATTCTAATAATTGATTAGTTTATTGAATTTTGCCATAGTTTTTCTTTTAGGTACACTAAAAGTAGCCTACTAATTTGTTGCCAGTGTGAAATGAAAATGCAAAGAACTGGTCTGTGAAAGGAAATGTAATTACTGTTATAATATCTAACATATGTGATTTAAATTGTGTTTTCAATCTATTAGGTATGGTCCTTTCTCATTTTAAGGTTACACAAAAGCTGCAACATGTACGTAGTTACGACGCACTCTTCAATGAACATTCACGCGAATCGAAAGGTCAACAAATCCATTACGCACGCACAACTAACTGATATAAAGTCAACCGTAAAATGGAAGGGATTCAACACATTCTCCGATCAAATACAAGTGAAGGAACAATAGTGCATGAACGTACACGGAGGTTTAGGCTAAATCTCGGTTATGAGGCCAGCCAGGAAAGCACGAAACCTGCTATCATGTTCACGGATTGTGCACAGAAGACATTTTACGGCTGAAAAAACATGAATAACCAGACGAAAGTCAACTTGAGTTTGAAGCAAGAAATTGATATACAGTGTGGCGCATATTGCATCTACCAACTTCAAATGACAACGGAAAGACGGCAAGTGCTTGTAGTAACTTTATGTGTTATGAAATAAAAAATAGGCATTTAATACAGTGTATAATATTAACAATACAGACATCAGTGCATCTTGAAAATAACGTCCTCTAAATGTCCTCCTGCGTGGATTCACTTTTCGACGCGATACGGGAAGGCTTTCATGACCTATGGAATACAGCGTATTTCACGGCGACTAATTGTTCACAATATTACCCGTGGCTCTCCACTGTCTAACCCACCTCAGAATGCTCTGTGTCTCTGGAACAGGTGCATGGCGATCTCCATAGTTGTGCCGCAGTGCTCGGTGCCTGTTTGGATGAAGTCTTTCACTACCGCAAACCGCGTCTGTACCGGTCAACGCTTCATGGTATACTAATTGCCTCATTGCCTGATTTCCAATTCTCCACAGATGTAGGTATGACGCACATGCACACGTGCATTCTGGTAGGCTTGCCAACTCAAATTGGTAGATACAATATGCGCCTCCCTGTAGTTGTGTATTGATGGACATTACAGTTATGACAGTTAGGAAAGACTCTCCACGATTCCTATTCTACAAAAACGCCCTGCTCTTAAACATAGTTCAAAGAAATGATTACTAGGAAGAAAGGGAAGACCACAGAAGCATAGTTGAAGACAGAAAATTATTGCAAACGTGGAATTCCTAAGAAAACCAAGGATGATTTCATTGATTTTCCCCCATATTATCCCAAAGCACTAAGGAAAACGTATCTTCAAATTTATTACTATGTGTTCATCTTTATCCATATAAAAAAATAATCCTGGCCCCGTTACGTTCTTTTTCACGAAATATGAAACAATAAAACCTATCCTAGGCTTAATATTGTCATTATGAGGAAGATATTTTTTTAGTTGCATTATGCAAGTGGTCGCATGTAACAGTTTGTTACGGAATGTCAAAACCGTATTCGAACAATTCAATATGTATTAATTAGTTTCTCGTATTTTCATAATAAGCTGGAGGTGTGAATTTTCAAAGGTGCGTGCTGCAGGTGATGGTGATGGAGGGGGCTGGAATTATAAAAGTGGGTATCACATACCTGATTTCTGGGTAAGCGCGGAATAACCTATAAAATATTTTGCAATTGAGGCGTTGCGGATACGAAGGGGGAACTCAACAAACGTGCATTGTGAAGGAAATGCGTTGTCAAGCACAGTGCTAAATCCACAAAAGACTTTAGAAATCACGCATAAAACATTCCGATCTACTGTTACCAAATTTTTGTGGAGTTTGCACTGTGTCTGACAACTTGAAATGCATCTCCCTCACAATGTGCGTTTGTTGAGTTCGCCCTTCTTATCCGCAACGCCTCAATTACTGTTTTTGAAGTTGTTCAAATACAAAAATGGTATTCAGAGGTCTGAATTTACCACTTTGTTTCATATTTTTTTCACATACCTAGCGTAAAACACAACGAACCGCGCGAATATATTCGGGTCTGATGAAGCCAGGTAGAACAACTCACGCCCCCCCCCTCCCCCGTCCTTTCTGATTCAGACACACTTGTATACAAGGGTTCCAGACTTCCAAATCCACGGTGGGGAAGAGAAGGAGAAGAGGAAATTCCCGTGGTTCGGCTTGCAAGTAAAACTGTAGGGCCGTTTCCGAAAAGCATATGAGCATAGAAATGGACAAATTTGGCCGAATTTTTAGGCCGCGTAGCTTCCACTCCCTCAATCCACGAGCTCTCTAATTCCCAAGTCCAAAACGGGGAGACGGAGAAGTGCTGGTCGAGTAACCTACCCTTCCTGTTTACGCGGGGCCTTGGTCGAAGTTCCACCCTCCCCTCCTGCGTTGGACATGGGTTTACGTGCAAACACATACATAATCAATGGGGGTGTGATAGTAGACCAAAGGTTGGGCGCAGGCTGTTCAGAATTAGTGAGCTCTTCAATACTACCCTTCGCGAAAATTCTACTTTTTACTGAGTATTGGTCTTATTATACAGGGTCTGTTTACATATCCATTGGTTATTTACGTCTGCTTTAAAGTTTCAACTGTTGCGATGACGCTGTACAATAAGACTTGTTTTTTTTTTATTATTTGTTTCGTGTCAGTGAAATTTAATTGTTTGTTTTATGCACAAATATGCTATTCGGAACCAGTCCAACAATTTGAAGTGAGATCCGAACCATATATGCGTAGAAATGGAACAACGGGACATTTGATTAGAATATTAATTCACTATGCCATTGTGGAAAAGAAAATCTCACATGGCACTCATTGCGGAAAAGATGACGAAACTCAAAAATCGCTTTTTCGAGTCACCTGAAGAAAACGAAAGATGAAGAGAACGACATAGTGCATTCGTGATATTTAGCCTGGCCATTTGGATTTTAAATCTGCTTTCGGTGATTACGTTTGCTTCAAGCAACCCTATCACATTCTGCTTTCAATCATCCATGCAGCAACGGTAAGTATGCACTTTTGTTCGTAGTTTATCATTAATTATGTCGCGTTCTGACTTGCAAATATGTTCATGATAGTATCAGTATTGTCTGCCGTGTAACTAGTTCGAGGAGTGACGTTCCTGCGTTCATCTCTAATGGATTATTTTCTGTTATAACCGGTTTCTCCAAATTTTTGATATGTGACGTTATTCTTTAAAAAATGTTATTATATACTTAGGGTGATTTTTAACATTGCTCTTTGTGACGTCATTGACAAATGTTTTATTGCGTTCTCAGAACTGAGTCGTTGTGACAAAATATAAACATACGGGTGATATATAAACTACAAGTTGTAGATTTATTTTCCGTTTCAGTGTTTGTAGTGACTATATTTATTCTGTGCTGCCACCTTCCGTACTGATCGAATACCCGCACTATTGTCTACAATTCAGAAGTGAAGAAACGACAGAGCAACAAACCTCAAATGAAAATGGTACGTACTTCTGTTATTATGGGTCTTGTTTTGAGTAATTTATATTCTAATAATTGATTAGTTTATTGAATTTTGCCATAGTTTTTCTTTTAGGTACACTAAAAGTAGCCTACTAATTTGTTGCCAGTGTGAAATGAAAATGCAAAGAACTGGTCTGTGAAAGGAAATGTAATTACTGTTATAATATCTAACATATGTGATTTAAATTGTGTTTTCAATCTATTAGGTATGGTCCTTTCTCATTTTAAGGTTACACAAAAGCTGCAACATGTACGTAGTTACGACGCACTCTTCAATGAACATTCACGCGAATCGAAAGGTCAACAAATCCATTACGCACGCACAACTAACTGATATAAAGTCAACCGTAAAATGGAAGGGATTCAACACATTCTCCGATCAAATACAAGTGAAGGAACAATAGTGCATGAACGTACACGGAGGTTTAGGCTAAATCTCGGTTATGAGGCCAGCCAGGAAAGCACGAAACCTGCTATCATGTTCACGGATTGTGCACAGAAGACATTTTACGGCTGAAAAAACATGAATAACCAGACGAAAGTCAACTTGAGTTTGAAGCAAGAAATTGATATACAGTGTGGCGCATATTGCATCTACCAACTTCAAATGACAACGGAAAGACGGCAAGTGCTTGTAGTAACTTTATGTGTTATGAAATAAAAAATAGGCATTTAATACAGTGTATAATATTAACAATACAGACATCAGTGCATCTTGAAAATAACGTCCTCTAAATGTCCTCCTGCGTGGATTCACTTTTCGACGCGATACGGGAAGGCTTTCATGACCTATGGAATACAGCGTATTTCACGGCGACTAATTGTTCACAATATTACCCGTGGCTCTCCACTGTCTAACCCACCTCAGAATGCTCTGTGTCTCTGGAACAGGTGCATGACGATCTCCATAGTTGTGCCGCAGTGCTCGGTGCCTGTTTGGATGAAGTCTTTCACTACCGCAAACCGCGTCTGTACCGGTCAACGCTCCATGGTATACTAATTGCCTCATTGCCTGATTTCCAATTCTCCACAGATGTAGGTATGACGCACATGCACACGTGCATTCTGGTAGGCTTGCCAACTCAAATTGGTAGATACAATATGCGCCTCCCTGTAGTTGTGTATTGATGGACATTACAGTTATGACAGTTAGGAAAGACTCTCCACGATTCCTATTCTACAAAAACGCCCTGCTCTTAAACATAGTTCAAAGAAATGATTACTAGGAAGAAAGGGAAGACCACAGAAGCATAGTTGAAGACAGAAAATTATTGCAAACGTGGAATTCCTAAGAGAACCAAGGATGATTTCATTGATTTTCCCCCATATTATCCCAAAGCACTAAGGAAAACGTATCTTCACATTTTATTACTATGTGTTCATCTTTATCCATATAAAAAAATAATCCTGGCCCCGTTACGTTCTTTTTCACGAAATATGAAACAATAAAACCTATCCTAGGCTTAATATTGTCATTATGAGGAAGATATTTTTTTAGTTGCATTATGCAATTGGTCGCATGTAACAGTTTGTTATGGAATGTCAAAACCGTATTCGAACAATTCAATATGTATTAATTAGTTTCTCGTATTTTCATAATAAGCTGGAGGTGTGAATTTTCAAAGGTGCGTGCTGCAGGTGATGGTGATGGAGGGGGCTGGAATTATAAAAGTGGGTATCACATACCTGATTTCTGGGTAAGCGCGGAATAACCTACAAAATATTTTGCAATTGAGGCGTTGCGGATACGAAGGGGGAACTCAACAAACGTGCATTGTGAAGGAAATGCGTTGTCAAGCACAGTGCTAAATCCACAAAAGACTTTAGAAATCACGCATAAAACATTTCGATCTACTGTTACCAAATTTTTGTGGAGTTTGCACTGTGTCTGACAACTTGAAATGCATCTCCCTCACAATGTGCGTTTGTTGAGTTCGCCCTTCTTATCCGCAACGCCTCAATTACTGTTTTTGAAGTTGTTCAAATACAAAAATGGTATTCAGAGGTCTGAATTTACCACTTTGTTTCATATTTTTTTCACATACCTAGCGTAAAACACAACGAACCGCGCGATAATATTCGGGTCTGATGAAGCCAGGTAGGACAACTCACGCCCCCCTCCCCCACCCTTTCTGATTCAGACACACTTGTATACAAGGGTTCCAGACTTCCAAAGCCACGGTGGGGAAGAGAAGGAGAAGAGGAAATTCCCGTGGTTCGGCTTGCAAGTAAAACTGTAGGGCCGTTTCCGAAAAGCATATGAGCATAGAAATGGACAAATTTGGCCGAATTTTTAGGCCGCGTAGCATCCACTCCCTCAATCCACGAGCTCTCTAATTCCCAAGTCCAAAACGGGGAGACGGAGAAGTGCTGGTCGAGTAACCTACCCTTCCTGTTTACGCGGGGCCTTGTTCGAAGTTCCACCCTTCCCTCCTCCGTTGGACATGGGTTTACGTGCAAACACATACATAATCAATGTATGATCATAATCATAATCAATGGGTAACCAAAGGTTGGGCGCAGGCTGTTCAGAATTAGTGAGCTCTTCAATACTACCCTTCGCGAAAATTCTACTTTTTACTGAGTATTGGTCTTATTATACAGGGTCTGTTTACATATCCATTGGTTATTTACGTCTGCTTTAAAGTTTCAACTGTTGCGATGACGCTGTACAATAAGACTTGTTTTTTTTTTATTATTTGTTTCGTGTCAGTGAAATTTAATTGTTTGTTTTATGCACAAATATGCTATTCGGAACCAGTCCAACAATTTGAAGTGAGATCCGAACCATATATGCGTAGAAATGGAACAAAGGGACATTTGATTAGAATATTAATTCACTATGCCATTGTGGAAAAGAAAATCTCACATGGCACTCATTGCGGAAAAGATGACGAAACTCAAAAATCGCTTTTTCGAGTCACCTGAAGAAAACGAAAGATGAAGAGAACGACATAGTGCATTCGTGAAATTTAGCCTGGCCATTTGGATTTTAAATCTGCTTTCGGTGATTACGTTTGCTTCAAGCAACCCTATCACATTCTGCTTTCAATCATCCATGCAGCAACGGTAAGTATGCACTTTTGTTCGTAGTTTATCATTAATTATGTCGCGTTCTGACTTGCAAATATGTTCATGATAGTATCAGTATTGTCAGCCGTGTAACTAGTTCGAGGTGTGACGTTCCTGCGTTCATCTCTAATGGATTATTTTCTGTTATAACCGGTTTCTCCAAATTTTTGATATGTGACGTTATTCTTTAAAAAATGTTATTATATACTTAGGGTGATTTTTAACATTGCTCTTTGTGACGTCATTGACAAATGTTTTATTGCGTTCTCAGAACTGAGTCGTTGTGACAAAATATAAACATACGGGTGATATATAAACTACAAGTTGTAGATTTATTTTCCGTTTCAGTGTTTGTAGTGACTATATTTATTCTGTGCTGCCACCTTCCGTACTGATCGAATACCCGCACTATTGTCTACAATTCAGAAGTGAAGAAACGACAGAGCAACAAACCTCAAATGAAAATGGTACGTACTTCTGTTATTATGGGTCTTGTTTTGAGTAATTTATATTCTAATAATTGATTAGTTTATTGAATTTTGCCATAGTTTTTCTTTTAGGTACACTAAAAGTAGCCTACTAATTTGTTGCCAGTGTGAAATGAAAATGCAAAGAACTGGTCTGTGAAAGGAAATGTAATTACTGTTATAATATCTAACATATGTGATTTAAATTGTGTTTTCAATCTATTAGGTATGGTCCTTTCTCATTTTAAGGTTACACAAAAGCTGCAACATGTACGTAGTTACGACGCACTCTTCAATGAACATTCACGCGAATCGAAAGGTCAACAAATCCATTACGCACGCACAACTAACTGATATAAAGTCAACCGTAAAATGGAAGGGATTCAACACATTCTCCGATCAAATACAAGTGAAGGAACAATAGTGCATGAACGTACACGGAGGTTTAGGCTAAATCTCGGTTATGAGGCCAGCCAGGAAAGCACGAAACCTGCTATCATGTTCACGGATTGTGCACAGAAGACATTTTACGGCTGAAAAAACATGAATAACCAGACGAAAGTCAACTTGAGTTTGAAGCAAGAAATTGATATACAGTGTGGCGCATATTGCATCTACCAACTTCAAATGACAACGGAAAGACGGCAAGTGCTTGTAGTAACTTTATGTGTTATGAAATAAAAAATAGGCATTTAATACAGTGTATAATATTAACAATACAGGCATCAGTGCATCTTGAAAATAACGTCCTCTAAATGTCCTCCTGCGTGGATTCACTTTTCGACGCGATACGGGAAGGCTTTCATGACCTATGGAATACAGCGTATTTCACGGCGACTAATTGTTCACAATATTACCCGTGGCTCTCCACTGTCTAACCCACCTCAGAATGCTCTGTGTCTCTGGAACAGGTGCATGACGATCTCCATAGTTGTGCCGCAGTGCTCGGTGCCTGTTTGGATGAAGTCTTTCACTACCGCAAACCGCGTCTGTACCGGTCAACGCTCCATGGTATACTAATTGCCTCATTGCCTGATTTCCAATTCTCCACAGATGTAGGTATGACGCACATGCACACGTGCATTCTGGTAGGCTTGCCAACTCAAATTGGTAGATACAATATGCGCCTCCCTGTAGTTGTGTATTGATGGACATTACAGTTATGACACTTAGGAAAGACTCTCCACGATTCCTATTCTACAAAAACGCCCTGCTCTTAAACATAGTTCAAAGAAATGATTACTAGGAAGAAAGGGAAGACCACAGAAGCATAGTTGAAGACAGAAAATTATTGCAAACGTGGAATTCCTAAGAAAACCAAGGATGATTTCATTGATTTTCCCCCATATTATCCCAAAGCACTAAGGAAAACGTATCTTCACATTTTATTACTATGTGTTCATCTTTATCCATATAAAAAAATAATCCTGGCCCCGTTACGTTCTTTTTCACGAAATATGAAACAATAAAACCTATCCTAGGCTTAATATTGTCATTATGAGGAAGATATTTTTTTAGTTGCATTATGCAAGTGGTCGCATGTAACAGTTTGTTACGGAATGTCAAAACCGTATTCGAACAATTCAATATGTATTAATTAGTTTCTCGTATTTTCATAATAAGCTGGAGGTGTGAATTTTCAAAGGTGCGTGCTGCAGGTGATGGTGATGGAGGGGGCTGGAATTATAAAAGTGGGTATCACATACCTGATTTCTGGGTAAGCGCGGAATAACCTATAAAATATTTTGCAATTGAGGCGTTGCGGATACGAAGGGGGAACTCAACAAACGTGCATTGTGAAGGAAATGCGTTGTCAAGCACAGTGCTAAATCCACAAAAGACTTTAGAAATCACGCATAAAACATTCCGATCTACTGTTACCAAATTTTTGTGGAGTTTGCACTGTGTCTGACAACTTGAAATGCATCTCCCTCACAATGTGCGTTTGTTGAGTTCGCCCTTCTTATCAGCAACGCCTCAATTACTGTTTTTGAAGTTGTTCAAATACAAAAATGGTATTCAGAGGTCTGAATTTACCACTTTGTTTCATATTTTTTTCACATACCTAGCGTAAAACACAACGAACCGCGCGATAATATTCGGGTCTGATGAAGCCAGGTAGAACAACTCACGCCCCCCCTCCCCCGTCCTTTCTGATTCAGACACACTTGTATACAAGGGTTCCAGACTTCCAAATCCACGGTGGGGAAGAGAAGGAGAAGAGGAAATTCCCGTGGTTCGGCTTGCAAGTAAAACTGTAGGGCCGTTTCCGAAAAGCATATGAGCATAGAAATGGACAAATTTGGCCGAATTTTTAGGCCGCGTAGCTTCCACTCCCTCAATCCACGAGCTCTCTAATTCCCAAGTCCAAAACGGGGAGACGGAGAAGTGCTGGTCGAGTAACCTACCCTTCCTGTTTACGCGGGGCCTTGGTCGAAGTTCCACCCTCCCCTTCTGCGTTGGACATGGGTTTACGTGCAAACACATACATAATCAATGGGGGTGTGATAGTAGACCAAAGGTTGGGCGCAGGCTGTTCAGAATTAGTGAGCTCTTCAATACTACCCTTCGCGAAAATTCTACTTTTTACTGAGTATTGGTCTTATTATACAGGGTCTGTTTACATATCCATTGGTTATTTACGTCTGCTTTAAAGTTTCAACTGTTGCGATGACGCTGTACAATAAGACTTGTTTTTTTTATTATTTGTTTCGTGTCAGTGAAATTTAATTGTTTGTTTTATGCACAAATATGCTATTCGGAACCAGTCCAACAATTTGAAGTGAGATCCGAACCATATATGCGTAGAAATGGAACAACGGGACATTTGATTAGAATATTAATTCACTATGCCATTGTGGAAAAGAAAATCTCACATGGCACTCATTGCGGAAAAGATGACGAAACTCAAAAATCGCTTTTTCGAGTCACCTGAAGAAAACGAAAGATGAAGAGAACGACATAGTGCATTCGTGAAATTTAGCCTGGCCATTTGGATTTTAAATCTGCTTTCGGTGATTACGTTTGCTTCAAGCAACCCTATCACATTCTGCTTTCAATCATCCATGCAGCAACGGTAAGTATGCACTTTTGTTCGTAGTTTATCATTAATTATGTCGCGTTCTGACTTGCAAATATGTTCATGATAGTATCAGTATTGTCAGCCGTGTAACTAGTTCGAGGTGTGACGTTCCTGCGTTCATCTCTAATGGATTATTTTCTGTTATAACCGGTTTCTCCAAATTTTTGATATGTGACGTTATTCTTTAAAAAATGTTATTATATACTTAGGGTGATTTTTAACATTGCTCTTTGTGACGTCATTGACAAATGTTTTATTGCGTTCTCAGAACTGAGTCGTTGTGACAAAATATAAACATACGGGTGATATATAAACTACAAGTTGTAGATTTATTTTCCGTTTCAGTGTTTGTAGTGACTATATTTATTCTGTGCTGCCACCTTCCGTACTGATCGAATACCCGCACTATTGTCTACAATTCAGAAGTGAAGAAACGACAGAGCAACAAACCTCAAATGAAAATGGTACGTACTTCTGTTATTATGGGTCTTGTTTGGAGTAATTTATATTCTAATAATTGATTAGTTTATTGAATTTTGCCATAGTTTTTCTTTTAGGTACACTAAAAGTAGCCTACTAATTTGTTGCCAGTGTGAAATGAAAATGCAAAGAACTGGTCTGTGAAAGGAAACGTAATTACTGTTATAATATCTAACATATGTGATTTAAATTGTGTTTTCAATCTATTAGGTATGGTCCTTTCTCATTTTAAGGTTACACAAAAGCTGCAACATGTACGTAGTTACGACGCACTCTTCAATGAACATTCACGCGAATCGAAAGGTCAACAAATCCATTACGCACGCACAACTAACTGATATAAAGTCAACCGTAAAATGGAAGGGATTCAACACATTCTCCGATCAAATACAAGTGAAGGAACAATAGTGCATGAACGTACACGGAGGTTTAGGCTAAATCTCGGTTATGAGGCCAGCCAGGAAAGCACGAAACCTGCTATCATGTTCACGGATTGTGCACAGAAGACATTTTATGGCTGAAAAAACATGAATAACCAGACGAAAGTCAACTTGAGTTTGAAGCAAGAAATTGATATACAGTGTGGCGCATATTGCATCTACCAACTTCAAATGACAACGGAAAGACGGCAAGTGCTTATAGTAACTTTATGTGTTATGAAATAAAAAAATAGGCATTTAATACAGTGTATAATATTAACAATACAGACATCAGTGCATCTTGAAAATAACGTCCTCTAAATGTCCTCCTGCGTGGATTCACTTTTCGACGCGATACGGGAAGGCTTTCATGACCTATGGAATACAGCGTATTTCACGGCGACTAATTGTTCACAATATTACCCGTGGCTCTCCACTGTCTAACCCACCTCAGAATGCTCTGTGTCTCTGGAACAGGTGCATGACGATCTCCATAGTTGTGCCGCAGTGCTCGGTGCCTGTTTGGATGAAGTCTTTCACTACCGCAAACCGCGTCTGTACCGGTCAACGCTCCATGGTATACTAATTGCCTCATTGCCTGATTTCCAATTCTCCACAGATGTAGGTATGACGCACATGCACACGTGCATTCTGGTAGGCTTGCCAACTCAAATTGGTAGATACAATATGCGCCTCCCTGTAGTTGTGTATTGATGGACATTACAGTTATGACAGTTAGGAAAGACTCTCCACGATTCCTATTCTACAAAAACGCCCTGCTCTTAAACATAGTTCAAAGAAATGATTACTAGGAAGAAAGGGAAGACCACAGAAGCATAGTTGAAGACAGAAAATTATTGCAAACGTGGAATTCCTAAGAAAACCAAGGATGATTTCATTGATTTTCCCCCATATTATCCCAAAGCACTAAGGAAAACGTATCTTCACATTTTATTACTATGTGTTCATCTTTATCCACATAAAGAAATAATCCTGGCCCCGTTACGTTCTTTTTCACGAAATATGAAACAATAAAACCTATCCTAGGCTTAATATTGTCATTATGAGGAAGATATTTTTTTAGTTGCATTATGCAAGTGGTCGCATGTAACAGTTTGTTACGGAATGTCAAAACCGTATTCGAACAATTCAATATGTATTAATTAGTTTCTCGTATTTTCATAATAAGCTGGAGGTGTGAATTTTCAAAGGTGCGTGCTGCAGGTGATGGTGATGGAGGGGGCTGGAATTATAAAAGTGGGTATCACATACCTGATTTCTGGGTAAGCGCGGAATAACCTATAAAATATTTTGCAATTGAGGCGTTGCGGATACGAAGGGGGAACTCAACAAACGTGCATTGTGAAGGAAATGCGTTGTCAAGCACAGTGCTAAATCCGCAAAAGACTTTAGAAATCACGCATAAAACATTCCGATCTACTGTTACCAAATTTTTGTGGAGTTTGCACTGTGTCTGACAACTTGAAATGCATCTCCCTCACAATGTGCGTTTGTTGAGTTCGCCCTTCTTATCAGCAACGCCTCAATTACTCTTTTTGAAGTTGTTCAAATACAAAAATGGTATTCAGAGGTCTGAATTTACCACTTTGTTTCATATTTTTTTCACATACCTAGCGTAAAACACAACGAACCGCGCGATAATATTCGGGTCTGATGAAGCCAGGTAGAACAACTCACGCCCCCCCTCCCCCGTCCTTTCTGATTCAGACACACTTGTATACAAGGGTTCCAGACTTCCAAATCCACGGTGGGGAAGAGAAGGAGAAGAGGAAATTCCCGTGGTTCGGCTTGCAAGTAAAACTGTAGGGCCGTTTCCGAAAAGCATATGAGCATAGAAATGGACAAATTTGGCCGAATTTTTAGGCCGCGTAGCTTCCACTCCCTCAATCCACGAGCTCTCTAATTCCCAAGTCCAAAACGGGGAGACGGAGAAGTGCTGGTCGAGTAACCTACCCTTCCTGTTTACGCGGGGCCTTGGTCGAAGTTCCACCCTCCCCTTCTGCGTTGGACATGGGTTTACGTGCAAACACATACATAATCAATGGGGGTGTGATAGTAGACCAAAGGTTGGGCGCAGGCTGTTCAGAATTAGTGAGCTCTTCAATACTACCCTTCGCGAAAATTCTACTTTTTACTGAGTATTGGTCTTATTATACAGGGTCTGTTTACATATCCATTGGTTATTTACGTCTGCTTTAAAGTTTCAACTGTTGCGATGACGCTGTACAATAAGACTTGTTTTTTTTTTATTATTTGTTTCGTGTCAGTGAAATTTAATTGTTTGTTTTATGCACAAATATGCTATTCGGAACCAGTCCAACAATTTGAAGTGAGATCCGAACCATATATGCGTAGAAATGGAACAACGGGACATTTGATTAGAATATTAATTCACTATGCCATTGTGGAAAAGAAAATCTCACATGGCACTCATTGCGGAAAAGATGACGAAACTCAAAAATCGCTTTTTCGAGTCACCTGAAGAAAACGAAAGATGAAGAGAACGACATAGTGCATTCGTGAAATTTAGCCTGGCCATTTGGATTTTAAATCTGCTTTCGGTGATTACGTTTGCTTCAAGCAACCCTATCACATTCTGCTTTCAATCATCCATGCAGCAACGGTAAGTATGCACTTTTGTTCGTAGTTTATCATTAATTATGTCGCGTTCTGACTTGCAAATATGTTCATGATAGTATCAGTATTGTCAGCCGTGTAACTAGTTCGAGGTGTGACGTTCCTGCGTTCATCTCTAATGGATTATTTTCTGTTATAACCGGTTTCTCCAAATTTTTGATATGTGACGTTATTCTTTAAAAAATGTTATTATATACTTAGGGTGATTTTTAACATTGCTCTTTGTGACGTCATTGACAAATGTTTTATTGCGTTCTCAGAACTGAGTCGTTGTGACAAAATATAAACATACGGGTGATATATAAACTACAAGTTGTAGATTTATTTTCCGTTTCAGTGTTTGTAGTGACTATATTTATTCTGTGCTGCCACCTTCCGTACTGATCGAATACCCGCACTATTGTCTACAATTCAGAAGTGAAGAAACGACAGAGCAACAAACCTCAAATGAAAATGGTACGTACTTCTGTTATTATGGGTCTTGTTTTGAGTAATTTATATTCTAATAATTGATTAGTTTATTGAATTTTGCCATAGTTTTTCTTTTAGGTACACTAAAAGTAGCCTACTAATTTGTTGCCAGTGTGAAATGAAAATGCAAAGAACTGGTCTGTGAAAGGAAATGTAATTACTGTTATAATATCTAACATATGTGATTTAAATTGTGTTTTCAATCTATTACGTATGGTCCTTTCTCATTTTAAGGTTACACAAAAGCTGCAACATGTACGTAGTTACGACGCACTCTTCAATGAACATTCACGCGAATCGAAAGGTCAACAAATCCATTACGCACGCACAACTAACTGATATAAAGTCAACCGTAAAATGGAAGGGATTCAACACATTCTCCGATCAAATACAAGTGAAGGAACAATAGTGCATGAACGTACACGGAGGTTTAGGCTAAATCTCGGTTATGAGGCCAGCCAGGAAAGCACGAAACCTGCTATCATGTTCACGGATTGTGCACAGAAGACATTTTACGGCTGAAAAAACATGAATAACCAGACGAAAGTCAACTTGAGTTTGAAGCAAGAAATTGATATACAGTGTGGCGCATATTGCATCTACCAACTTCAAATGACAACGGAAAGACGGCAAGTGCTTGTAGTAACTTTATGTGTTATGAAATAAAAAAATAGGCATTTAATACAGTGTATAATATTAACAATACAGACATCAGTGCATCTTGAAAATAACGTCCTCTAAATGTCCTCCTGCGTGGATTCACTTTTCGACGCGATACGGGAAGGCTTTCATGACCTATGGAATACAGCGTATTTCACGGCGACTAATTGTTCACAATATTACCCGTGGCTCTCCACTGTCTAACCCACCTCAGAATGCTCTGTGTCTCTGGAACAGGTGCATGGCGATCTCCATAGTTGTGCCGCAGTGCTCGGTGCCTGTTTGGATGAAGTCTTTCACTACCGCAAACCGCGTCTGTACCGGTCAACGCTCCATGGTATACTAATTGCCTCATTGCCTGATTTCCAATTCTCCACAGATGTAGGTATGACGCACATGCACACGTGCATTCTGGTAGGCTTGCCAACTCAAATTGGTAGATACAATATGCGCCTCCCTGTAGTTGTGTATTGATGGACATTACAGTTATGACAGTTAGGAAAGACTCTCCACGATTCCTATTCTACAAAAACACCCTGCTCTTAAACATAGCTCAAGGAAGCGATTATTAGTAGTGTTGCTAACGGGACGAGACGGGACAGGCTTTTAAAAATTCGAGACGAGACGAGACGAGATTGACCATGTGTCATAAGACAAACGAATATTTTCGAGACGAGACAGCATTTCCACGAGACGAGACAGGCCAAAGTCTCGTCTCGTGGGCAACACTAATTATTAGGAAGAAAGGGAAGATCACAGAAGCATAGTTGAAGACAGAAAATGATTGCAAACGTGGAATTCCTAAGAAAAACAAAGATGATTTGATTGATTTTTCCCCATATTATCCCAAAGCACTAAAACCAATTTTATAACACTCTCAAGAAAAACGTATCTCCACATTTTACAGTGACGTGCACTGAGGAGTAGCTAGTCTAGCAGAGATAGATCAATCAATTTCACATCTCTAATTATTTTCAAATCACAATATTTATTGTCTTGTTAAAGCCACATTTCATATGCAACACTTTTTTTCTTCACGCGATTCTCGTTCCTCTGTGCGATCCGCGGTCAAAGCTGGCCTAGCTCGCTCTTCTTCCGCCTCACTAGTTCCAGGTAGAAACGGCCGCCCGAAGAAAAAGGAAGATTTCTGCCTCTACCTCCCTTTCCACCTCGCCCCCGCTGCAATGGATAAAAGCCCGTGCTTTCAGGTCCCCCAGTCTATCTCCTATAGGACATATAGGGGATTGGTTTTCGTTCGATGCTTTTGTAAATTCTCTAAATAACTCAGGGGAAAATTTTCTGCAGTACTTGTGTTCTCTGTATTTACACAACCCTTTACACGTTGTACAATATGTATTTATAATATGGGATGTAGTTTTATTATTTATGAAATGGGAACGTGTTATGTGCAGACAATAATGTTATGCTTTCTTTCTTATCTTTTTTCAAACAAGGAATATATAATGATTAAATTACAAATATGTGCTCAAGCTCTCTCTCGGTTTCGTTTTAGTACTGTTTTATATAAATATACTAATCTCTTGGCCTCTAACAGTCATAAATACGGATGTATTTATTTGGGCAAGAGAACGCGCGTTCATATTGTTGTTGGTTTGGTTTATTTTACTTCGCTTTTCTGCCACATTTGGTTATCGCGAAAATGAGGATGAGTGATGATATGATGAAATTGATGAAGGGAACTCATATGAACAATCCAGGCCAGGATTCGAAACCGTGATGAGCGCGCAATCTTGTTCCTATATGTTGTACTCTGCAGTGAATAATGAAATAATTTGGAATGAAAAAATGTATCTCAGAACTCGAAAAGCCAAATGAATATTACTGAAGAAACTACAAAAAAGTGTGTTTGTTTCTGTGCATAAAGTGGAATTAAAACAACAAAGCAACCAACCGTGGGGGAGTGGTTATCACAGCGTGCTACGACACTAGGAGTTCCGGGTTCGAACGCCGACCTGGGCATGGGTGTTCTTTGGGTTTGTCCCTTCATTATTCTTTTCATATCATCTTCGCAATTAACCAAATGTGACAAAAAAGCGACTCTAAGTAACAAAAATGAAATCAAATCATTGATTGACTGCTTGCTTGATTTGGTTTATTTTACTTCGCTTTTCTGCCACTTTCGGCTAATCGCGAAGATGATATGAAAAAATTAATGAAGGGATACACACAAAGAATACCCATGGCCAGGTCGAGATTCGAACCCAGGATCTCTGGCTTAGTAGTCAAATCAAATAGTTTTTTTTATTATTTTCGAATGAGGGTGGAGTTTACGTGTACTTTTTTTAGTACTCATTCATCATTTTGCAATCTTTTCCTATTATTGACATTCTTTTTTTAGGAATACTGGGCAGTAAAGGGGGGAGGGGTATGACCCACACCAATCCTCCCCTTGAGCACGCCACTGATTGCTACCTCAAGTGTCGACGTCACCGCACATCACTGACACTTTATTACTATGAGTTCATCTTTATCCATGTAAAATATTAATCCTAGCCCCATTACATTACTTTTCACGAAATATAAAACAATAAAACTTATCCTAGGCTTAATGTTATCATTATGAGGAATATATTTTTTTAGTTGCATTATGCAAGTGGTCGCATGTAACAGTTTGTTACGGAATGTCAAAACCGTATTTGAACAATTCAATATGTATTAATTAGTTTCTCCTATGTTTATATTAAGCTGCAGGGTGTGACTTTTCAAAGATGCGTGCTGCAGGTGATGATGATGGAGGGGGCTGGAATTGTAAAAGTGGGTATCACATATCTGATTTCTACGTAAGAGCGGAATAAACTATAAAATATTGTGCAATTACAGTTTTTGAAGTTGTTCAAAGAAAAAAAGGTATTCAAAGGTCAGTATTTACCACTTTGTTTCATATTTTCTTACATACCTAGCGCAAAACACAACGAACCGAGCGATTATATTCGGGTCTGATGAAGCCGGGCTATAACTCACGCCCCCCCCCCTCCCCCTTTTTTGATTCAGACACACTTGTATACAAGTGTTCCAGACTTCGAAATCCACGGTGGGGCAAGAGAAGAAATTCCCGTGATTCGGCTTGCAAGTAAAACTGTAGGGCCGTTTCCGAAAAGCATATGTGCATAGAAATGGACAGATTTGGCCTCATAGCTTCCACTCCCTCAATCCACGAGCTCTCTAATTCCCAAGTCCAAACGGGGAGACGGAGAAGTGCTGGTCGAGTAACCTTCCCTTCCTGTTTACGCGGGGCCTTGGTCGAAGTTCCACCCTCCCCTCCTCCGTTGGGCAAGGGTTTACGTGCAAACACATCCATAATCAATGGGTGTGTGATAGTAGACCAAAGGTTGGGCGCAGGCTGTTCAGAATTAGTGAGCTCTTCAATACTACCCTTCGCGAAAATTCTACTTTTTACTAAGTATTGTTCTTATTATACAGGGTCTGTTTACATATCCATTGGTTATTTACGTCTGCTTTAAAGTTTCAACTGTTGCGATGACGCTGTACAATAAGACTTGTTTTTTATTTATTTGTTTCGTGTCAGTGAAATGTAATTGTTCTTATTTGTTTGTTTTATGCACAAATATGCTATTCGGAACTAGTCCAATCATTTGAAGTGAGACCGAACCATTTATGCCCTTACAAGGAATCGAACGACGGAGCACTTCATTACAAGGTGCATGCGTTACCCATAGTGTCATCGGGAAAGGTTTAATTCAACGTTTACAAATTACATATAATTGGTATCACGAGTAAGCTAAACGTTGAGAACCAATTCGTATTTTTCTTTCGACATTTCGTGAGGATGCAGGAGATTCACACCAAAGTCACAAGCGAAACGTACTGCGTGTCACCCTGTGAATCGTGTTGGTGCTGATTGGATAGGTTCTTTCGCAAGTGACACCTGTCGCGTGGTTGAAATCTCCCCAAGAAAGAACCACTTTTCTACGTTCTCTTATCTTCTTTCCCTTTGGATTCTACAGCACGTGGTTGTCTTTATCACCAGTTTGTTCGTAGATGTAATATTTTTGTTAATGTTCGTACTGCATAGGTTCCTGTCAGTGACGGCGATGAGGGGGGCTCTTGCTAAACCTTATATGCAAAGGGAAATGTAGTGTCTTTGCCCCCCCCCCCCCCCCACCCAGTTTTGGGACCCTGCTCCCCGGTTTTGAAATCCAATTGGCACCACTGGTTCCTGTGAATACTCTTAACGAATTTGTTGGTTTGCAATCCCCATATGCACTTTTCCAGTTTGGAATCTCTTCTCCGTTACGAGCAATCCCGTAAATTCATTTTTCTTTTCCGAAGAACTTTCTGTAGTTTAGGTTAGGTTATTATGTAGTATTGCTTGCTTCGATTTGCAAATTGTAAGTTTTCCCACAGTATTCTTGGCTTCGATTTGTGTAGATTTAAGTCTTTAGGATCAAACTGAAGTAACAAAAAAAATGGTATAACAAGATTCTTTGTGCATATGAAAACGGGGATCTTGTTACACTCGGATGCAATTTACATTTATATCGAATATATCTGCAATCGATATTAAGTCAATTGCAGTTGGTTCTCCGGTACAAGGCTGTAAGGTACAAATGCAGTGACGTGCACTGAGGAGTAGCTAGTCTAGCAGAGAGAGATCAATCAATCTCAGTAGTACAAAAGTATTGTTTCAAAATACTTTGTAGGTATCCTCTTTTTTCTTCTTTTTTTATCAATTGAATATCACTTTTTGACATATTTTGACAATTTTTTGTCGATGTTTTAGCGTTTAGCGATGTTTTAGTACAATTTTCAATTTTTCCCACCTCATACTTGTAGGTACATCACGATCTTACGTGACCTATCCTTTTTTCTTACGATTTTTTTTACGATCTTCAGTGACCTATCATTTTTTTTATTTGCGCACCGAACTAACTTACATTGGACTCCGTTTGTTTTAATATTTCAGTATTTTAAAGTTTTTTCACATATTTTATATAAGCTAAAAAATGTGTTGATTTTTTTTTTAGTATGTGGCAATTTTTTTTACGAATTTTTTAAAACTGTTCCGTCACCCTCTCGTTCTTCACGTCGTACGCGAAGGACTTCTCTGCGACCAGGATGACGCTGCACACGGTATCCTCGGGCAATGGACTGTTGAACTCGCAAACGACCTTGATGTTGGTTCGATCGTTGACTACCACCTACTTCCTCTTCGTGGTATTGATGACGAACATGGGTCTGTGGGTTTTGAATTCGCTGGGCGTGTAGTACATGTCGACGTTTCCCTCTGTTACCCTCTTGTAAGCGGTGTAAGCTTCGTAAAGTTTTAGGTAATCATCTTTGGTCATGTCGAGGTTGTAATTCTCGCGCGGGAACACTTCGTTCCTGCCGTTCTTGAGATAAACATTTTTGATCTTGGAGTCGTCGAATTTGCTGGAATCTTTTTCCTGATTGTTATCGCGTCTGGTCTGAAAGAGTACAATCACGAAATCTGGCATGTCGAATTGTATATTGTTGAACTGCGTCGTCACGTCAAATTCCAGATGACTTCCTGACGCTATTTTCTGCACGCACTGGTAACCGTGAAAGTGAATGGGCACCTGTGGACTTTTCAAGATCTCCGCTTTGTACTTGAGGGCGTAGTTTGTTTCGTATTGCACGATCGGCATTCTCAACTCCATGCTCCGGATGACGCATTTGGCTGCTTGGGGTAAAGTGTTGGGCAGCGGCGTGATACCGTCCGGACCCAAAGTAGCGTATCGCATCAGTGCGTCGTTATCGTTGGCCGCTCTTCGAAATGTGATTCTCAGTCTTCCCTTCCACATGATCTCCTTGTAGTCCGAGAAGAATCCCGGAAGAAGACGCATGGGAAAGAGCACCGTGTGACTTCTCGTCGATATTTTGGTTCCCGCTTCGAACCCCCCGCTTGATAGTATGCTGCGTCCATTTTGGATAATTTCAATGTTCCCACTGCCGTTGACGTGATGCCTGGATAATCGATTCTGTCGATGACGGTGTTGTGTTTCCTCACCTCCACCTGCGAGAACAGGTGAGGCACGAAGTTGTCCACGAGTTTCAAATTTGCTGCTTCGGGGAACGCGTCTCCGCTCTCTTTCTTCACCACGTCGAATTGAAGGTAAAGGTCCGCTCTGTGAGGATGAACGAACCCATCGCCTACGTCCACGTCGTATTCGATTTCCCTGTTCGCTTCGTTCAAATTTGCGAACGTGCGACGCTTGGGAGGGAAAGATTGCAATTCGTAACTTTCGATTTGTTCCATTATGTATGGTTATTTATTATACGTCGATCTCCAGGACGGCCGTCGTCGTGGCACCTGCGAAATCCACCACGTCTCCTTTCTCGTTCGTGACCACCAACTCTATGTTGTCTATGCGGTTGCGACATACTGGAAAATAGATCGGCGAAGAGGGTGTGTAGATGATCGGTTCCATGAATTCGGAACTGGGTTTGAACGTGGCTATGATTCCCGTCTGCTTGTGACTTCCCAATAACCCTTCAGATTTCGTGATCATGCCTTCGGCCACGTTGCATTGAACGTTCAAAGTTTCGATGGCTAGAAATTTAGGAATGTTTGCTCCCGTGTGCTTCATGCCAGCTTCGAGTTTGGTGTTGTTCTCGAAACCTAAAAGTTCTCCTATGGTGCCCAGGTCCACGGTCTCCGTTGCGGACACGATTTCGACTCTGTGCGTGACTGAATTTTGAGAAAGGTATGTGCCTTTAGGTAATTGAGCTTGCAAAGTAGAAAGATTGTATTGACCTGGCGTGACGACGATATGTTCACTTCCGACGCTAATTTTGTTGTTGTGCTGCGTGACGTTAGGTATCAGGTACATGCTGTAGAATGCACGTAAAGCTATGGATTTAGGATAGACGATGTCGTCGTGCAGCGTGAGTTTCAAGATCGAAGATTCACTCGTGAGATGGAACACGCCCATGATGCTTTAGGTTCCACAATGCTTTCTGGAAATCTTCCACCGATGGCTTATTTATTTTAGAGAGAAACGTGAGCATGGAGAGACAGAGATGACCGCAGTTCACGTCTCCGAAATTTTGAATGCGTTTGTGGTAACATATCCAATGCGTGCCTGGATTTTCTTGACTGTCCAAGTTGACTACTCCACATTCTCTATTTTTAACGGTTGAAGGTAACGAATCGGACATGAAAACGCCTCTGAAGTGTTTGATTTGTAATGGTTTGATTAAAGATTCAATGTCTCGGTTGGTGAGTGCTTCTTCTTTTTTTTATACTTGCTCATGACCCCTTTCCCTTTCTTCTCCATGGCCAGATTGTGACGTTTCTGTTCTTCCAATTCCGCCTTGTTCTTTTTCGCGTCGATCACGGTTTTCGCGATGGCGGCGCTACCCCTAGCCAAACTTCCAACGGCCCCCAATGCTGCCAGGATGGCCGGGATGCTGAATATGAACCCCCCTGTCTTTTGCTGTTTCCGCGAACGCTGCAACCGTCTCAATTGTGGAGTGCTGAGCAGCAATTTCATTCCATGTCCTTTGGACAAGCAAGAACGTTTCTTCTCGCGTTGTTTCTTGGTGAGTAACCCATCGAGGGCACCCAGCGTTTTCAGATTCGAATATGGTATCTGGTACACAACACCCTTGGGCTTCATGTTGATGCTCTATATGTTATTTTCACGGTATGTTATTTATATATATATATATATATATATATATGTTCTGAGATTTTTATTTGTTTCCCTCTCGTGTAATTTTTTTTAAGGTGTTATTTTATATACTCCGCAGCCGTTACACAAATTCTAGTACGTGCTTTGTTTTCTTACCAAGAAGTTCCTTTGTCCCCTTGTACACGATTCGAGTTTTGTTCTCGATTAAAATAGATAGCTTCTCGTCGGATAACATGTTAGCGTATCGATCTGGTAAAAATAGACTGTATTGTCCGTTGAGCAACAGACGCACCTTGGGACCATACTGGGTAAATACAATTGAAACAGGAAGTTATCGTGTAAGGTTTGTCGACTTCCAATTCCTGAATTTTTATATACTCGACTGACAAATTTAGCATTTGTTTTAATGCTTGGAGGTCACTCATTTTTTCAGTCATATCGAAGAAATTCAGGGTGTGTTAGAATTTTAATTTTTCACAATGTGTTATTTATATACCGAAGAATTTTTTTTGTTCTCGTAGATTTTTTTCACGATGTGTGTTATTTATATATCAAGTTTTTTTTGACTTGTACATTTTCTTGGCACGTACATATTTTTTTTGTCTTGTACATTTTTTTGACACGTATATTTTTTTGACACGTATATTTTTTTTGACACGTACATTTTTTTGTCTCGTACATTTTTTTGACACATTTTTTTGTCATATTTTTTTTACACGTACATTTTTTTTGACACGTATATTTTTTTACACCTACATTTTTTTCTCACATTTTTTTGACAGGTACATTTTTTTGACACGTACTTTTTTTGTTGCACATTTTATGACAACTTTTTTTTGACGAGACAAACGGGGGAAAAATATTTTTGACGATAAAATTTTTTTACGATAAGGCAACTTTTTTGACGAAAATTTTTCCACGTCAACTTTTTTTTGACGAGACAAATTTTTTTGACGATAAAAAATTTTTACGATAAGGCAACTTTTTTTCTGATGAAAATTTTTCCACGTCAACTTTTTTTTGACGATAAAAAATTTTTACGATAAGGCAACTTTTTTTTGACGAGACAATTGTTTTTGACGATAAAAAATTTTTACGATAAGGCAACTTTTTTCTGACGATGAAAATTTTTCCACGTCAACTTTTTTTGTCGAGACATTTTTTTAACGATAAAAATTTTTTACGATAAGGCAACTTTTTTCTAACGATGAAAAATTTTTCCATGGCAACTTTTTTTTTGACATGTACATTTTTTTTACATGTACATTTTTTCGTCTCATATTTTTTTTGACACGTACATTTTTTGACATGTATATTATTATTTTTTTCACAGTGTGTTAGAGGAAGAAAGTTCGTGCTTTGGAAAACGCGATGATGTGCGTGATGATATCATTGGTCTCCTGTTTAGACTCGAACCAATCATCTGTGTATCGTCTTCTCCCCTGCCTCGCCTCGTGAAGTTCGTCCATCCTGTCGTTTAATTTTTCCCCTGCAGCTGAAAGAAGAGTGTCGAGATCACCGCACCTCATTCCACTGATCTCCCGAAGATAATCCTTGACAACCATTTCACATGGGATACGAAATGTTGGTGTTGTTCTTGCTATGTTTAAAAGTTTCCCTACATCCCCACAATCTCCGTTTAAAGCGTGTTTGAATATGATGCATAGCAGTTCGGGCGGTAAGTCAGTTATACAAGACATGTTGTTATTATTTTTTTTACTGTATGTTATTTATTTATATACCCCACCCAAATTTTTGTTTCGTGTTCATGGCGATGGTGGTGCCCAATGCTGCAACTTTTTCACCCAACGATGCGTCTCTGCTCATGACCCTCCCGAAAGCGGCATGCTCCAATTTCTTGTCTGCTTCGTGACGTGCATCCGCAGTACTGGTAGCCAGGTAAATGCATCTCGAAAGGTAACTTGTTGATGATGTCGTTCACGAGTCCCTTTCCTTCGGCCACCTTCCAGAATCTCGGAGGCAGCGTGTTGATAATTTTGATCAAGTAACCTATGCCCTTGTCGTCGTTCACGATGAAGTTGTAAAGTTTGGTGCTGATCATGTCCACGATGCCAACCTTCTCGTTGTAAAAATTACGATTGCCTGCATTCTCTTCACCGGCTATCACTAACAATCTGTCGATGAGTTTTCTCACGTCGTCCACCCAAACGAATTATTTGGGTAACGTGTTGTAGCGTTTGACGCCGCTTCCACTTTTCACCTCGTTCCATATCGGTTTGATGAGATTCCTGTACTTCTCACCGCTGCTCGATTTCACCCTATTCTGCGAGGCATCGTTGTTCTGGTACATGGCATCCGTCATGATTAGAATTTCCCTGTAACTTCGTCAGTGTAATCTTTCAGATATTTTTTGGCAACGAGTTCCCACAGTCCCACCGTACCCGGATACCTGGTCCAACTATTTTTATCGCCTAAATTAACTTTAATGTCGTTGCCTTCGAAGGTGACTTTCGATTTCCCAATCTTCCACACGACGCCTTCGTTGGTTTCCATGCTCGGATACAATCCAAACACTTCATCCTTGTCGAATTTCCCCGTGCTCAGGTAGTCTCGTGCCAACGGTCCCAACTCGATTTTATCCGAAGACGTGCTGCTTATGGCTCGACGTCGTGGTACGTCCTTCAGTTCGAACGGCGTCGAAGGAATGCTTGAAATGGGCGTGGGTACAATGTAACTTTTAGCTGCAAGTGGTACGAGTTCGTTGATCAAATTTTTATTTTGTTCCGTGACACCTTTAATTTCTTTACCTAGATCGCTGATGGCATCGATCACAGGTTGATCTTGACGTTTCTTCTCATCGTAGAATCCGCGATTCTCGGATTTCCAACCTTTGAAGCGTTTCGCGAGGTAATCGCGAAGCTTAAGATTTTAGTCTTCGATTTTTCGTTTCGTCATAACGTTATTTATACACGTCGTTTCTCACAACGTTGCAACGTTTAGAAAGTCGTTGATTTTGTTTCTGTATTTTCCGTCGTTGGGTTTCCTCGTCATGTCGATCGTCGCGAATCCGAAATCTTCACTGTTCCAGCAAGAAGAGCAGCGTTCCGAAAATTGATTGTAGTTCATGTCTCCGCCTACGTAGTCATCGTACGCGTGCTTGAGGTTGGTGTGATCTTGACGAAACAAACATATGAAATTAGCGTTGTCGCGTAGTAACTGTTTTGGAATTTTGGAAAACGTTTGAGCTAGGTAAAAGCAATCCATTCCTTTTGATGTGACTGAAAGTCGAATAATGTCGAATGTCATGTTTTGAATAAACTTTTGGAATACGGCGTTGTAAAATTCTTTACCGTTGTCTGTTTGCAAAAACCGTGGTCGTCTGTCGCTTTTGTGAAAAATAGTCTTGAATGCTTCCGTGACGCATGTTCCCGTTTTCGCTTTCAAAGATAGAGCCCATGCAAATTTCGAAAATGTGTCTATGACGGTGAGGAGGTACTTGTTGCCCTTGTTCAATTTATGTACATTTTTCAAACTGCCGCTGTTCATCTCGACGAGGTCACTTTGCCAGAGGTCATCGATGCCCTTGGTTACCACAGCAAAACGTTCGTAGTTGCGGCGTGCAGGTTTATGCAATTCTTCGACGATGGCTTGCCTAGACATTGAGATTACGTTTGAAGAGAAGCACCAGCGTGATGGGATTCAAAGAGGGTGGCACCTCACTTGTGTTTTGAATGATCAGCTTATCACCGGCACTCACGTCGAAAACAGTAAGATCTTCGTCTTCGTGTATTTCATATATGTTGTGCGTTTCGTTCCAACGTGCCAGAGGAATGTTTCCTGCTTTCTGGACACCACGATTCGATATCAACGTCATGGTGGGAACGCTAGCTTTTCTGCCGTGAGACCAGTACGAAAATTCATTTATCTGAATCGTGCCATCGATGAGAAACTTGTAATACGGATGATAAGGATGTAACATGTACAGTTTGTTACCTTCGACGAACGTGGAGATTCTCTGTTGATTGGGTACGCTGTTGATTTCGATGGCTTGCAAGGTGAACAATCTGGCGAATTTAGTGTCAACGGTGACGAGATTACTGTGAACGTGTCCAAGTTTATTTTCAATGGGCAACAAATGCTCGACTATGGTATCCGTTATGGCAGAAAATGACGGTTTGATTTTCACTACCACGTTCAACTGCTAGTATTTTTCGTTCAGTTCTTGCAACTTGGCACCGAAAGAGGCCAGCATCGATTCCTACGTGGATTCCAGCACTCCAACCTGATCTCTGATGTTGACGACAATGTTCTGAAGGTTCTTAACTTGATTCAATTTCGAGCTTTTCTCGGTAAGATCGTTCACGATGCTTCGCATCTCTGTAAACTGCGTGTGAAGATCCGTGACGCTCTGCGAAGTGGGCAACGTCGACACCAGCGAAGTAATTTCATCTCGAATCTGTTCCACGTTTGCCGTTTCCGTTTCTAGTCGTTTCAGCATTCGAGATATGTTCCTTTTCAAAGCGTGTAATTCTTTGGAGGTGGGGAGATTGGCCACCGTACTTTCGAGATCGCTCAATGAAATTTTGATGTCACTCGAATCGGATAATGCCGTCACTGCTGTTTTCAATTTTTCCAAATCTTCCTTCGAAGGCACACTCGTCTGTAACGATTCCAAGTCACCCTGTATGTTGTCCAGTACGTGATGAAAATGAGCAAGGTTCGATTCCACGTTCAAATTTTCTAAATATTCGATCTTCTGCTGAACCGTGCTTAACGTGTCTTGAATACTCGTCAACGCGCTTGCTTGAACGTGAATATTTTTAATTTCTTCGTTGATCAACTCCAAAGACACCTGAAGCGTAGCGATGGTGGTTTGAATGTGTTCGAAATCTTGATAAGCCTCCAATTGAATTTTTATGTTCGCAACGCTTTTACTGATGACCTGCAGTTCGTCTGACGATGGTAGGTTTGTCATTGTATCTTCCAAAGTCTGTAACTTGGATTTAATTTCTTCCAACGTGCTGGTGAATTCTTCTTGTAATTTAGAAACGACTACATGCAAGCGTTCTACATCGATATCATTCACAACGGTTTGAAGTTCAGAGAAATTCTTTTCAATTACGGAAGTTCGTTCTTCGATTTCGAGTTTCAATTTTTCCAAATCTTCATTTTTCGATTGAAATTGCTGTAATTTGGCCAAATCATTTTGAAGCGAATCCACGCTCAACTGTATATTTTGAACGTTGTCGTAAGAAGGTACGTCGACATAATTTTTTATGAGCGTTTTCAGTTCGGAATCGATTTTCAGAATGGGGTCGAGACATTGCGTTTGGAGCGTAGCGATCTCGGACTCTAAACTTTTGTTTAAGGTCTCCTGCAAAGCGATCAAATCGCTCCTCAACTTTTTAATTCGGACGTCGAGCATGAGAATCTCTTCTGCGTGGTCTACACGCTTGGTGTTGCCGAAAATGTCGTTAGGCATTTTTGGTTAACGGTTATTTATAATAGGATAGACGATTCGTAATTCTACGAAGAGAGGAACGAGTTTGTCGTAATCTCCCAGGAGTTGAACGTAAAGATAATCTCCTGCGGAAACATCGTACGTAATGTTAGAAAGCATATTGTCGTGCTTGATTCGAAAAATGTTCTTGCCGGTAGATATTTTGATTTCGCCTACGTTTTCCGGATTCATGGTGATTTGAAGTTTCCCACCGATCGGAATTTCGTAAAAATGTAAATTGTTGTTGAAGACGTAAAAAATCTTGCCGACGTCGTCGTCGAATTTCGTCCAAATGCTGTTGAGGTGAATAATCAGTAGACCGTTGAGATCGGATAACATGGAAGGTAGAAATTCATGATCTGGTATAGTTTCCATGATGATCTGTTTTTTTAAACCGAATAAGTTCATAGGCATGCTGGTTATTTAAGGATACGGTCAAAGTTTTTTGTAATGACAGTCAAAGTGTGTGTTTTTTTTGTAATGACTAACAAAGTGATTTTTTTTGAGTTAGTGAAAATTGTTGTTGTTGTTGTTCATGGATATTTGATACATTTTTTACTTACTTCTAAACGATAGTGACCCCAGGGTAAAGTATGGATCCCACACTCGAGGATACACCTCTTATCGTCAGTGGGATCCAGCGCAATTTTCTTAACTTTGTTTGTGGTAAGCACGTGGTCTACGCTTTGTATCCTTGTCTCCAAACGTAGAATCCTCGACTGTGAATAGAGGCAATTGATGTAATCCTCGAACACAAGCTTGTTTTTCACGGTATTTTTACCAACACCTTTGGCTTTTTTGGTGATGCTGGTTTCTGTTTTCACCACATACATTTTGGAACGTAAGCCGGCGAACTCCAGAATGATTTCTCCGTTGCATTCATCCTTCATTTTACCAAGCACTTTTTTATTGCGAGAAGGGAGATCAAATCTGTTTGGTTGAGGGAAGGAAGATGTGTCGAAATGATCAATCATTTTCGGTTGTTTCAAATTGTTGTAGAGGTCAGATGTCTGTACGGAATAAATAAAACTGTCCGTGTCCGTGTACAAAAGTGTTATATTTTCATTATAGAAGGGTTTCATGACATTATAATGAAATTCAAACATATGCAGTTTAGATAAATCCAAAACCGTCGCCCCAACGTAGATTGGTTTGTTGAACTTGAACTTTTTTATCCATCACAAACAGGGCCAGGTTTTCATCATATATATTTCGTGATTTGAATGTCGGCGACGCTATCAATTTTCTACATTTATTTGAATCGGGAACTAATCTCACGTCCACGTGCTTCCTGACATTGTTTTTCCGTAAACAGCATTATTCATGAGTTTAAAAAAATATTTATCTAAATCTGACGTGGCGCGTGTTCTATGATACGTATTTTTTTCAATGTAAGGTTTTAACCACTCGGAATGTTTGAATTTCATTATTCTTCTCATATTTATTACTTGAACTCCCTTCTCAATTAAGAATTGAAGATTTTTGTAATGGAGAACGTATCTCTCTTTCCTATCCAATGTTAACAGAAGCTTACGTTGATTTGAATCAGGCGAACATTTTAGTTCGGGTGCAGGAGGTAGATCTTTGAAGTAATCGTGTAGATGGTCGGGGAATTCGAGGTCCACCTCTATAAACAAGCCAAATTCACAGTCGTTGAAATTATTAATGTTAATGGAAGTGGTATCCACCCGTTCGAACCCGCCGTAAGGAAGTTTTTGTATCATAGCATGTCCGTATAAATTATTTGCATCCACATAAAATATGTATTTCGATTGTTCATTAGGATCGTATTCTTCTGTCATGTGAACGTTATTTGCTTTTGCATGTCTCTGTACGCATTGCACCATTCCACCTCGTATCCCCCTCTCGATAAAATATAACATGTCCACGTCCGGTATCAATTCGAGTTTTATTTTTGTCTGTAATAACATGGCAGACCACGCTAAGCCCGAGAGACCGTAAAAATATGCAGGATCTAATTTGTAAATATTCGCCGACGTTTTCCTGAATGCTTGAAAAACATCCGCGAGTATTGTCACGTCCAGTTTTAAGTAGGCATCGTGATAATCGCCGAGTGTCCTACATCCTAATTTGTCCCACATCCGTTGCGCGTGTTCGTATTCATCATCCGTGATTCCTTTCTCTCTGAGTCGACTGTAAAATTCTTTTTGAGGTGGAAGAGTGTCGTCGTTAAATTTAGAATTATCACTAACATATTCATATGGATAAATACCTTTACGTCTAATCATTTCTATGTCTACGTTGGGAAAATTAGCTCTCGTTATTCTAAATTGTTCAGCCGAAAGTTTGCTTACAAGAGCGTCCAAGCTGGCAGATAAAAATCTGTAAGAATCTAAAAATCTCATCTCCACAGTTTCGTTTGTTCCCGGAATCAATACTCGCTTGCTCACACTGATGTACCTTTCTTCATTCTCTGCTAGAATATTTATTTTTTGTCTATCATATCCAAGATTCCGAATTAAGAGATGGAAGTCGTAACCGCTGCCATTATGAAGGTATATGGGGACAAACGTAGGTTTTTGGATCTTTAGATTACACGTGTTACAGATTCCACCGATGTAGTTTCCGGTGAAGTGATTATGGTGAAATAAGTTCCGGTTCTCGTCGGTGAAACGTTGATCGCACACCGGACACGTTTCAATGTTATTGTGAGATTGAAGTTCATCGCTGGATGATGGAAGCATTTGTTTCGATTCGCGTAAGAGGCTGCCAATGGTCTCAACCTCTTCAACCATCTTTTCAAAAAAATGTTTGATTACGTCTGGTCCTCGGTAAACATACGGTTCATCTATCCTATCCTGTCGCACAACAACATATCCGAAACTCGAGGCTTCGTGCAACTGATACGGTGTTGTGGAAGAAAGTTCGGGGTCTGGTTCGCAGTACGACAACGGTTCGAGAAAAGACTCAAAATCAGCAATGATGATTGCGGGATGTTCCAACAATGCCTTATGCATCCTAAATTCTTCGACCTCTTTTGATTTCGGCATCAACATGCGAGTCGGTCTGTTGTCACCGCAATAAATTTTATGTTCGGCAAGTTTCTCGACAGCAATCTGACGTCCGGTGTAATTTTGATAATCGGCTCGTTTTTTACCGTTGAATGTGGTTAGGCATCTCGGGCAAACTTCGATGTTGTTTGCATACTTGGTAGTTTGACTTCTGACCAAACGTGATAGAGAACGAATTAGCGTGTAGTGATGAACATCCTCGTTGGAAATAAGAAGAAGATTTATCACACGAGCATCGTCATCGTCGATATCGCTTATCTTGACGGGATGCACGAGATATTTATCTGATGTGAAGGAATATACATTAATAGCGATGCGTTTTCCTGCACGATTTTCAAACTTTGTTATATCCGACAATGTCACCGGGTATTCGATGCCAGACATTACACTTTCAAACTCGGACTCGTATTGTTTGTAATGTCCAACACACTGTGGATTATTTTTGCAATAAACAGGATGCAGTGCAGCCAATATACACCAAAGGAAACACTTGTTATCGCTGTTCTGTATATTTAACACAGCCCTCTTGTGTTGAATGTTCGGTGGAAGAGGAACGTAGCTGGAAGCGCGAAGAGGCGAGAATTGGTTCACGTAAACAGTTAACGTGTGAGGACTTCCACACAGAAACCATCCCGACCCTTTAGCCTCGAAATCGTCATGTTTCTTAACCAGCTCATTGGTAACTTTATAGTAGAAGTTGTCTAAATTTTCGATGTCAGCAAAATAAAGAGTCTGGTTTTTTGTACGATGATAAAAAATACTCGTTGTGCCATCAACTTTCTCGTATTCAGAAAACAGAACAACGTATACTTTTATAGAGTTGTTTTCAAGTTTATCTTTTAAAATATTTAGTACAGATGTTTTCGTTTCATCCAAGAAACTAAGGATGTCACGGCCTGGTTCTGATTTAATTGAAAAATCCTGGAGTTGGTCGTTGAATGCAGATCTAATTGGTTTGCGTTCATTAGATAATTTAATTTGCTTGGAAGTGGAAGCTTCCGTTTCTGAATTATCGATTTTCCTTTTCGATGCTTGTCCGGTCGATGGTTTGCAAATTTTGAGATGTTTACTTAAATTTGCAATGCTGATCATTTTTCTACATCGAGCACAAGGCTTAGAAGGTAACGAACGATTAATTCTCGAACCTGTTTCGCTACATCTTGCCCTGTGTACCGATAAATTGTTCCTTGAGATTAGCTTCCCACAAGTAACACATTCAGTTTTATCATTTTTACGATTGAAACTGGTGGTGGATGCCATTGCTTTCTCCAAAATCACAGAAATCAAAAAGTCTAGTATATAGCGATACAATTTTCAGGTATGTTATTTATATAGAATTTCTTGGGTGCGAATACAAAACTCAAGAATTCAATCTACTGTGAATAGAATTTCAGGTATGTTATTTATATAGAATTTCTTGGGTGCGAATATAAAACTCAAGAATTCAATCTACTGTGAATACAATTTTCAGGTATGTTATTTTATATAGAATTTCTTGGGGTGATTACAAAACTCAAAAATTCAATCTACTGTGAATAAAATTTCAGGTATGTTATTTATATAGAATTTCTCGGGGGAATACAAAAATCAAAATTCAATCTACTGTGAATATAATTTCCAGGTATGTTATTTTATATAGAATTTCTCGGGGTGATTACAAAAATCAAAATTCAACTTAACGTGAATATAATTTCCAGGTATGTTATTTTATATAGAATTTTCTCGGGGTGATTACAAAAATCAAAATTCAACTTAACGTGAATATAATTTTCAGGTATGTTATTTTATATAGAATTTTCTCGGGGCGAATACAAAACTCAAAATCCGAGACAGTTCAGTTTTAACGTGTTCATATTTGAAAAAAAATGCAAAATACGCCTTGGAGATTTCAACCAATCCACTTTACTAGATTGGAGAAACTCTAACTATTGTCATTTGGAACCTTTAATTGCCCCCCATTGTTATTTTTGGATCAATTACCTTTTCCAAATTAACAACAGAACTGAGGCGGTTCCTAAATGACAATAGTTAAAGACATATTTTAGCGAATTACGCCGGCATAAACTAAGTACGTGTTGCTAGAAGGCCTTCGTCGTTGCAAGTCACCTAACCCATTCAAAATATTGACGTACTGAAAAAAGTTGACTTGTTCACCGAGTTCAGATGTTTACTCATTGATGACTCTGTCGTTGTCGTCTATCAAAAACCTAAGTACCTTGGAAACAGAGAGTTATCGAAAAATCTCCCCTTGTCGATTTTTTTTTTGGTGACGTAGAGTACGCGTAGAGAGGTCGCGTTTAGTGTGTCGGTCGAGTCTCGGTGTCCTCTGTGCTCCCATACCAAAATAAACATAGGTCGTCATGGAACCAATTTTTCATCAATCGAAAATTTTCTAAGTCCACAGCGTTAAAAAAATCTTAAATTGCAAATATCTCGAAAATGGTAAGAGTTATCGAAAAAATATATCGAAAAACACCCCCATCCGGTACCTTCAGATATCCCCTGTTGATTTTGGAGGTGTAGAATACGTATACCAAGTTTTGGCGGTCCTGGGGTCAAGGGGTAAGAAGATAACCCACCCCCCAAAACTTTGATCACTCGTAACTTTTGAACGAATAGTCGTAGAAAGGTCGGGTTTAGTGCGTTGGTCGAGTCTCGGTGTCCTCTGTCCACCCATACCAAAAGTGGTGGTGCGGAAGGATCGGGTGGCGGAGGCGGTGGAGGAACGGGTGGTGGTGCGGAAGGATCGGGCGGCGGAGGAACGGATCGTTGTAGAAAATTTTCAATGGCTGCAGGTGGTCGTAAAGGTGAAATGAAACTGCACGTTTTGGTTCACGCTGTCGTTCGCAGCATCCGTCGCCACCGGTTCCGAGTCGACCTCCATCGCGTTCGAACGATTTTCGACATCGGCATTCAATTTGCCCACCAGCTCCAGAAAAGCTTTTCGTTTCTCGGCAAGATGGATCGCTATCAAGGAAATACTACTATCTCCGAGCATTCGCGTTGAGCATGTCGTGGCTCTGACCGCGTCGTTGAAACGATTGACAAAAATTGCAGCCATTTTGGTTTACTTTTTCAAACAACAAACCCTAAAGTTTATTATATATAACAAAAGCGAAGAGAACTGCTTACACTTACCGGTAGTTATTGTGGAAGTAAAGTTTTGCCGTTTACAACGTAATATGCTACTGTTCGCTCGGAAAAATCTCCTCTCCTGGTGGTGACAAGCATCGAAAACGTGAGAGACAGCAAGTGATTTTTTCCTCAAAACATTTTCAGTTTTGTAGTGAGATTCGACCCAAATAACGAAATTGATGCACGGGAAAAAAATGACCAGGATGTGTAGACGATAGCGCCTGCTGAATGCGCATCCAACAAACAATGGAAAAACGGTACGATAATTCCAAACTTATTTTTCTGTCGCCGAATAATAATGGGAAAAAAGGCTTGCTCTGCATGTGTTTTCTGGGTCGCGATAATTTTTGCGCCAACAAAGAGTCTGGTTCCACACGGATGAGCTTTGAGTCCGAGGGGAAGCCGATCCCAAACGCGACCGGCGAACGACAGCCCTAACTGCCGCCGAAAGATCCTATCATTTCCACACTCCACCCAACACAACCTACGATATTGAAGCCGAGCTTCCGCAGTGATCTTTTCTAGGTCGAAGCAATTTCTGTCGCTGAGAGTTCCACCCGGATGAGCTTCGAGTCCGAGGGGAAGCCGCGACCGGCGAACGACAGCCCTAACTGCCGCCGATAGGACTCCCTCGCGCTTTCTCTCCGCCTCCCAGCCAGCCAGCAAGCGAGCAGCTCTTTTTCCAGTTTTCTAGGTCGAGACAGAACAGCGCTCGGGGACGACATCAATACCGGCGGGCGGCAGCACGAACCGCCGCCGATAGATCCCACGATTCTGTCGCACTTTCGCATCGTGCTTGTTTTTCTGGGTCGTCAGAAATTTTCGCACCGACGGCGATGCGCAGTCGAGTCTGGATTGGCAGCAAAAGTGGACGAGCATCGAGTCCAAGGGGGAAACGCGACCGGCGAACGACAGCCCTGACTGCCGCCGATAGATCCCATGATTCTCTTGCACTTTCTCTCGGACTCCAAACCGTAAGCGCGGTGGAAAAAAAGAGTAGCTGCAGAATTTTATCGACGTTGGTGAGTTGCAAGTAGATTGGAGGGGAAGCTGATCCCGAAGGAGATCGGCGGACGGCGGCTCGGGCTGCCGGCGAAATAAACTTTTGATGCCCCCGTACTTTCTTTTTTTTCCACTTGCAGCAAACTGTAGTTCGTTGCATGTGGTGGACACGAGAGGAGTTGTTGTTGTTAAAAAATTTCTGGGATGATGCGATAGTCATTTGCGATTGTGTGTCCTATTATTTTATGAAATAATTTTTTTTCTGTTCTTGTGTGTGTGTGTGTGTCCTCCCGTCCCCATGCAACGTAACATGAAAATAAACGATATTTCTGGGTGCAATGTGTTTGGTTGGGGGGGGGGGCAGTGATGATCGAATATTTAGACAGTGAAACAACAAACCCGTCAAACTCGCTCACTCAGGATTCATGAGATCCTTGAATCCCAGCCTGCAGACCAGGAACATGAGCTAAATTAAGGGGCCATTATTCACACTGAAAAACTATCGACCAGAACCTATACCACACACGCATGATGTCAAGAACTAGTGAACGTCTTAACACACACGGCTACGGAGGAGGACCGAGAGAGGTCGTGTATAATTGTTCTTTTATGCGTCCACGCAGTATTGCCACATGAAGGGAAATTCGGACCGAGATTTTTAGCCAAAAGGGAAAAGGGAAATTTCGATTAAAAATACCACAATACCGCAACTGCACCACCGCTAATAATGCTGCTTTTACTACCACAACTAATTATTATTCTATTATGTCATTTGCTTAGGTGAAGGGAAAAGAATGGTCCAAAAAGGGAAATTTTGCCCCTTGGGAAGGGAAATTGTTCCCTCATAGTGTGGCAACACTGCGTCCACGTCGCCGGTGGTGACATCTAGTAGCAAATACTAGAAATATTTCTACAGGTATCGTCTTCATGTTCTCTATTATTCTCGACTGAAATATTAAAACAAACGGAGTCCAATGTAAGTTAGTTCGGTGCGCAAATAAAAAAAAATGATAGGTCACTGAAGATCGTAAAAAAAATCGTAAGAAAAAAGGATAGGTCACGTAAGATCGTGATATACCTACAAGTATGAGGTGGGAAAAATTGAAAATTGTACTAAAACATCGCTAAACGCTAAAACATCGACAAAAAATTGTCAAAATATGTCAGAAAGTGATACTCAATTGATAAAAAAGAGGAAAAAAGAGGATACCTACAAATTATTATTTTGAAATCACAATATTTATTGTCTTAAAGCCACAGTTCATATGCAACACTTTCTTTTCCACGCGCTTCTCGTCATCTGTGTGATCGGCGGGCACAGCTGACTGGATACCCTAGCTCGCTCTTCTTCCGCCTGAACAGTTTCCAGGTAGAAACGGCCGGCCCAAGGAAAAGGAAGATTTCTACCTCTACCTCCCTTGCCCCCTCGCCCCCCGCTGCAATGGTTGAAAGAACGTGCTTTCAGGTCCCCTAGTCTATCTCCTATAGGACAGATAGGGGATTGGTTTCTTATAGATGTTTTGTAAATCCTCTAAAGAATTCAGGGTAAAATTTTCTGCAGTACTTATGTTCTCTATTTACACAACCTTTTACACGTTGTACAATATGTATTTATAATATGGGATGTAGTTTTATTATTTATGAAATGGGAACGTGTTATGTGCGGACAATAATGTTATGCTTTCTTGCTTTTTTCAAGTATGGAATATATAATGATTAAATTACAAATATGTGCTCGGGCTCTCTCTCACTCTCGTTTTGGTAGTGTTTTATTTAAATATACTACTCTTGGCCTCTAACAGTCATAAATACGGATGTATTTATTTGGGCAAGATAACGCGCGTTCATATTGCTGTTGGTTTGGTTTATTTTACTTAGCTTTTCTGCCACATTTGGTTATCGCGAAAATGAGGATGAGTGATGAAATTGATGAAGGGACCTCATATGAACAATCCAGGCCCGGATTCGAACCCGTGATGAGTGTGCATTCTTGTCCTATGTGTTGTACTTTGCAGTGAATAATGAAATAATTTGGAATGAAAAATGTATCTCAGAACTCAAAAAGCTAAATGAATATTATTGAAGAAACTACAAAAAAGTGTGTTTTGTTACGTGTTTTGCAGTGGCGATGCTACATAAAGGGCAACTAGGGCACTGCCCCACAACAATTTTAACATAAACAGTTCATCTGAAGAGACGATCGGTATATACGCGTCAACATTTTTTTTAGTTTTTTTCCCTCAACCCCTACGTTGCTGCAACCAGTCTTACAGGGTATGCACCCTGTGCGAGGTTAATATATTTCTCCGTCCTGTTGGAGAGAGTCCAATCTCAGCTCTGCCCGGAGACGTGACGTCACTGACTGATCCAAACATTTGCAGCATAGGCAAGGGACGGTCCCCTCACAATGGAAAAGCGCAAAATTCGTAGCCGTCTCTGGGCAGTGAACGAGGTGCCCTGCCCATTCATGTTTGCCTCGTTCACCGCTCAGTGTTTCCAACGCTTGGCAGGCAGTTCATTCGTTCTTCCAGCCTGCAGCAATAAGATAGAAAAAAAAATCCCTCGAATGCTTTTCTTCGCGCTTGTTCCGGCGACCTGAAAAGTTGACAACACTTTTTATTGCACTAGTCCCTCGTATTTTCAAAAAGATCCTTCTTTCTTCCCATTGTAATACGGATTTGGATTTGAGTTAGTGTGTGAGTTTGCGTTGCGTTCCATCTGTGCATATTGGTCGCTTATGAAATAATTAGTTTTTCGCGAGTTTATAGTTACTGTACGTGTTTATTTATTTGTGTAATTGTGTCTGTGTTCCAGCAACTTGACTTGCAGAATATCTTCGTAAGTATAAACGAACTTTCTGGGGGTACATGGCCAATGTAAAGTGTTGTAACTAAACTTAACGCTGCATCATCTTCCTAGTTAGTCATTGATATTAGTGGATACTTGGTGAATGTGACATTGAATCATGTAGAAACTTTAATATCTATGCCTTTCAATTCATTGACAATGGAAGAGAAACTGCAGTGTAACATTTTCCTAATCATTCCAGTATCTACCCAAAGTTTAGTTACTGCAAGCGTATAGGGTTCCGACGTCAGTATTCGAGTTTTTTTTTATTCATGTAATTTGTTCCATATGTTGCTGATTTTTCGTATTCCTACGTAGTGAGTATTTAATGCTCTTTGGAGAGATATCTTGATCAGAATGTTAATTTTATTCCAAATTGTTCGAACAATTTACTTACTCCATATCAAGGAACTCCCCTCAAAACCTTAAAGAGGAATATAGAGGTTAACTGCCTCCCCCTCCCCACCCAAAAGAAAAATGTGCCCTGCCTGACTGAAGAGGCACGCGCCGCCCCTGGTGTTTTGTTTCTGTGCATAAAGTGTACTTAAAACACCAAATCAACCAACCGTGGGGGGAGTGGTTATCACAGCGCGCTACCACACCAGGAGTTCCGAGTTCGAACCCTTACCTGGGCGTGGGTGTTCTTTGTGTTTGTCCCTTCATTAATTTTGTCGTATCATCTTCGCAATTAACCAAATATAAGAAAAAGCGACGCTAATTAACAAAAATTAAATCATTGATTGATTGCTTGATTTGGTTTATTTTACTTAGCTTTTCCGCCACTTTTGGCTAATCGCGAAGATGAGACGATAAAATTGATGAAGAGGGACACACAAAGAAAACCCATGGCCAAGCCGAGATTCAAACCCAAATCGTTTATTTTCGAATGTGGGCGGCGTTTACGTGTACTTTTTTTTAGTACTCGTTCATCATTTTGCAATATTTTCCTGTTATTGACATTTTTTTAGGAATACTAGACCCTAAAGGGGGGAGGGGTGTGACCCACACCAACCCCCCCCCCTTGAGCACGTCACTGACTGCTACCCCAAGTGTGGACGTCACCGCACGTCACTGTACAAATGGCCTTGCGTCCCTCTTCCAACTGAAAAAAAAGAGGCCCTCACAGATGGTAGAGACGTTGACGGCGTTGTGGGGCTTTAAACTGACATCTACCTGTACCAAGTAACTTTAATATCCGCAGGCGAAACTCTTAATTTTTGTCTTAAAAACCTACCTCCATGGAACGTTCGGGTGCAAGGACAATCATGTGAATGGGGATGTTCATTCCGAAACTTTTCTGGTGGCGGCGTCAGCCTCATTGTGTCCCAAATGAATTTCGTTCGTTATTTGGTTGCCCTAAACTTTACATTGGAGCACGATGAGTAGCTATTCAAACATTATTTTCACCAAACGTAAGAGTTTTTCGTGTAAATCGATAATAAAAATGAGTTTAGTAGATCTTTAAGATAATGTAATAATTCACAAGTTTCCGAAAATTACATTCTCCTGAACCTGAGAGTTATTAACATACTAGCTGATTACCCAGCGTTGAACGGGGGTTTAGTTATCCCAATCTTCTATTAGACAGGAAAATGAACTTTGAGTTGAACGGCATTGGGAGTGTTACTATTCATCTTAGCGACCCCGAAAACTATGTATTCCACACTAATATCGGTCGTTTTACATGTCACCACCTTCCCACCCCCTCCCCTAGGGGTGCGACAGATGTCTTGGAGTTCAACAGCATTGGGAGTGTCACTATTCATCTTAGCAACCCCGAAAACTATAGATTCCACACTAATATCGGACGTTTTTGATTATTTTTACCCCCTTCTCACCCACACCCCTAGGAGTGTCTTACCCCCACAATATTTCTTTCCAGATTGTAAGTCATATGTTATTTTATTATTTATTATTTCCATAGGGTTACAATTAAGCCATACAACTTTTCATTTTGAACAAATTTAATACAAATAATGACTTGATGCCCTATATAGTAAAAAAAATATGCAAAAGATACATCTAAGGAAAATGTGATGAATTTACATTAGTATATATAGTGTTCTATAGTAGCAATGAAATAAAGAAAGTTTGAGAGTTATACACATTTAGAAGAAAAGAAAGTGTAAATGTGTGTGGGTTTGGTCATCGTGAATGTCACCAATTAGCTTAGCGACTCCGAAAACTATGGATTCAACACTAATGTAGGTCATTTTTGACCCCCTCTCACTCTCCATGCCAATAGGTGATGAACTTGGGAGTTGAACTGCATTTTGAGTGTCACTATTCATCTTAGCGACCCCAAAAACAACGGCAATTTTGCACCTTCTGTGTAGGCAAATACTATTTTATCCCCTTCCCACCCCCACTCCTACGGGTGCCTTACCCCCATAGATTATAAATTATGTGTACCCCATTTGGTTGAAATAGCTCCAGGCGTTCGAGAGTTATGCCAGAACAAACATATATCCATTTTTATATAGAGGGTGTTTCTAAAGTTAGTTTCGAATGCATAGGAGGTGATTCTACAAGTGAAAATAAACACAGAAGTTCATGTGGCGAAATGCCGAAAACGGCACCCATTCGGATTTATTGAAGTGGGAAAAAATGCGAAAATTATGTTTACAAGGAAATAGTGGCACAATGGCCAACCATATAACCGCGGCAAAGGGCGTTCCACAAAAGAAATGTGGCATGCTCTATTGAAAAAAGCATATTGCAGATGTGTAAAGTTGATGCGCAAGGGATTCCCCAAAGGAAGCGAATGGGTCTCTTCAAGTCATGGGGGTAGGGAAGGGTTTAGCGAGATGTGTTATCCTCGGAAAGTGATATGTGGAAACTGACAACCAAGAAGAAAGCGAATATCCGTAGTGGAAATCATCATTACGTAGGAACAAAGATGGTGGTGCTGCGCTAGGTTGTATATGTGACGACATGTTCACTGTGTTCAGAGTGGAGGTGCCGAGGGAACCACGTCACAGACGATTATCAAACTGTCTGCCATTAACTTCCACAAAGAAATGACTCCGAATCAACAATTGTCTAGTGAGAGCAAACAACCCCGCGGTGTCTGCTATCCTCGCTGCGACGACATTAATGCATGCAACGAGTTCCTCGGCTGACACGACAGGTGTTTCGTATACGAGGCGTTTCATCTCTCCCCACAGAAAGAAGTCCAGGGGAGTGATGTCCGGAAATCTTGCTGGCCACGACCAATACACTGATTGTGGAACAAGCCATTGAGGAAGTGACGCACATTTTGGTCGAAATTTGGTGGTGCACAATTGTGTTAGAACCATAGTCCTTATCTCAGTGCCAAGGGCACATCCTCCAACAGTTCAGGCAAAACATCACGAAGGTATGTGCCACCACACAGGCGTACAGGAAAAATGTACGGCCAAATCAAATGGTCATGCACTATACCACACCACACATTAACCGCAAACCTGTGCTGATGGTGTGCCACGAGAAATGCACGTGGAAACGTAGCTTCATCGGTCCACAACAACCTGTTCGCAAAATTCAGGATAGTTTCCATCTGATGCAAAACCCATTGGCAAAACACCACACGTGGGCCAAAGTCCTGAGGTAAAAGGTCTTGTACCTTTTGGAGATTGAAAGGGTACATCCCCTCTTCGGACAGGAGCGCCACATAGGAGGTGTTGTGGGCACTGGCTATAGCGCACGTACTGGTGTCAGGACGATCCCTGATATTATTTAAGACCGCATCCACAAACTGATCTGTGCACATACTTAGTGGTCTTCCAATTTCTCGACGGGGTGGTAGCATTGATCCTGTTTCCCGAAGTGGAGTATGCACTCTTTGAAAGAAGGTGAGTGACGGCAGCCTCCTATTTGGAAAACGTTCCCCATACAAATGCCGTGCTGCATGGCTATTACTTTCTGTCTCGCCATAAATGAGATGCATGTCTGCCAGCTCCTCTGCTGGATATCTGCCGACCGTAGATGACAAACACTAGTGCACTGTACATGATGGGCCGTGCCTATCGATAACACCTAGCAGTGCCTATTGCGAGGTTTGCCAAATTCGTCAAGTTCACGTCCTTCCACTCGTACGTATTCAACCGCAAACATGTTATTTCAACCTGATGCACGGTAATGCTGATATCACAGTACGTGAAGCACGAATGGCAGCGACCGGTGCTTCCCTGCCAGAAGAAAACTACTGTGTTAGCGCCCCTAGCGGGAAACGCCAAAGTCAAGGTCACGCTTCAGTCTTTCTGCATGTGGTATGTACAAATATCGACAACACAACATCGGCCATGCTAATCATTCCATAAAACCCTTCCCTACCCCCATGACTTCAAGAGACCCATTCGCTTCCTTTTGGGAATCCCTTGCGCATCAACTTCACACATCTGTAATGTGCTTTTTTGAATAGAGCATGCCGCATTTCTTTGTGGAACGCCCTTCGCCGCGGTCATATGGTTAGCCTTTGTGCCACTATTTCCTTGTAAACATAATTTTCACACTTTTTCCCACTTCAATAAATCCGAATGGGTGCCGTTTTCGGCATTTCGTCACTTGAACTTCTGTGTTTATTTATTTTCACTTGTAAAATCACCTCCTACGCGTTGGAAACGAACTTTAGAAACACCCTGTATATAGAAGATGATGATTAAGGTGCAACGGCAGATTAACTCGAACGGCTAAATATCGTATGTTTATGCACAAAGAGCATGCGTCATTTAGGTTGTCCATGGGCAGATAATACAAAAAGTTGTTTTTTCTGGTTGTGAGTATGCGTAATTCAACAAAAGTGGTAGGAATCGCATAAACTCCAAAAAGTATGAAGTGCGTATGCACATGGTATAATTTTACCAATTACATATTTTACAATCCGATCCGGACACAAACCACATGGGCGTAACTTTGGACCTAACTTTGAGGGGGCAGAATCAAACTGGGCCTAATTTTGAGGGGCAGATCAAACTGGGCCTAATTTTGAGGGGAAAGAATCAAACTTGGACCTAATTTTGAGCGGGCAGAATCAAACGGCCTAATTTTGAGGGGACAATCAAACTTGATCCTAATGATTTGAGGGGCCAGACTTGGGGCCTAATTTTGAAGGAGAAGAATTAAACTTGGGCCTAATTTTGAGGGAGCAGAATCAGACTTGAGGGAATAATTTTGAAGGGGCAGAATTAAACTCGAGCCTAATTTTAAGGGGGCAGAATCAGACTTGGAGTCTCGGCCTGGGCCTAACTTTGAGTGGATACAATCAAACCTGGGGCTTAACTTGGTCAGGTCTCCTAACTTGTAAATTTTAACCTTAAAATCGTGAAGGGAGAAAGTGCCCCTTGCCCCCACCAAGTTACGCCTATCACGACCCTCTCCTAAATGCCTACACTAGGTTTTTGATTCATTATATTTCATCTATATTTTTATTTGTATCTCAGTATTATGTATGTAAACTGTCCTTTATTTCATTGGTGTAATGTAAATCATTATGAATGGAATAGTGTTGCACATTGTTTACATAAAACTGTATAAATATAGACGGTGTTAAAGGCGGAGCTACTGAGGAGCATGCACACTTGTTTGGTCCCCCTCGAACATCCGGTTAAGCTGACACTGCTATAGGCGTTAATATGAAACGGCGAAATGGAGATTCTTTTACAAGGAAAAGGTCTGTCATCTGTGTAGTGGTTACACATTCGATCGGAAACAAATTTATTGAGACAAGCAAGTTTCCGAAGCATGAGAATAAACCTGTAGATACAAGAGAAATAAGAAAGGATTGGTGCCCAGCTGAGGACAGTCGATTGTCCAACTTACATTTTGTTACAAGCATGTGGATCTAGGATGTCTGTGGTATTGTGCTGAAAAAACATCTCTCTTAGGGAGGTTTCAGACCGAAGCGACACGCGACATCGAGGCTTTAGAATGTAATAACTAGCGACACACATTATGCAACAACAAAGCAAGCTATGACGGAGAAATGAAGTGGATAATGGAGGCAGCACAGGAATACATAGCAGGGGATATAATTCACACCATAAGATACACAGAGAAGAAAATGGAAAAAGAGAGAAACAACAAGGAAAAAGAAGAAAATAAGGATGCACAGGAAGAGAAGTATGTGAGTGTGCCATTCAGATGAAAGATGGAGAAAAAGATAAGAAACATCTATGCAAAGTATGGACTAAGAGCAGCCTTCAAGCCACCAAAGAGCATCGAGAAATGGTTTAAGGAATACAAAGGAGAGAAGGAGAGTGATGAATTGTCAAAGGTAGGGGTATATGAAGTGGAATGTGGTGGATGTACAAGCAAATACATAGAAGAGACAGGGAGAAGCATCAACGAGAGAATTAAAGAACATAGGAGAGACATTAAAGAGGATGATCCAAGAACAGCATTGAGTGAGCATATGCTGACATAGGGCACAGGATTACGAAAGTTCAAATGAAGGAGAAGAGGGAAAATGAAATAAGAGAGAACAGTGGCAGGGACAAAGCACATATGCATAAACAGGGGAGAGAAAATTAACAAAACGAAGGGGAAATTGGAATGAAATGAGTGGAACTAATAAAAAAGTATGCGGAAAGCAAGTTGGTTAAGTTTCCTGAGACACCTTCAACTTTCTGCACAAAAATGGAAGATTTCAACTTGCCAGATGAGTTAAAGGAGAAAGGGAAGGTCAGTGCCACCAGAAGGAGGAGAAGAGGGAAGACAAGAAGAGTAGGTTACAGGATTAAGGGAAGGAGGAGAAACAGCCAGCTATGACACATGCAAGGTGGAAAAACCAGTTCATCTAGGAGGAAATAAGGACATAAATTATTCATTCCTTAGAAGTGTAGTGTGACTAACCATGTGAGGTTGTGTTGTTGAATGTGTAGCTTGATGTAACTTGAAAGAGTTCTGGGAAACCAGAATGAAATGTTGCAGATAAAATGAAATCCACAAAAAATAACTGGGTTAGATTATTTTGCATCTAGTTCTGTGGTGGTATGGGACTACTAGTTGTGATTCTACTGTACGTACATATGAGTTAAGGCATGAAATGAGTATTTCTAGAAGTCCAACATGGCATTGCAAGGAATGAAAAACATGTAGATAGAATGAAATTAATATTTACTTTTGGGGACGTGAAACCTGATTTGTGTAAGTAACCAAGCTAAAGCATGATGAACTGATAGCAAATGCAGAGCAATTACGGAACTATTATGAAATAGGTATTGGTTCATCATCCTTAGCTGTTCACTTCAAACAGCTCGCAAAAGTTATTTATCAAAAATTTCATCTATATATGATTTTGCAGTTTGAGTTTATTTTAAGTCCACTTTATGCACAAAAAGGCACGGACTGGACCAATAGTTTAAAGTGGGATTCGAACCATGCTACGTCCCGTGTAGCGGTGCACTTCACAAGTACACTTACCTTATAAGCTCAGCAGAGCATGCTGGATAATCCCAGTGTTCGGGTTGAGTTACTGCGTTCCTTCCCCTTGGATCCACAGGTGAAGTCACCCACGAGGTTGTCCTCCTGATGCAGGTATCCATAACTACGAAATACACTTTCGAAATAAAGAAAAACAGCAATATGTTCAACTTTACGTTTATTATACACACGCACGTATATCATGTAAGACTAAAATTACAATTAAAATACTTTCGAATGGTACAGCACGAGATGTGTAAGCCTATCTTTCCCGTAACGCGAATCACCTCTTGCTACTTCAAATCTCTCCGCGCAACTGCTAACCGTTTGTCTGGAAGGCGATTACACCTCCCCAGTTACACAGTGTTACCAGACACAATAACCTTTTAATACTAGGAAGTTGATAAAAGCAAACAGTAATATATTAGAAATGTACAGTAATCTGGCACAGAGAATGTAGGTATGTGGTGGCAACAATGCAATGAAAATGCATGATCTTCTCACACCACAAGAGTTTAAATAAATCAACAATTGCTTTCAAAATATAAGAGAAACGAACGGCGTTTGCCAGAAACATGAAACAACAAATAGATATAAGGAATTTAATTCTGAAATTATTAACTTAGGATTCACTAACTTGATTAAAATGAAACTTACAACAATCTTTAGAACATTTAAAGGCAAATCAAACTATAATTTTGAATCTATATAAATTGTTTAAATTTGCCGCTCTTCATACTTGTAGATGTATCAGTGTATAATGTTAACGATTATAAAGGTGGCCATATTGGAAAATTGGCTGAAGGCATTAATATATTTATGAATGATTTAGTTTATTTTACTTCGCGTTTTGTGCCTCTTGGCTAATTTGCGAAGATGGGGATGAGTGATGAAGTGATGAATGGACATTCACAAACAACCAAGCCCGACCGGGATTCGAACCCGGGACCCTTGGCGTCGCAGCGCGATGTGCTAACCACTCGAACACAGGGTCGGGCATATATATATATGAATTATTAACTATATAATACGTTCAACTATAATAAGCATGAGATGATAATATAAGATATAATAATAATAATAATAATATAAAACCACGAAGTAATGGCAAACTTGGGGTCATTACAACCACTATGTGGGTCTACTGGGTATCAAACCTGGGAACCTTTGATTACAAGGCGACCACTGCATCATCCAGGAGGCACATGATTTTGCAAAACTTTTGTATGAGAAGTATAAACACAAACACACACTACTCTTGTGTATGTCTCAACTCCCTCTGTTAGTGTTCTTCATATGGTGGTTCATGAAGAAAAAAAAGGGGTAAGTTCTTGGATTAAAGGTTGGGGTTCGTATGAGAATTTGAGAGGTCTCCGTTCGATCCTTGGTATAGGAATATTCTGGATGTGGCACAATCCATCTACACTGGTTAAATTACTTGAAATCCATAATAATACTCATATGAGTAAGATTAGTCTTCTGACATTGTACAAAGTGATGCACGATTTAAATGATTAATTCTTAAGACTTCTTAGATGATCTATTACCTATTGAAGAAAACTGACATTGTTGGTAAGTTATTTTATATAATTGAATTTTCTACATCTATTTAAATCTTTGTTTATTTTTAAAATGAATACAATTACATGTAAAAAGTCATGGTATACACATATTTCTTGTTCATACACACAATCTGCTTTTGGCACTTAAAATACTGATACTGAAGCTAACATGTTCACTGGAAGGGAGGGGCTAGTATTGGTGAATAGAAAGTGGGAAATGTGCACATTAATACAAATTTCAGTAACTTAGTGGCCACACCTTCTTCATTACAAAGCTGAAGAGAGAATTATTAGGGATGTTCTATGAGTATTTTCTTAACTGGGGGTATAACATCTCTCCACCCCCACCCCCAACTTAACCACTGCTGGCGCCCCTAGAATACAGTGTGTTTAAAAAAGAATGACCTGAAAATAGGAATTGTAGCTTTCCTGGCAACGTGATTCGAACAAATGTTCTTGGGTTACTAGCTGGTGTTAGCTTCCAACATTTCAAGCGCATACATTGCTCTCATCTTCAGGTAATATAAAAAATTGAGAACAGTGTAGGGTTAAATACACAACTGTGATGGAGCAGAGCTTGGAAGTTGTCTTCCTATTGGCTCGCTCTGGATTCTGGTGTTCAGACATGACAGTTGGAGTCTCATATCCCTGTTGAGATTAGTGCTTTCTCATGAAATGGGTATGGCTTCCTTTACATGTCGGTCCCAGTAACAGGCATATTTGGCTATTATTTTGGTGTCTGCAAATGAAACTCTGTGTCCGTCAGTGATGCTGTGTTCTGCAAGTCCTGACTTTTCTGGTTGGAATAATCTGATGTTGCATCCTGTTTGGCATATATAAGGTGTCCCACTCTCACACAGTATACTCCTGGAATGCAGAGTTCCAGGTCATCTTGTACTGAACAGAGTAGGGCCTTGGTTTTCAGTGGTGCTCTGTGAATGGTCTTCTCTGTGCCTCGCTAGAATTCTACTCAACTTCCTGGATCTGTGCCTGTGGAAGAACACACTGATATGATCCAAATTTTTATGTGACGCCACCAGTAGAAAATATGCCACTAATGTATTTATTTTTGTGAAAGAAAGCGTAATTTATTTGTTATTATATGTAATAATGCACCTTGTTTGTAATGTATATCTCTAGCTTATTGTATTTTATGCTACATTATGGGTAATTTAATGTATCTTTGTTTGAGAGAGTGCACTATACGAATCTGTATTTCTAAACATGCATAGATGTCAGTTTTGTTGGTATAGTGGAACCACAAGCAAAAAAACCTGCACAGAAGCACATCGCGCCGGCGGGTGCGGGAAAGGGCAGGGGGAAGCGACTTTCGCGCTGGCTCACGTCAGCGTTGCCAGGCCTATTGATTTCTCAGGAGAATTCCTTAATAAACTATTGCTATGGAACCTCCAACGGCCAGCTTAAAAACACGTTTCCTGCTCATCTTACTTGAACATGGAGGGGAGATGGGGAGTGGAACTCCACTCAGCCATGAAAAGTGCTGTTTGACCTGTGAAATGATGTCAAACGCTACTCAATTGTGCTAGGACATCATTTTATTACTTTTACTACATTACTATTTTTAGATGGCTGTATTTTATCCCACCCTAAACTCTATTTCTATTTTAGTTATTTTACGTCGCTTTTGTGCCTCTACGGGTAAGTACGACAATATGGATGAATGAAAAACTGATGAAATGGATGATGTGACACAAACACAGTGAAACGTCCTTGCCTTACGAGGTAGAAACACTGACTTCGTAGCTTGGACAAATTATGTTATTCATGTATGTGTTTGTGGGTGTGTGTGTGTATTTCTAGCAGATGGGGAGGATGGGTGGCACCCTAGCATAAGCGTTGCTATCTTGAATTATTGAGGAAGACATGCTGTCTAATTCACCAAATATATTTCACATACGTAATGCATTTTCTCATTATGGTGCAGGACGCGTGCCCACCCCTATCGATAGATGTACACCGAACCCCAGCAGAAGGCAAATTGATTTTTTATTGTTAGCATTCGACTTGAAAGATTGTGGAAAATCGCCGACAACGAAAGGCGGCACGTTAGCTTCATCTGTGAACACAACTTCCTACCATTTCCTGTCATAAAAATTCCTCGCGATAATAGAGGCATCGCAAATCCCTTGTGTCGCTGCTGAGAAAGGGCAAATTTGAGGGTGTTTTCCACGCACCCTCTAACCGGAAAATGCGGAAGAGATGAAAGATGTTGGTCGGTTCCCTCGGGCGGTTTACTTTCTTTTGTTTGAAACATGTCCACTCCTGAAATGGAGATCTTCGGTATATTTTCGCCAAACACAGGGTGCTGGGTTTAGCACCATTGTTACAAAAGTATCTGTGACGTTTACACCGTAAACAATGCATGCCACTCCCCTTGCCCCCCCCCCCCCCCCCCCCCGTGCACACGACTATGCCGCCCCTCCGCCCCCAAGAACGTCGTTCATCCGCTACTATTAGATCATCAGATTTTGTAGCAGATCTTCTGGTTTCCCAAGGAACAATCTCCCGAATTTTTCAAATCTCACCTGGCAACACTGTCCCGAACACCGATAACGGCAGGGAAGTTGCGCGAACGCTTTGGACGGAAGGTTTTTTTCCTTGTGGTCGAGCTATAGAATCTTTTTGCAAATAGTGAGTGATTCATCTGTACTTGAATGATTTCGCTTTGTCGATGAATTGACTCAACTAAAATGCATAAAACTCAATGCGTGGCTTTCGTCATGTCTATGATCACATAGACCTAGCTTGCACCCCGAACTACCACACCAAGAGATATGCAATAATAACTGAGCCAATATTTGCTCTTTAGCCTTTTATTTCCAAATTAATTCTTAGGCTAACTTTATTATTTAACGTAGAATGGTTGCAGTATTGTGCATAGCATCAATGCATGGCTATCGGCGTACCTATGATCACATAGGCCTAGCTTGCGCCCCGAACTACAATACCAAGATGTATGCACAACACCGAGGAGTAGTTCGGGGTGCAAGCTAGGTCTATGTGATCATAGACATGCCGATAGCCACACATTGAGTTTTATGCGTTTTAGTTGAGTCAATTCATCGACAAAGTGAAATCCTCATCTTCCTTTCAAGTATATTCGCATTATAATTGCCATAAATAAAGAATAAAACCTTTTAGTTTATCTACTGCAGCAATGTGGTTTTATTTCTCTGTGCTGTGAATATTGTCTTTGCGTAACACTATCCCTGTACCTGAGAGGAGTCTGTGTACTTCACCGAGTCTCATCGTTCACCGCTGATTATTATTAAGTTATTATTAATAAATATAATAATACGTTTAATAGTATAATAATACAGGCCTTGAATGTATCAACACGCTCAGATGCATTTGGAGCAAATTCAGCTATTGTGATAAACTTATCCATGCATCAGGTGGTGGTCAAACGGAGCATTTATATGGTGAGTGAAACTCAAGGGCTTACTTAATACTTTGTAATTCAATGGGTACCTGTAACACATTTTCGTTATTAAAAGTTTAAAATTGGCTCATTCTTTTTTAAACATACTGTAAAAACTGTGGGCAGCCTTGCATTAAGCATAACAATGTGAGACAACAATTCTATTATAAACATTAATAAAACTGGACACATTCTAGATAAGATAACACATTGTTACATGAGTTTTCATAGAATTAATCACAGAAGAGATCCTTAATGCATTTTCATGTGTACTGTTTCTTCAATCAAATCACATGGACACAGTGATCTCAAGTGTGGTTGGATGCTGGTGGGACCCCCTATACCCCTTCATGGCATGGTGCAAAGCACAGGGGAGCACTTTACTTTCTGCTGGAATCAAACACAGGTTGCCTGGATGTTAGTCTGAAACGATAACCAACACTCCAAACGAGACATGAAGCACCCTCTTCGACCTCCTTGATGGTGTAGTTGTAATATCTTCGCCTTGTAATAAAGGGATCCTGGATTGTCCTCTTGATGTGCATCCTGTCATGAAATTAATGTATTACACATTTTCTCACTGGTGGAAACAATAAAAATATTTGCCATTGATTGGGATTGAATCTACGTGTGTCTGATGAAAGTTCTGTATGCTACCAAATACCATATTCTCCACCTTCAAGTTAATTTCTTTACATAAAACGTTCTCAATTCCTGAAGAAAAATATGCATCTACAATTCCCTTATAACTTGATTGATTGATTTATTGTTTTAAGTCCACTTTATGCACAATAAGGCTAATCGGGACTGGACCTACAATTTAAAGTGGGATCCGAACCACTTGTGCCTCCACCGGGTATTGAACCCGGGACCCCTTGATTACAAGGCGACGACGCTACCACTGCACCATCGGGAGGCCTTCCCTTATAACTGTTTCATTGGTTATTAGCAGGTCATGTATATAAAAAATAGATGCCTTCATATTAATACTCTGAAAATTCCCATGTTCTACAATAACATGTTACCCACTTAATGCCCTTGGGACATTCAATGAAAATTAATACTTAGTTTTGAGTGTTTGTTTCCACATGCATGTATGTAACAAGAGTGGTGTGCATATGTGTTGGATATTATTGTAGGTTTTTCTTGTCTTTCTCTGTAATTGTAAAATGTGGAATGCTACTGCACAAAGTGAAAATATAAAAGCACGTTCATTAGGTTCATTCTCATGCATAATGAAATAAACAAACTGTGCACCACGTATTACTCCATACGTACGTAGAATATGAGACACTATGTCCAACAATGTTCATCTCTCTTGCATCGGTACTTTATCTAGAGAGATGCATATCCATGAATGCTGTACAAGGTACAGAATTTCAATGTTAATTGGATTGTCTACACATAAGGTTCTTGGTGATCATATACTGATAGCTTATTTATTTCAATGCTCTTTCAATATGGTCTTACAACATAGAAATGTCCAAGACTGTATGCAAAGTTTGAAGTTTGTTTTAAACCCACTTTATAGGCAAATCAGGTCTGGATCTACAATATGGAATAGGATCAAAACCACTATGTGCGTCCACCATGTATCAAACCTATAACTCCTTGATTACAAGCGAATTACATTATCACTACACCAACAAGGAGACCCATATGAACATAAAGATCTCTGAATTGTAAAGTTTTTTATGCATGCACACACACACATATATGCAGTTTTCTCCATTGTGAATTATTGTATGACTTACATCTAACTTTCTTCTGCATTTTCCAAGGTTGCATAATACCTTGAATGTATGGTATTCCTTAGCAATGCTTTTTCTGAGAACTCTTGAGTGCTGGAAAAGATGTAACTTTTTGGTAAATGTTCTTTTTTTTTAAATTCTCTCCATACCACTCGCCCTTCCTCAGGTTTCTTCTCTTGGACTTTCACTCTACCCCACCCTACTTGCCCCTCACGCTTCACCCATTTGAGCCCCCACTATCCCTTTTGACTCTCTCTCACTATTGTTCCTTCTTTGCCTTGCCACATTCCTTTCGTCCACACCATTTGCACCACACCTGTTGCTTTTTCATTTGCTCAATCTCTCTTTATCCATCCACCAATTCTCTCCTTTAGAAACGACTTTCCGTGATACCCTTTGCTCACACGTAGATTTGCCCATTAGCTCTCCGTTGCTCTTTCTTTATTCTTTCTCCTCTTTCCTTGTCTCCCTCTCTCTCTCCTCCTAAATTTCTTCTCCCCATTTAGTCCTTGCATCTTATCATTATGAATTTTTATATGATTGGCAAGAAGAGACTTGTATGAAAAGGCTTTTTGACATATTGCACACACAAATGGTTTATTTCCTGTATGCATTCTCATGTGTTCGATAAAAGTGGTTCTCCTTGCAAATACTTTTCCACAAGTTTCACATAAATATCGTTTCTCTGCTGTGTGAATTACTGAATGTTTTGCAAGGTATGCCTTACTTGCATATGATTTTCCACATGTTACGCAGACATATGGTGATTCTCCAGTGTGAATTCTTGAATGTCTGACTAGTTCCGACTTCATTAGAAATGCTTTTTTGCATGCTGAACATACATATGGTGTCAGTCGAGCATGAATTCTTAGATATTCACTAAGATCTTCTTCATTCCTCGAATTTCTTTTTTTACGCTTAGCAAGCACATGTGGTTTCTCTCCATTCTGAATTCTTGCATGACTGGAAAGATGTCCCTTTTCTGTAAATGCTTTGTTGAATGTTGCACACACATATGGCTTCTCTCCACAGTGAACTTTTGAATGTTTATTGAGATGTTTCTTGTCTCTTAATTTATTTATGAATACAACACACTTGTATTGTTTGTCACCAGATTGAATTGTGTGTTGGTTAAGATTATGTTTGTGTATTAATGCTTTTTTGCATGTTACACACAAATACCTCTTTATGCCAAGTTGAATTTGTAGGTGATCCAAAAATAATTCATTTTGATTACAATTTTTCTTACAATTATTGCATTTCAAATTACTTTGAGAGATGGACAACCTGGCCTTACCAGGTTCTAAATTAGGTCCTTGAATCAACGCAGGATCATTGGTGGATGCTGCTGTTGTGCTACACGATGGAATCCTAGGTTGATGGAAGTCTTTCTGATGTAAGTTATTTGAAATATATTCAATTCCTTCTGAATTTGAATTTTCAACAATACTTGTGTTTTCTTGCTTCACAAAACTTGGAAACTCTGCATCCTTCATTGAGTACCTGGAAGTAGATTTAGATAAGAAATTTAATTAAAGATATTTATGAGCATATACAGTCCCTGGCCATATTATTAGACACACCACAATTTTCTTTTAAAATAATAGTTTTGAAGAGGAAAATTATACAAAATTGACTATTAGTTATCTGAAACTTTTTCTGTACGTTATTTGAACCCTGGCAAATACGATTAACATGTACAAATGCACTTCCTTGCACAACATTGATAACAATAATAGTAATAGTAATAATAATACAAAGTAATGTAATTCGACACAGTAGACACTTAACAGTTCCCTTACTTTTCACATTAAAAATGTTGCAATAGGGTTCTTTGTGGCTGAACATTGGTTATTGTAATAAAAAATATGAAAAGAGGAGGTACTGTTGTTACAAACAATACCGCCAACATCAAGCGTCATTGTTGTTGAACAAACATGCCGCAGTTCAATTCAAGCTGAGTTGAGAGGAGGACGTCTTGCAAATAGTGAATCGTATTTGTGTTAAATTTTGCAGTGATATTGTTTTTGTACATTGTAAGTATATTTTTTAATTTAATTATTAACATTAGGGAGTCATGGGTCAAAAAAAGTGACTTGACACCGAGAAAGATTGCTGAAATTAAGACACTAATAAAGACTAAAATGTTCTCTAATTGAGATATTTCTCGAAGATCTGATGAGTCTGAAGCATCTGTGAGGCGAATAAAGAAGAAAATTGAATATGGTGGACAGTGTGAGCCACAAAGGAAGGACAGATGTGGGCGTAAAACATTTTTACTCCAAGATCCTTATGCTGTTTGAACAACATTTGCCTCACAAATGGATTTGAAAGTTCAATGGAACTTAAACTTGAAAAGAGTGGTGTTGGTGCATCTGAAAGAACAGTAAGGCGTATGCTCTCTGATATGAACCTGAAGGCACTCAGACCTGATAAGAAGTCAAAATTAACCCCTGCTATGATTCGTAAACGTTTTCGTTGGGCAAAAGCTCACAAAGAAAAAGATTTGAACTTTTGGAGATCTGTTTGCTTTAGTGACGAGTGCACGTTTGAAATCTTGGGGAATAAATCTCAGTTTGTGAGAAGACGTCCAGGTGAAAAATACAATCCTGATTGTGTTGTGCAGACTGTCAAACATCCGATAAAAGTTATGATTTGGTCACTCATTAGTAGCAAAGGTACAGGACGTCTGTATTTGGTTCAAGGAACAATGAGGTAAGAACCATATAGGGAAGTGCTTAGAAGAAAGTTGCTACCTCAAGTAAGAAAATGGTTCCCAAATTGAGAATCGTTTGTATTCATGCAGGATAGAGCCTCATGCCATACCGCAAAATCAATAAAGCAGTTTCTACAGAGTGAAAATGTCCCTCTCTTGTCCTGGATGGGAAACTCTCCAGATATGAACCCAACTGAAAATGTTTGGTGCCTAGTGAAAAAAGAAGTGGCAAAGCAAATAATTACGACGAGAATTGGCCTAATTTAAAAAATAATTCAAGTGTGGAATCACCTTCCTCATATGAAAAAGACAGTACAAGCATGCATTGATAGCATTCCAAGACGAATCCAAGCACTGATAAAGGCGGCTCAACCAAATATTAAAATTGACTTCCAACCATATGTATTGTATAGCTAATATTAAAAAAAAACAGTAAGAAATTATATTTGTAATTATTAATGTATCAAGTAATTGTTGTTATTTGTTGTTTCACATGTAATAAATGTAATATTTCATGTAATAAAATAAAAAAATAGAGAATAACAAAAAAATTTGGACAAGATAATAACATATCCTTAAAATTTTGCATAAAATTTGGAGGTGAGTCTAATAATTTGGCCAGGGGCTGTATTTCATAAATTCCTTGATTGAGAAGAGAAATTGCGAAGTGCTCATTTAGGGGAGGCTGTGTGAGTTCAAGAGCTGTTTTATTAAATTATAATTTTACAGAATGTTAAACAATAGTAATTCTTTACCCGGGATCAATTGTTCATCTTTAGTGCTCTTATTAATGATGCAAGTTCTGCAAACATCATGCACACAAGATTGAATGTGATCACTAGGGAATGGAACTTTAGGTAAATAAATGTTCTTTCTGCGATAAGATGGAGACCCTCGTTTTTGCCAAAATTCTGATCATAGCCTTATATGTTAACACAGCAAATTTTATTTTACATAAAAACACATATTTTCAAGTTTTCCGTATGTAAATACATATTTTGCGAACTTTCATTTTAAATACATAAAATCGCTCATTGACTTCAGCTACCTCAAAATTCTTGAAGGAAAACTGGAGCAGCTAAGAGGTAAGCATTTAGAAACTGATTTCAGGTGTTTAAAATGCATGTAATATTTTTTTTGTCACATATTTTTAACATTTACGACACATAAAAAAAAAATATTTCTGAATTTTTTAGCACATAAAGTTCCGTTCCCTAGTGATCACATTTACAAAACTCAAGGTACAGACATTCTCATAGGTACTTGTAACGGTTGTTTAAGCCTCGGCTGGACCTTTCTCTCAACGGCTGAAAACAACTCCTCTTCCTATTGAAAAAATCTTCCAACATATGCTTCCAATTTCTGTGATACTCTGCAGGACTTTTCTAGAAGGATGCATGATGTGATGTAATTTATCAACATTGAATTTGGGGTTCTTGTTTGGCGTACAAAAAATAGTAAAAACAGCATTTAGGGGGTGTGAAAGCAGCTTTAAATGGGGCATTTGAAGAGTTTTAAAATATTATACCATTTAGGTTCAATATTGTGTATCTTAATGTCGTGAATTTCTATTGATAACTACAAGCATTTACCCAATATTTTCAACAGAAATCACAATTTTATGACAAAAATATGACAAGAATTAGATTTCGGCCTGTTGAAAATTCGAAGATTTTCCACCTATGGCGCTGCTGTCGCTTCTGGGCAAGTAACCCTCTTAATGTGTATTCTCCCATCTGTGGCACCCGTCATGTGCCACTCCCAGTAGAGGGGTGGGGAGGGTTTTGCATGGCAATTTGTAAACTTAGCTTGCTTTAACATCTGGTTTGGAAAGGGAAAGAGAGCGAAGGAGAGAAAGAGAAAAAGACTAGACGAAAGGAGAGAAGAGGTAGACTTTCTTTCTCCTCGAAAGTGAGAGAGAGAGAGAGAGAGAGAGAGAGAGAGAGAGAGAGAGAGAGAGACCAAAAAGAGAGAGATAAAGAGAGAGAGAGAGGGTCAAGTCCTTGCCCCCCCAGCCTTCTCCTTCACCTTTCTTTCTTCAGTGATTCTTCCTCCACGGGGGGGTGGAATAGAGAAGAAAAGAGGAAGCAAAGGAGGAGAAAGGAAACAATGACCTTCTCTCTTTTGACACTCTCCTTTCTTTTCGAGAGGGGGGGGGGGTTGAAAAGGAAGGAAGGGAAAAGAGGAAGGGAATAAAGGAAGAGGATGCCCTGGTGGGAGCCTAGCCCCCCTCCCCCCTCTGTGAAAAGAAAAGGAGAGAAGGATAAAAAGGCATCCAAGAGAGAGAGAGGGCAAAAAGAAAGGAAGAGAGAAAGAGAAAGAAAAACCTCTCTTTTTCTTTCTCTTTCTTTTGCTTCCCCACTTTTGCCCCAGCACTACTAAGGTGGAAGGGGAGGAAGGGGGGAGAGTGGGGTGCTCTTCCTTTCTTCTGGGATGTAGGGGTGTACTGGTTGGTGGGAGTTAAGCTCTCTCTCTCTCTCTCTCTCTCTCTCTCTCTCTCTCTCTCTCTCTCTCTCTCTCTCTCTCTCTCTCTAACCGGAAGAAAGGTTCCTGGACAAAAGAAAGGAAGGAAAAAAGAAAGAGAGAGAGAAAGGTAAATATGGAAAAGAGAAGTGGGGAGAGGAGGAAGGAAGAGAGAAGAGAGATGCTCATCCCCATCCCACCCACCCAACGCTCGAGGGGGAGGAGGAAGAATCATCTTTCTCCTTTTTTTTAATGGGAGGGGAAAGAGGAGGGGGACAAGGGGTAAAAAGAGAAAGAAAGAGGGTAAAGAAAAAAGAAGGAGATAGAAAGAGAGGAAGAGAGAGAGGAAAAAGCTGAGGAAAGAGAGAGAGAGAGAGGGAGAGAGAGAGATTAATAGAAGAGGAAGAGAAGATTACCTCCCCTCAAACGGGATGAGGGTGGAGATGGTGGGTCCCCTTAGAAGAAAGAAGAAAAATTCTTTCACACCGCCCCCCCCCTTTTCTATGGTTTTGGAGGTGGGCGGGAAAAAAGGTGGTCAGGGGCGGAGAGGAAAGAGGAGTTCACACCTTTCCCCCTAGAGAGAGAGCGAGAAAGAAGAGATGAGGAAAAGAACGTTCTCTCGGGGGCGGAGGGGTTTCGAGAGAGAGAGAGAGAGAGAAGTGGGAGGGGGGGTGCTGCCCACCCGGGGTGAGAAAGAAGAAAGAAGAATTTCTCTTCTTCTTTTTTCTTTTCCTTCCTTTCCCTCGAAAGGAGGAAGAAGAAGAAAGAAATGGAAAGGAAAGAGAGAAAGGTAAAGGGAGAGAGAGAGAAAGAGAAAGCAAACCCCTCCTTCCCCCAAAAGAAAGAGAGGAAAAGAGAAGAGGCGCACCTCCCCACCTCATGCGCCCCCCTAGGAGAAAGAGGGCAGGGGGCAAGGGGGTTACAGTTGGGGCAGGCGATAACACCCTCCCTCCTCGCGGGGGGAGAGGCCGTCTTTCCTTCTTTCTTATTTAAATGTTTTGTCCACGCAAAGACCTTGGAAACTTAGGGAAGTGCATTCTTTCCTTCGGTGGCTAATTTCGAAATACAAGACACACAGTTTTGCAAGTGGAGGAAGTGAACTGCCATCAATTACACAGGCCTGCATGGGTTTGGATGACTCACAGATGACTGTTGCCCCTGAATAATTTCAGCATGCTGATTCCAAAAATGAAATCCATATTTACCCATCACGTGTAGTTTTTTTTCCAGAAAATAGCAATATACTGTATTAACTGCCATAATTTCACAACAAAATGTGTAGTTCTAGGATTTCCTCAATAGATAGCTCTGTATAGATGATGGCTTTCTACAATACAAATCCTCCAATTTTGAACTATAAATGCACATAGAATAGTAAGCATTTAATTCACCTTCCATCCTCACAAGACACATTGATATGAAAATTGTAAACTTTGATTACTTAAATGCAATTTTCGAAATCCCTAATAAAAATTTAATTCACAAAATGTCCAAAACTCAGTGTTATAATGTGGTGTGTTGATTGAACTTAATGAGGTGGAGAAAAATCATGATGTAGGGAAAAATCCTGACGTGATGGGAAGAAATATATGTCATGTGCACGATCAGAATTCAAAATACTTCGAGAAACACCTATTGGTTTGTTAACATCCGAAATTTCCTTTTTTAAATTTATTTTTTGGCATTCTGTAATGGACGTAATGGAATTGCGAATATGATCATTTTCATTATAAAATTGTGAAAAATCCTGACATGATGAGGGAAAATGGATGACATGTGCATGATTAGCAACAAAAATACTTCCAGAATCACCTATTGGTTAGTAAACATCTGAAATTTCCTGTTTAAATTTATTTTATTGCATTCTGTAATATACGTAATGGAATGGCGAATATGATAATTTTGATTGTGAAATTGTGAAAAATCCTGACGTGATGGGGGCAAAATGGATATCATGTGCATGATCAGCAATGAAAATACTTCCAGAATCTCCTATTGGTTTGTAAACATCCGAAACTTCCTTTGTTTAAATTTATTTTATTGCGTTCTGTAATATACGTAATGGAATGGCGAATATGATTATTTTGATTGTGAAATTGTGAAAAATCCTGACATGATGGGGGAAAATGAATATCATGTGCATAATCAGTAAGCAAAATACTTCCAGAATCACTTATTGGTTTGTAAGCAACCTAAATTTTGCTTGCTTAAATTTATTTTTTTGCGTTTTGTAATAGGTCTAATGGAATGGCAAATATGATAATTTTGATTGTGAAAAATCCTGACATGGAAAAAAATGGATGTCATTTCCGTGATCAGCATACATAATACTTACAGAATCTGCTATTGATTTCAAATCATGATTTCTTTTTTTTTTTAAATGCAGGGTGGTGTTATAGTTTCCACAAATTACGTCGGTTTACAAGTCTGATCCGAAACAAGAAAGCCAGTTAGTTCGCTGACTTATTCTGTGATGCTCTCCGATTTTTTTTACATATCTAGGTTATGCATCATAATGGGAATTGAATAAAATGTAGGATGGGAGAGGGGGGTTCAGATATTCCTATTTTCGCATTATCACTTTTTTTTTTACCTAATACAATTATAACTACTAAATCTCTTGCGCCGCAGTGAGACCCAAGAACTAACTGATTTATTTTAATTTCTTCAGGGTAAAAGTAAATAATAAAAGAAAAATTTCAATTAATGTTCATTATATTATTACAGGGTGGCTACAAACAAGCAAAAATGAAATTCCCTGACTTTTCCAGGTTTTCCAGGACAAAATTTACATTTTCCCCTGACAATTACAAACTAAACTAAATCGATGTTTTTGTAAATTGAAATAATAAACTCATACAGATCCAGGCATGGATTTGTTAAGTACCAACATCATCCTTTATGAAATTGACTTAACTCCTCTATTCTCTATGATTTGAATTCAAACTGCAAAATAGTGAATTTGAAAAATTATTACAATTCACAAGCTAGGGAAGGATTACAGAATTTTGTCATACGCAGTAAGTTTAAAATAAAATACTTGATTATTTTTAAAGTTACGACTAAATGAGATAAGAGTGAAGAGTGAATGATTAAGAAATACAATTTGTAATTTATCAGTCTCCTTATACATTCTCGGGATTATATGTTGATATTTCCACTGAAGTTTGGAACCCTCTGCTTGCAAGAACCATGAGTACGGACTCATTTTTCAATGCATAAAGCTACTTCTCTTTTCTCTGTAAAGCAAACAACTTAACTCTTTCATATAAGTGAAACAACTGAATCGAACAAAATAAAGTGTCATATTTCCTTACATTACCAATGGGATTTCTGCTTCTGTACAGTATATCCAAGTAAAGTACTGTGAAATTGACAACATGCAGTTATACCATTAATGCTGACGAAAAGGGTATGTAGGTATTAGAAATTTAACGCAAGGAATTTATAGAATTGCATTGTATAGGTACCTGATTTAGCTAACCACACATTAAAACAGGAACACACTAATAATAAAAGCTTCTGAAAGTTCATATACGAGGGGCATCCTGAAAAAAGCTCCAATGGTGCCTATACGCAGCACTAGTGGTAGGAGAGGGACACACACACATGCAGGCAGGAAGAAGTGGCCTGTAGCTGTAATCTGGTACAGTTGCAATGTAGCTGTTATAGGACAGTTCTAGGTTAAAGATTGCAGCTCTCATACATCAGCAATTGTGTGAGGTGTGCAGACCTGACGTCGTGAATGATAGTATGGTCAGACGATAGTGCAAACAATTCACGGAAGGCAAATCGAATGTGCACAGCCCCATACAGCACAACACAGGCCCTTTGCATCACTTCAGGTGAGATATCTTGGACCACTCCCTGTACAACCCTGCCCTTGAATGTACCGACTTTCATCTCCTGGTTTAACTGAAGAGGTTTCTGGCAGGGCAAAGATTTGACAGCTCCACTGCGGTAGAGATAGTTCCAGTCTTTGTTTGTCAGACACATATACCATGGGCATACAAAATTTAGTGCCATGCTACGACAAATGCCAGAACAACGGTGGTGATTATGCCGAAAATTACGTTAGGAATCACTGTTACTAATGCAATAAATTACTACTGATATTCTTGTTTTATTTATGCCTAATCGGTAGGGACCTTAATATATTTTTTTTTCAAATTGGTGTATTTTCTTTTTCTTTTTTTTTTTTACGGTTATTTTTCCCAAAATTCACATTTTCATTTTAGCGCATTTTCTGGCAAATATCTGAAATTATACCTTCATGGTGTTTTGAAACTACTGTTTCAAATTGTAAGTCACATGGCTTATGCCTCTTTGTGAGAGTTTGATATCTTGAAAGTTATTTTCCATACCCCTTTTTTTAATTTTAAGGTAAGGATTTTAGATAATGGAATTTTCCCCGTATATACTGAAGGGTGCATAATGACCATAAGTGGCGACGCACCAAAAAATTAAAATCAATCAATCTCACGTGACAGATACCGATATATTATGGCACCAAAAATTGGCATTACCTTTTTTTGACTTGTTAGTGTTACGTTTCGCGTTTTTATTTATCTGCCAAATATACCAAAACGTAATACTCCATTGTGCTTTTAAACTATTATTTTAAATTGTAGGTCGCATGGTCTACGTATTTTCGTGACAGTTTGATATGTTGGAACAGATTTTTGAGGAAGTAAAAGTAAAGCGCTCCCCTGCACTTTTCCATGAAGGTGTATAGGGGTGTGGAGTAAGGGCCCCAAACTTTCTTGATCACGGCTGAAGGTGGAGGTGATGTGATAAGCACCATGCTCCTGGCTACCTTTATCCATCAAAGTTTCCTCAAGGTACCAGCTTCATATGATGCTGGGTGGGCACCGGAGCAGTTTGAATAGGTGGAAAAGATCCCGGATCTCCCCCGCAGGGGATCAACCCTGGGTCTCTCGCATAGTAGTCAGACGCCCTAATGACTGAGCTCCATTATTACTTGCTCGACAAATGCCGATGGTGCGCAATTAGCTTGGTAATTCAAAACATATCTCGTGCGACAAATTCGAAGATGTGGCTAACGTGTGACGGTAGATATGCACTCGATCTCCTGTTAGAACCCTGCCACTTTGCTCTGTGATGCAAATGGTTTTGATAGAAGTTGACAACATCGTGGGAAATACTTGATGTAATGTGGCTGTCGGAATTATTCCATGTACGTATAACTCTATAAAATGTTGGAAAAATTGCATGTTCTATGTACACACACATGGCCTAGAAAAGACAAGAATGTTGGATTTCATGGAATTTTTCGTTGTTTTAGGACATTTCTTTAAAAAAATCGCTAAAAACGCCAACAATTCGCATTTTTTTGCCAAATTCGCATTATTTCGATATTTCCAATGGGCGAAACATGTGTCCAGACATCACTGCACATTCCTAAACATAACTTCGCAGCAATTACCATTTTTCACGGTTTTGGCGTTTGCGAAAAATCAATGTCCCTACTAATTGGAAATTACTTTCTGGCCACCCCTCATATAAATCAGTAGATGGAAAGTGAAAATTTAGCAGGGCTGGCAGATAAAAGTCAATTCTTGAAGAAAGTGATTTGCTTTTATGATTGAATGCATCGAGTAAATATGATATTAAAATATTTACGTATTTATTATTAGTATTTTGTTTCATAATATTGGACATTAACCTTACCCCGTGAGAGATTAATGACCATCTCTCATGAGTTTAAACAGACAGGACAGAGAGTGGCGTTAATTTCATTGCAATATACTAGTGTTGCAGTAAATTTGAGGTTGGGAGCATGCACTTGCCAATTTTTATAAAGTTCACCAATGCAGATTTATGTTTAACTTTTTCGTGATAGCATTCAATATATATCCCGTTTGGTTGAATTCTTCTTGATATCTAAGAATAGTGCAATGTCATTGTAAACGTATGTTAACTTGTGCGAAACCAGTAATACGTCAGGATGATGAAAGAAGACCTTCATGAAAACTGCTACATTAAATAAGGTGAAGTGAGCCAGAAGAGTAATAAAATTTCAGCAGCACATTTGCAGTCTAAAGCTCTTCTTGTTTATGCATGCGATTTTTGTTGGATGTTGCAGTCCATGCAATTTCTGTCGCATGTTGTAGTGAGATAATTTGTCAGGTGGCGATATTCAACAAAAATCGTATGTATCAATGGAACCTATTTGTTTCCATGTTCCTTCAGTTTGCCCAACAAAATGCCTTACTACGACGTCCGACAACTATCGGACGGCACCACCCGCTCTTATCCCCTCCATCTGTTGACAGTTCTGTCCCCTTACTACTCCCATATGGACAAGAAAAAATGATAATTCAATGCATTTTCCACGTAATATTTAGAGGCTTAACCTTTACTCTCCCAATGATGCCATATGGTATCATCAGAGTAAGGTCGTACTGGCCTGATGATACCATATGGTATAATGGTGCTGATTACGAAATGAATGTGCATTTTGGACGTTCATACTCTTATGTTTGGGTGGAAACTCTGACACAGGTCTGGAGCAAGCCTGGGAAATTCATATTGATGACCAACATCCCCCCTCTCCCCCCTCTCCGCAACATATCCATGCCACATTTCCGAACAGAGTTTCACATTTTGGCTCATTATTCAATTTGTATGGCACCCAGGAACATGAAACATGTTTCAATCTATTTAGAAACGTCCATTCTTTGAAGAGAATACTAAGGTTTGCGCCTTCTCCCTAAAATAGCGGGAGAAGAGGGGGCAAACTTCAGATTTCTATGTTTTTTTCATTGAAATTTGGTGGTCGCGCCCTCAAACCCCCCTTCCTCCGTTCGGCATTCTGAATTGTACACGGTTGCATGCTCCCGAGTTATAACAATTTTTCTCCAAAAATGCAAATTACCTATTTTTCGTAAAAAAAATATCACATTTTGGCTTATTATTCAACTTGTATGGCACCCAAAAACATGAAACATGTTTCATTCTCTTGAGAATGTCCATTCTTTGAAAAGAATACTAAACTTCGCGCCTTCGTCCCAAATAGCGGGAGAAGAAGGGGCAAAATCCAGATTTTTATAGTTTTTCATTGAAATTCGACTGTCGCGCCCCCCAAATTCCCCTTCCTCCGTTCGGCGTTCTGAATTGTACACGGTTGCATGCTATGATGTTTTAGCTGCAAAAGAAAACTTATCCGAAGTAGATTGCTCCCATAGTGCCCGAGTTATAACAATTTTCCTCCAAAAATGCAAATTACCTATTTTTCTTTTCTTAAAAAAAATAATAAATCACATTTTGGCTTAATATTCTACTTGTATGGCACCCAAGAATATGAAACATGTTTCATTCTCGAGAAATGTCCAGTCTTTGAAAATAATACTAAACTTCGCGTCTTCTTCCCAAAATAGTGGGAGAAGAGGGGGTAAACTTCAGATTTTTCTTTTTTCTATTGAAATTCGGGGGTCGCACCCCCCAAATCCCCTTCCTCGGTCCGGCGTTCTGAATTGTACACGGTTGCATGCTATGATGTTTTAGCTGAAAAACAAAACTTATCCGAAGTAGATTGCTCCCATAGTGCCAGAGTTATGACAATTTTCTGTTCCCATGCAGAGTTAAAAAAAAAAAAAAGTCCAATGAAGACGAAATTCCCTGACATTTCCCTGACTAATTTTGACACCTCAAATTCCCTGACTTTTCCCAGTTTTCCAGGTTTTCCAGGTCTGCCGCCACCCTGTATTATTATCATCATCATATGTAATATTATTATTATTATTATTATTATGAAACGTATAAAGCACAAAAGTTAATAGGACGGCAATGTTCTGTATGAATTTGATGTGGAGTAAGAAAATTTTAATAAATTTATTTCCAAACCATGAATTTCATCTGAAATTAATGATCTCCCCGATTGCATAATTGTAACGTCATCTTGTAATCAAGGAATCCCGGGTTTGATACCCAGTGGAGGCACATAGTGGTTCGGATTCCACTTTAAACTATAGATCCAGTCCCAATTAGCCTTACTGTGCATAAAGTGGACTTAAAACACTAAATCAACCAACCAGGTTCGGGTCCCACTTTAAACTGTAGGTCCAATCCCAATTAGCTTATCTGTGCATAACATTGGACTTAAAGAGGCCATATCATGGGCAGCGGAAAAACAGACCTTCATTCAGTACACTTTTACTCGAAAACTATTTGAGACATTTGAATGAGATTTGTGGTGAATTGATTAGAAAGGATGAATCTTAACAGTGAATATTCAATTTTTTTTTATCACTTCCATATTTTAAAAGATATTAGCTGTCAAATATCTCAGCTTTTGGATCGGCGTATAGAGCCAGATTCTAAGTTACAGTAAAAATTTGCAAGGCTTTCTTGCATCCTTCCTGAGTAAACTGATTTTTGTTTCTCTTCAAATTGAAAGGCCCATTGTGACAATATGCCATTGCAAGCATTTTCAAAAACCTTTGAGAATGGCTTTATTTGAGCCATAGCAGGGTCTGGCGGGGTTATGTTTTGTTCCTAGAAGTTCAGCCGTCTGCCGATAGATGACTCTGACCAGGTTTTACTACAGTGGGCGTGGCTTGGCTTTCTTCTTCTTCTACCCTTGGCCATTGTCTTTTCCCTTGGTGGTGGCTTTTGACCGTGCTCCGACCATTTCAGAAAATCCAAAGTTGATTTCCTTCACCCGGCTGTTTATTCATTGTGTTTCATTTGTCTTATTTCTATTTTCCAAAAGGATAAATATATTAATACAGAGACTGTCCCAATTGAATCTTACATAAATTATAGCAAAATTAAAGTTTGTTTTAAGTAAATTACATGCTCAAATAGGGTAATCGGGACTGGGCCTATACAGGATAAAGTGGGATCCAGACCACTGTGTAGTTCCACCGGGGATCAAACATGAGACCCCTTGAATACAAGGCGAGATAATTACTACTAATTTCATCGAGGAAACTCAAGGACTTATTTGGGGAGGTGTCCTTACCAAGTGCAAAAATTAAATAATGAAAATATACTTGTGTAGCATTTATTACATAATCGATGGTTATAATTTCCTTTGAACTTATTGATTGATTTGTTGTTTTCAAGTCCACTTTTTGCACAGAAAGGTTAATCGGGAGTGGACTTACAGTTTAGAGTGAGATCCGATCCACTACTTGCCTCCACCGGGTATCCAACCCGGGACCCCTTGATTACAAGGCAACGACGATACCACTGCTCCATTGAGCATTCCATCTTTGAACTTATTTGAAGAAAGATTGGAATTAGGGGGCTTAGAAGGACAGTACCGAAGATTTATGCTTGCACGCTACTATTTATAACAATATGCATAAAATATTAATCAGGAACTTTACTTTTCGCTAACCGGATCTAACATTCTCTTTTATTCAATAAATATTCAATTCTTCATCAATTTGAAATGAATTTCTTTGGCAGGACACTTGTTTTTATGCAAATTATGCCGATCTTAACTGCAGGTAAGCTAGATAATGAATACGTGCTGATATTCGATCTTTTTACCTATTTCTGTGATAATATAATTTTAACTTAAACATCATATTATTATTATTCCTGACACATTTTGTTCAGTGTATTTCTAGATACGTGCCTTGGGAGGCCCTACAGACATTACAGCGAAAGGAAGTGAGGCAGTCTGGTCCGCTTTCAAACTATAAATCTTGTTCTTGTCCTAAGTTATGTAAACGCTCTCTCGTTCTCGTCTCGATCTCTGAATATAATCTCAATTATAGTCACATTAACTTCAACGCATTTTAAAAATACAATTTGTGTCTATACAAAGAACATGCTTGGGCAATACATTCACATTTAGAGAACACCCATCTATTTCATAAAGAGGTAAGACAACTATGCTGAAGGTAGATATTTAAATTTTAAAAATAATTCACTGCATATTCAATTATACTATATGTAATGTTATGTTATAATAATGGAACCCACATCTTGCAAATTTTTTTAATTCTAGTTTCATTAATATTTTACTTTGGATATTATGTGCAGTTTACTATGCAATGGAGGAGATTTGCAACTCAAATTCAGGCTGTGTCCAAAAGATATGAAGTACAGGCTTGAAGTATGGTCTTCACGGAAGTGACGTCACCTAGTGTGGTTCAAAAGTGACAAGTACACAAGCTATCGAGACCATAGCTCAGAATAGAGATTGTTTCAGACTTGGTTCATATGATTTCCGCACTCATTGTTCATTTGATTGAAATCAAGGAGGTAGAAAGCCAGCAACACATGTTTAGGCCAGCAAGTTGTTGGTTGAAGTTCTTTTAATGTGTGGAACTGAATGTATGAGAACATTTGAAAATGCTATCTGATTTCTATGGTGAGAAACAAGTGTTTAAAACTTGGGGGAAAAAATGAGTCCCCAATTTTATCTACTGATCGTATTTGGCATGGAGTCAAAGTGCATTTCACTTACAGTCCACGATTGATTGATTGATTGATTGATTTAGTTTATTTTACTTCGCGTTTTGTGCCTCTTGGCTAATTTGCGAAGATGAGGATGAGTGATGAAAGGATGAAATTGATGAATGGACATTCACAAACAACCAAGCCCGACCAGGATTCGAACCCGGGACCCTTGGCGTTGCAGCGCGATGTGCTAACCGCTCGGCCACAGGGTCGGGCTTACAGTCCACGACTTCAAGACTGCACTGCAAGACCATACTCATAGGATGCTTGCTTCAAGTACAGTCCTGCACTTTTCGGACACGGCCTAAGTGCTGCTAGCAGATGGCGGCGCTATTGTGAAGTACCATTTTAACTGTCTTTCAATAATACATTTTTTCACTTCTGTCCCTCATTAAACATATAACTGAAAATTCACTGTATTAGTAGAAAGAATGAAATTTTTTGTCTATATATCTACAAAGACATAGCTTGTAATTGTACATTGTCAGACAGATTGTGTTTAATGTTTTTGGCCACGAAAAGAAGAATTTTGCTGTAAGACATGCACTAAATTGTAGTTTATGCTATCATCTATATCAAGTAAATTAACATAGTTGAAATATTGTCATGCAAAGTTTCATTCCAACAGGGGGAGAAATTTTACGATTACCTTTCTCCTTCTGTAGATAGACCTTCATCTTCACTTCTCGGCTCACTCTTCTTTACTTGTTCATGTTCTACTCCAACATTTTCATCACTGTGGTTTTCAAATCCACTGGCACCAAACTGTGTACCAATCAAACTTTCCTCCTTTATGAATACACTTTCAATACCAGCCCACAGGAACTGCTGGGAGGAACTGTCATCAGCAGTGTACATCTCATAGACTTTCATATTTTCTCCCACTGGTTCGGATTTAATGACTGTCAATGGTTTTGGTTGCCCACTGTTTCCAACCGTCTCTTCGTGAGGAAGAACATGTAATGTTTTACCTATATTATTCTCAAGGTCAGGTACTACCTTCAGGTCTGGGGGCAAAGAGTTTTCAACACACTCCAGCTCTTCCTGCTGTCTCCTTTTCTCTACCTGTGTTGACAAGGGTGAGGCATCTGAAGCCTGCAAAAACATTACACAAATAATGAAGACTTTGAACCCAAATTTAACCCTCAAATGCATAGTTTTGGAATGCTTTTCAACTTCTAAAATAACTTTATGTACATGCAGAACTATAGTGTTTCATATGTAGATATTACTTTACTACTTAAATGGACTGAGGCCTATCAATGAGGACATCCTCAATGGTAGAGTGGTTAGGCAAAGCCAAGGGTCTCAGGTTTGAACCCTGTGTAAGGCATGGGTGCATAATTGTGAATGATACTCCCATATTTCATTAATTCATCAACACAATTAAACAAAGAGGTACAAAAATGATGTAAATAACATAAATAGAAGAAAAAGCTGTCAGCAAAGTAGTGTTGTCAGTTCTTGTTATTTCCTAACGTAAGTTTTGAAGTGTTTTAGAAAACATTCAACCTTGTGAGTTTTTCTCATCAACTTAAAATGTTACATGCAAATTAATTTACAATTAAATCATTATCATACAATATTCATGGTACTTGTAAATATTTTATTATTTTATTTTGATTCTCTATACAGCTGCATATACTAGTCTATATAATTAGAGTAAAAATATTTTACTTCAGTTTACTAGCACCATACCATCATATCTACCTTAATTATTTAGCATGCATTGAAAATCCAGGGACAATATTTATAACAGGTGGTGCAAAAGTCATCATCCTATTTGAACTGACCTTTATTTTGACATCTTGTTGGTTATATATCAGTAGTGTTTTGTCAGTTAAATAGAAGAAACTCACGAAAGTTATTGTGTGCGAAAAAATAAGTATACCCCACATACAGCCCGCGAAACATTAGCTCTTTTGCGTAACACTTTTCCGGGCAGGTCCCCTGATTTGACCGCTCCAGATTTTTTCTTTTGGGGATATTTGAAGTCATTGGTTTATGTGAATAAGCCAGACACGTTACAGCAACTAAAGGACAATATTAAGCATGAAATTGAAAACATTTCCCCACAGATTCTTTCCAACACCACCAATGCAATAAAAAGAGCCGAAATTTGCATCAATTCGAATGGTAGTCATTTATTGGATGTTATCTTTAAAAATTGAGGACATAAACTTACAAGTATCAATAAAAGTTTAACACAAAAACCTACTTTGTTTAATTTAAAACCCAAGCTATAGGCTAAGATTATCAGGTGATGACTTTTGCGCCACCTTGTATTTGGTCGCAATGAGATCAGAATGGAAATTTCCTTTAAATGTCTACATTCAGAATACAAGGAAGTTACCATTTCCAAAATTTTCCAGCAAGAAAATGTTTAAAATTTCCTGACACTGCAAAAAAACACTTGACCATTTCTTTAACGTGTAAGTTCAAAATCATTTAACTATTTTTCCTAACACCACTGTTATTACATTACCAAGCATTTTAAATAAAAGGCTCATTCAATATATAACCGGAAATATGTTGTAACAAATATTTATTAGAAGCATCAAAATAACTACAGTACTATGTTTCAACATAGTTCCCCTAGTTCAATGCACCTATGCCAGCACTTGATAAGAGCACTGACGTGTGCATAACCACTCATGCACTGCTGATTGGACTTCGTCGTCATTCTGGAACCTCCATCCACTTAGTCCATCTTTAAGTGGGCCAAAGATGTGAAAATTGGAAGGTGCGACATTGGGAAAATATGGGGTTGGGGTAAGCACTCAAACTTTAGGTTCTCGATGGCAGTTCAAATCAACAAAGTCCTCAACCTAACATTTATTGATTTATTTGAAATTTGGCATACTGGAAAGGTCACCTGAGTTGAGGGAAAATATGTGATGTTGCATATCCATATCTTTTGATTTTCTGAAATTACAGTGTTGCAAACTATGCAATTTTGAACATATTTACCAACATCTTGTTAACTTTAAATTGCAATATTTCGGCAATTAGGACACCTATAGAAGTGGTTAGGACAGTGTTGGAAAGGTCTTGAAGAGCTCTTTCACTTGAGATATTGCATGCCTATGTCAGGGTTAAAAAAAACAATTGGAGGTGCTGCAAAGAAAATTTTGGTAGACATTTTCTATTTTTTTTTTCAAAAAATTATGTCATACATACACTATCACTCGTAATTGTACAAAATTGAAAATGGGACGCCAATGGGATCCAGAGTAATGTTAGATTTAGTGTAGGTTAGGGTACGGTAGAGTAGGTTAGGTATTGCATGATAACAAATTTTAATAGACAAATCCCTAATATTCAAAAGTAAAAGTCTAAGAGAAATGAAATACAATATTGTTTGAATTATCATACATGAATCTAATGCTTAAATTTGCAGTTATAATTACATGGTGATTCAAAAGTCCGAAAATGGAAAGAGGGGGGAAGTTCTTGGAAATAGGCGAGTTTCAATCTAAAGTGCTAGAATTTTCAACGTAACGTGCACCTTTACGCTGTACACTGCTCATTGGTAGCTGAAAATGACACAGCCTGGGCACGCCACTGAGGGTGGCCACTCTAGATACCTTGATAAAATTCAAGTATAATTCCCGGTTTTCAAGTCATACTTTCCTAAAATTCAAGGGTATAAACAGATTTTTTTTTCCATCTCAACCTTACATTTACTACTCTAACCATTCACACACACACATACCACACACACAAATACTATATTAATAATAATAGTATTTTCTCAGGAACAAAATACATGTGAAATACATTGTAAAATGACAGTTATAACACCTTTATGTTTTATTTTAGTTGCACTAAAATACAATATTTTTAATTTTTAAAAAAATCGTGAATTGAGTACAATGGTGTAGCAACTAACCAGTCATACAGTTTTTGTTAAATATATTCACAGACATATTTGTCACATCAAGAAATAGCTTATTGAATAGTCTTACTCCTAGAGCTTCATAAGTCATAACTGTTCAAGGATTTCGCGAGTCTATAATACGCCAGCTGTTTCTAGTAGTGTAGGAATGAATATCTTGTCTACTTTCTAGTTGTGGTAAAATTATCTTTATATAAAACAGCACAGTCTAAATATATAGATTTATTACAGTCATAAATGTCTATTTATGTACAGTGGCTTACAATGTACTAATTTGTGAGAGTTTGTAATTATTCTCACAGCTTTTTTCTGCAGTATTAAAATTTCCTGTAAATACATTGATCAAGATTTATTTTAATGTGGAAGCAAGTCAACGTACAAGGACTTTGTTACGTTCATGAATATATTATGATCCGATGGAGATTAAACATAATTAAAAGCGCAAACTCACTATCCATAGTTATTAGGCTCCAAGTTTCGTTCTACAATCATAAATATGTTTACAAATATGGCATTTACTGCTTTCGATGAAAATTTTGAAGATATTCAGGATTATTTGTTTTGTTTCAAACAGTTGGGCATTGTTCAAAAGTTCACTGATGATTAAATAGTTCCTATACTTATCACTTTCATAATTGCAAGGGCTTTCAAAGTCCTGAAGAATGTTGTCACACCAGATCTTGTATAGAATCTTTCGTATTCTCGTGTAAAGGATAGTCTTTTGTCACACTACAAACCTGTAACTAATAAGTTTGTTGAAAGATTTAAGTTTTGATGTTGTGTGCAAGAGGAAGTTTCTGATTATTTCATTAGGCTGAAGCAACAAGTCATAAATGTAACTATGGCAATTATCTGGACAAAGCTTTGGTTGAACAGATAGTATTAGGTATTCGATCTGACATTACTAGAAAAAAGTTGCTTCCAGTACAATCAGTGAACTTTCAGCGATGTAAAGAACTGACATTACAAATCAAAATGTTAGAGAAAGAAACCAGATTGTTAATACAATCAGAAAATATGAAGCCAGAGTCAACAGTTTCACGCACCTCGACACAATTTCCAAGAAGAACAGTGCAAGGGGACAAACATACAAAACAACATACTCATAGTTTGTCTGCTCCAATGAATCACGGAATGAAATATACTGCCTACAGCTGTCCTAACTGTATGTACAGTCATAATTCTACAGACAACTGTCCAGCCAAGTTTCAGTTTCTTCACTCTGTAAGAAACGTGGTCACTGGCAGAAATGATGTAGGAAGAAAGAGAAGTTTAAACAGAAACCCAATAATAATAATAATGTAGGACAAACTACTGAACACAAAAATTTGCAACGTCAACATCTCAAAGTCCAGGTGACAAGCAAACAACATGGTTACCTAGTGTCGTCTCATACAGTGTGACACACATCAACACATAATCGGGTCACCTACATCCAATTACCCTTTATCTAAGAATCCAATGTTAAAGGATTTACTTATTAACGGCAAGTTCAATGAGAGATCAACACAGGGTCTGCCGTAACTCTGTTCCAAGCAGACTCATTCAGGAATTGGTTTCCAATGACCAATATTAAACACTCCACTATAAAAATATATGGTATAGGGAAAGATACTCTTTCAGTTGAAGGACAGGCTGAACTTGAACTTACCCACTCTGGATCGGCTTACTCACTTCCTGTTATTTTGTGCACGGAACATCTAAATTTCCACTCATAGGTCATATCTGGTTAGATATTGTTACTCCAGACTGGAGAATTCCACTGTTACGCTCAGAGCTGGCATGTTCCATGGGAGTAAAACCTACAGAGGCTGAGCAACTTTAGCACTCTTTATTTCTTGCACTGGTGGTAATGTATCAAAGCCAATGTCGAACACCATGCAAGTGCCGTTAAGTGAAGATGCTGCACCTACATCGGATACACTTAACAGATTACCATTTAACAATGAAAGAGCAGTTGATGAGGAAACTTGTCAATCCTCAAGTACGAAGTTCAAGGCAGGCCCAGCTAATAGGTGGCCGGAAGCTAGATCCGTAGGACAAAGAATCCACATGGACCTTTTCTTCTTGGCTGGGAGGAAGTTCCTGTTACTTGTGGATGCTTACAGTCGCTGGGTAGATGTCTGGCCAGTTTCGTCCTTAGTTACACCAAAGACCATATGCTGGATTCTTCAGTCGTGCTCGATTCTTGGAATTCCACAAAAAATAGTTTCCGTCAAGGGTCCAGAATTCAGCAGCCACATGTTCCATTTCTTTTGCCAGCAGTTCGGGATTGAACACATCACAATACCGTCGTACCATAGTCCTAGCAACAGACTTGCAGAGCGTTACATACACACGGTGAAGACTGGCATGTTGGTTGATTGATTGATTTGTTGTTTTAAGTCCACTTTATGCACAGAAAGGCTAAACGGGACTGGACCTACAGTTTAAAGTGGGATACGAACCACTTGTGTTTTCACCGGGTATCGAACCCAGGACCCCTTGATTACAAGGCAACGACGCTAACACTGCGCCATCGGGGAGGCCCTTACTGGCATGTTGGTGTTGCACAAACATCCACATCTGACTTCTTTTCAGTTTGATGCCAAGTTAGCAGAGTACCTGCTGTTTTTTGAGGAATTCCGGTCGGGAGAGGAACGTAGTCTTCCTACAGCCTCAGTACTTAACTTCAGTCCAAGGGAATGGTGGAGTTGTGAAGTGAAGATCCTAGCAGAGATGACGAGAAGACAGACGCTCCACCTTTATTGAAACGTAGGAGCAACCACAACAAGGCTTACCGGATATTTTCACCTAGAGAAACAATATGGGTTTAATCACCAAAGCATTTGTCACTTAACTTCAAGGAGGGAGATATTGTATAAAGGTTGGTTGGAACTCACCTTTAAAAAATTTGCTTTGCCGATGGGACTCAACGAGTGGTACATACATTCATAGAACACACCGACAACAAAACAGTTCAGAAGCCTGGGGTGATAGCCCACTGGACCAGAAGGTGGTAGGAATTCGGACTCCAAAACTACTCCAAAACAACCAGACCCAATATGCTGATGCTAGTCTGTGAGCAAGATCCACATAGACTTCTCATGTGCCTAGGAGATCGACCAGGGTTAAGGTAACCCCTGACAGATACAATTACCTTCGTTATTTTTTTTTGTAACTCTGGGAGGAATGTAGTGCTGCCTCCTAGAGGAAGATTAAGCAAACTACTGTTGCTATGGATAGTCTGTGCAAACAAGATGGAATGTAGAACGCAGTTTCGTTATAATGTAAAGTGTTACATTGTTTATGAGTTTCTTAATAAAATTCAGTTTATCTTGTTAATGCATGTGTTTGCATCGCACAACAATCATTAGGGAAGATTTCTATATTTTTTTTTACTGTATTTGGTAATTAATTTGGAATTAATTAATTTCCAGGCTGTCTTACACTTATTCCTGGATGTCTCAATATTAGCTAGATTATACAGTTTCTTTGATTCATTTATAGCCCATTTGTATTCCTTTCTCGCCCTCAGGTAGATTGATTTTCCTAGAAACACTGGATAAAACTCCACCCTCCTGGGAGGTAGATGGCAAGATCAAAGGCATGGGTAAGTGAAAGCTGAACCGAAAAGTGACTAAGAAGGCATGTAACTGCTTAGTTAAAGGTGCGGGAAATAAACCATTCATTGCCACTTTCTTGCTTGAAGCTCATGGTGGTAAGATAGGTGGATGTTTTTACACCACCTGCCGCGCTAATGACAGGACAGGTGATTATCGATTTCTTCGAAAAGAGGGATGAAAGTTGCTGTGAAATTAGCTTCGTTTTATCTATGTTCAAGCGGGAAGTTGATTCAGCAGTTTCCTCTTGTCCTCTTCCCTTTTGTGTCAGTCTTTTGTGTGACTGCCAGTATCGGCCAATGAGGGTTATTTAATTCAGCCGAGATTAGATTGGGAACAGACGGCTTTGAATGACCGCACTAAGATTGAGTTTTTGTTTCAAGTCCACTTTATGCACAGATAGGCTTATCGGAACTGGACTTACATTTTAAAGTGGGTCCTGAACCACTTTGTGCCTCCACTGAGTATCGAACCCGGGATCTATTGATTAGAAGGCGACGGCATTAAAACTACACCATCAGGGAGGCCCCTCTAAAGATTTATGTACACCACAACTTACAATAATATACATAAAACATTTATCAGGAACTTTACTTTTCATCAAATGGACGTACCGTCATTGTTTATGTTATTCAACATGTATTCAATTCTTTAATTCATACTTCATTTGACATTAATGTCCTTGCCATGACAGTTGTTATTACACAAATTATAGTGGTCTTAACTAAACGTAAGCTACATGATGAATATCTGTTGTTTTATCTCTGATTTTATACATCTTTTGACTATTTATGTAATAACAATATTTTTTAGTCAAGAAACAAAGAACAAAATAGGTATTAACGTTGTCTCTCCTCCATTTCTTAGTCTGTGGTTACATACAACAAAACTCCATACTCATCGGAGAAATTAAGTACTAATTAATAAACTTACATATTATTACAAATAAACCTATAATTATATTAACGTATTAAATAGAAACACTTTTATTATTATATTTCTGAGACACTTGGCTCGGACTGGCTCTCCAAATATATTTCTAGATACGTGCCTAGTGACAAGTTAGTATGACTCGGTAACTAGCCTTTGTTATTTTATACTGGAATTATGCAAGTATCGGTATCGGCAAATGGTGGTATCGGCTCAGCTCTAGTCATGGTCTGAATATACAAATACAGTTACATTACATGTTATACGAGTTGTTTTTATGTTTGTAAATATATTATTCAGGCATGTGAACTAGGGATGGCCAAACGGATCCGGATCCGAAAAAGTTACGGATCTGGATCCGGATCCGAAAATTCCAGATCCAGATCCGGGTCTGAAAGTTTCGGATCTGGATCCGGATCCGAAAATCCGGATTCGGATCCGAGAGTTTCGTATCTCAATCCCATTATAATATTACCACACCTACGCCATATTGAAAAATGTTACTTCTTAAGAAAGAGTCCTACAAGAATTTTTTTCAAGTGTTGTTCCTAAAATACTTTGCTACGCATCGGCTAACACACTCGTGCACAAATGTCCGAAGTGATTTTGTAAATGCCATTGAAACGAATATGTATTCATTCGAATGTATTGGAAATGAAAACACACATAAATGTGAGACATTCCATTCCAGGATGAAACCTTTAACACATATAAAAAGATAGAAATGTTATACAAAAATTATACAATTGTTCTACAGTTACAGTTTTACAAATTAAAATAAAACATTATAATATATGCAGTGTTAAATAATTACAAAGTGTAAGACTAACAAGGGAGGTTATCTAAGTGTCCCCCTCCGATTTCCATGAAACTTGGCAGGTGTATAACGGGCCCAAAGGAAGAAATACGTGTTTTTCTTGTTTCGGCTAAAAAACTGTTCTAGGGGGCAACCCCCCTTAAATGTCAAGATGAGGACAAATTGAATTGAGGATCTGACTCCTGTGTCCCTCCCATTTCCATAAAACTTGGCAGGTGTATAGTGGGGCCCAATGGAAGAAATACGTGTTTTTTTGTTTCAGCTAAAAAACGGTTTTTATGGGGCAAAACCCCCTCAAATGTCAAGATGAGGACAAATTGAAGTGAGGATCGGACCCCTGTGTCCCCCTCCGATTTCCATGATACTTCGTAGGTGTGTGTATAAACGGGCCCAAATGAAGAAATACGTTGTTTTTTTGTTTCAGCTAAAAAACTGTTTTAGGGGGCCAAAACCCCCTCAAATGTCAAGATGAGGACAAATTGAATTGAGGATCTGACCCCTGTGTCCCTCCCATTTCCATAAAACTTGGCAGGTGTATAGTGGGGCCCAATGGAAGAAATAGGTGTTTTTTTGTTTCAGCTAAAAAACTGTTTTAGGGGGCCAAAACCCCCTCAAATGTCAAGATGAGGACAAATTGAATTGAGGATCTGACCCCTGTGTCCCTCCCATTTCCATAAAACTTGGCAGGTGTATAGTGGGGCCCAATGGAAGAAATACGTGTTTTTTTTGTTTCAGCTAAAAAACGGTTTTAGGGGCAAAACCCCCTCAAATGTCAAGATGAGGACAAATTGAAGTGAGGATCGGACCCCTGTGTCCCCCTCCGATTTCCATGATACTTGGTAGGTGTGTGTATAAACGGGCCCAAATGAAGAAATACGTGTTTTTTTGTTTCAGCTAAAAAACTGTTTTAGGGGACAAAACCCCCTCAAATGTCAAGATGAGGACAAATTGAATTGAGGATCTGACCCCTGTGTCCCTCCCATTTCCATAAAACTTGGCAGGTGTATAGTGGGGCCCAATGGAAGAAATACGTGTTTTTTTGTTTCAGCTAAAAAACGGTTTTAGGGGGCAAAACCCCCTCAAATGTCAAGATGAGGACAAATTGAAGTGAGGATCGGACCCCTGTGTCCCCCTCCGATTTCCATGATACTTCGTAGGTGTGTGTATAAACGGGCCCAAATGAAGAAATACGTGTTTTTTTTGTTTCGGCTAAAAAACGGTTTTAGGGGGCAACCCCCCTCAAATGTCAATATGAGGACAAATTTAAGTGGGCATTTGATTTATGTGTCCCCTTCGATTTCAATGAAACTTGGCAGGTGTATAGTGGGGCCCAAAGGAAGAAATAAGTGGTTTTTTTTGTTTCAGCTAAAAAAGCGGTTTTACAGGGCGAAACCCACTGAATTGTCAAGATGAGGACAAATTGAAGTGGGGATCTGACCCCTGTGTCCCCCTCAGATTTCCATGAAACTTGGCAGGTGTGTGTATAAACGGGCCCAAATGAAGAAATACGTGTTTTTTTGTTTCGGCAAAAAATTTGTTCTAGGGGGCAACCTCCTCTCAAATGTTAAGATGAGGACAAATTGAAGTGGGGATCTGACCCCTGTGTTCCCCTCCGATTTCCATGAAACGTGGCAGGTGTATAGAGGGGCCCGAAGGAAGAATTACGTGTTTTTTTGTTTGAGCTAAAAACTGTTTCAGGGGGCAAAATCCCCTCAAATGTCAAGATGAGGACAAATTGAAGTAAGGATCTGACCCCTGTGTCCCCCTCCGATTTCCATGAAACGTGGCAGGTGTATAGAGGGGCCCAAAGGAAGAAATACGTGTTTTTTTGTTTCGGCTAAAAGACTGTTTTAGGGGGCAAAACCCGCCTCAAATGTCAAGATAAGGACAAATTGACGTGGGGATCATCTGACCCCTGTGTCCCCCTCCGATTTCCATGAAATTTGACAGGTGTATAGAGAGGCCGTATGCCCCCTGTTTCTTCCTATGCCATATTTACGTGGTTTCGAGGTCAGATCCCCACTTCAATTTCTCCTCATCTTGACATTTGAGGGGGGGCATCTATACATCTGCCAAGTTTCATGGAAATCGGAGGGGGAGACTTAGACCTCCCTAGTAAGTGTATTAATTAATTACAAATCGCGCACGCGCGCGCACACACACTATATATATATGTGTGTATGTATATTATATATATATGTATATTAGCAGGTAACAATATGTTATAAGCACATTCTTACTTTCCAAAGAAGCGCATGTGGGATGGCAAAACGGATCCGGATCCGAAAATTCCGGATCTGGATCCAAAAGTACCGGATCCGAAAGTTTTGGATCCGGATCCGAAAGTTTTGGATCCGGATCTGAAAATTCCGGATCCGAAAAATTTTAGGATCCGGATCCTAAGGATCCGGAACCAACCGGATCCGGATTTCGGATCCGAAAGGATCCGGATCTGGCCATCCCTAATGTGAACCCCTAGTGGGTTTATTATTCATATAGTTAAAGTTAAACTGCCTAAGCAGATTTACAAAACCAATCACACATTGTTTATCTTCTGTTACATCAAAATGAGAGTTTAGATCACCACTAATTTTAACAACATGCATTCCAATGTATCCAAAAATTCTAATTTAATTCAATTAAACGTTTAAAATATTTCATTTAAGGTGTCATTTCACATATACTCAGACTCAAAATATATCTACAAGCACAAGTCACAAATTTTACAGGATATACAAATCTATGAAAAAGTGTTAATTGTGTAAGAAATTCAATCTCAAATTTACCTAATGAACTTCTAGATATTTTATCTTCCATCTGTCAGATAGATTTTTCTGCAAAGGACACTAACAAAGTAAAATAATCGAGAGACTTCTGTGTTATTTTCCAGCAGCCATACTTTCCTTCTTGGATAAATAAAAACTAAATTGTGAAAAAATTCCTTCAGGGCATTTATAAATATGTATAAATTCAATGGGATTTAGATTAATAAAAGTTGAAATTTTTCACATCTACAGAAAAAAAATTATGAATAATTCCCAGAGCAAATAATTCATAATAATTCTTGGAATTCAAGAAATTCCCGGTGAGTAGCCACCCTGATTAATATCATGAGATAATTTTGAAACAAATGGCATTTTGATTAGAGTTGTGTGTTCGTGAGATAGAAAGAATCAAGGGAAAAAGCTCAAACTGAAACATATTTAACTATTGTACAGAGACTAGTCATCTAAGGCTGTGTGTGTGTACTGATAGTGTAAGTTTGAAAAAGTTTAGGAAACCTGGGAAAAACATCATTAGAAAACATAACCACTTTATTGTATTACTAGCTGATTGCCCGGCATTGTCCAGGTATTTACTTATCCCGATCTTCTATTAGACAGGAATATAATGAATTCTAACTATAGTGTAAAATGAACTTGGGAGTTGAAGAGCATTGGGAGTGTCACTATTCATCTCAGCGGCCCCGAAAACTATGGATTCCACAATAATATCAGTCATTTTACATGTCACCCCCTTCCCACCCGCAAACCTAGAGGTGCCAGGGGTGTCTTGGAGTTGAACGACATTGGGATAGTCACTATTCATCTTAGTGACCCCGACAACTATGGATTCCACACTAATATCGGTCCTTTTGGATTATTTTTCATGTCACCCCCTTCCCGTCCCCACCCTTAGGGGTGCCAGGGGTGTCTTACCCCCACGGTATTTCTTTCCAGATTGTAAGTCATATGTGTACCAAGTTTGGTCATCGTGAATGCCACCAATTAGCTTAGCGACTCCGAAAACTATGGATTCGACACTAATCTAGGTCATTTTTGACATTTTATTTTTCACCCCTTCTCACCCTCCATGCCGATAGGTGATGAACTTTGAGCTGAACGGTATTGGGAGTGTCACTATGCACCTTAGCAACCCCAAAAACACACTCATATCGGTCGTTTTCGATTATATTTACATGTTCCCCCTCCTACCCCCACCCCTAGGGGTGCTGGGTTGTCTTACCCCCACAGTTTTTCTTTCGAGATTGCAAGTGATACGTGTACCAAGTTTGATTGAAATCGCTCCAGGCGTTCGAGAGTTATGCCGGAACAAACACACACATACATCCATTTTTATACATATATTAGGGTAAATCAAAAGCTAAAGGCAATTTTTAGTTCTCGCAGGAATAAACAAAGACTGGGTGTGTCTAACATCACCACGTGTATACTTGGAGTGACGTGGAAGGAGGAGTATCCATCACTGCCCCATTTAGTCCAGTGTAGCGGAGCAAAAGGGTCACACATATGGACGCACCACTCCACAAATGCACCATCAAGGAACAGCACGCTGTATTCCACTTTCTGTGGTCAGAGGGAGTCAAACCGGCCGACATCCACCTTCGGCTGTTAGCGCAATATGGAGCAAGCACCATGACTCAACGAAAGGTGTATGAGTGGGTGGACCGCTTTAAAGCGGGACGCAGAAGTTTACGGACGAAAGTCGAAGTGGACGCCCAGAAGAAAACTTCCAACGGGTGGATACCATTATCAGGGAAGATCGAAAAATCACAATAGCACAAGTGGAGGAACTCTTCGACATAAGTTTCGGATCAGCATATGATAGTGAATTAGTGTACCAAAAAGTTTGTTCGTGGTCATCGGTTCAGGTCAGATGACGAGGTCCAACAGGTGGTGCAGACATGGCTTCGAGAGCAAACAAAAACCTTCTTTGCGGACGGGATACAGAAGCTGATTGCACGATACCAAAAGTGCATTGCCATGCAGGGGGCATATGTGGAAAAGTGACATGTGTAGTTCTTCTTCTCGTGTGGAAATAAAGATGTTATGTGAAAATTGCCTTTACTTCTTGATTTACCTAGTAGAAGGTTTTATAGTACATCTGCTAAAATAGCTGTAATTTATGGGAAGAATGTCGCTCCCACTAGAGCTTGAATCTTTTCAAAAACTAATCAGACACAAACTGTCTGTATTAATCTGTCTTGGGTCCACAATTTAAAAACTTCCATTGCGAAAGTCTTATTGGCGTAACATTGTCTCACATGCTAGAGCCTAAGTTATGATAAACTTCGTACATCCTACATCACATATTGACTCTGCTTACCTCATACTGTTGCATGTCCATTGCCACGATGTAGTTATTGAGACTCTTCACACATACTTTGAATATCCTGGAGGTTCTCCATTTACCAATGCATGTAAGACACCTAAGCAGTGGTAACAATCATCCTTAACAACCTATTGGTAAAAAGGCAAAAGCAAGTAGTGGTACTCAGAAAAGAAACAATGCAATGTTTATTGCTTGTGCCATCAAATGACAAGAGTATTTTGTATTTATAATTATTTGGCATGAAACACTTTCATATTTGACAGAAAACATGTTCGGGTTCAGTTGAAAGTTCGTGTTTACAGTACAGCATGAGTATGTACTCAGTATTTGTTTATCGTTCACACGTATTGCGAAACAAGAGTCCACAAAGCCGTTCCAGTGACAATTTATTTTACCTTTTGGGGTCCGGAAACTGCCTGCAAAGTCTTCCATTCAACGATAAGCACACTCTGTTCCACTGAGTACCAAATCATAATGTAATGTAATCACGAACTACTGATTGTAAGCACAAACTTTCAACCAAACCCAAACAAACACAAACCACTACCTGGTGCATCACAACAGCAGGGCGAAGAACTAAGACTGAAAGCACATGTCTGTATGATTTGCATTTAATGGCAGAATCACCCAGATACACGTGCATGCCCATGCAAGGACTAGAGAGACAGTGGAGCCATCTCCAATGAAGTCACCATCCTTCTCATACACCAAGGTATGTCAGTAGCAAATTTCATTACATTATGACCAATAGTTTGATTTTTATAAGCAAAAAATCAGGAGTGAAATACCCACCAGCAGACGTAGGGATTGCTTCAGTGATTCTCCAGACCGCAGACTACAACAAGAAAATTTCAAACTTCTAGTAGACTCCACATACCGAAAACTCCCCTGAGATCCCACAGTAGCAGTTGAAAGAAAGACCAGAGCACTACTGAAGAAAACATAATTACCGAAACAAATTCTAGACAAATTGAACAATCCCACCATTACAGTATGGACTCCCCAAAATACACAAGACCGCAGTGCCATTAAGACAGATTGTCAGCACCATTGGATGCCCAAAAATACAGACTCGCCAAATTCCGGATGGCCCAGCTTCAACCATTGATAGAAAAATGTGAAGACCACGTGAAAAACTCCACAAAATTCATCAAGACGCTGCAGCACATCAGAACATCACCAGATGGCATTTTATTCAGCTTAGACATACTGTCACTATTCACCGAAGTGCCACTTAAAGATTCACTGGAATTACACTTCACAGCAGAAATTATCAGTTTATTCAAACATACACTGACATTGACCTACTTCAGATAAAGGTACAGTACTATGCACAAACCAACAAGAGTTTGCCTGCAATAGCCTATTTTTTCACATGAAGAGCTGAACACAACTCCATTGAAACCTGCCACCTTATACAGATACATCATAGTCTGGCTGCACGGTAAAGAAACTCTTCAGTTATTCCTAGGTTGCTTAAACAAACAGCACCTAAATATCAAGTTCACCATGGAGACAGAGAAGAATAACAGGCTTCCGTTCCTGGATATTCTCATCAAACACAGGTCAGATGGATCCTTGGGACACAGTGTATACTGGCAACCAACTCACACCGATCTATATCAAAATGTGAATAATTTCTATCACCAGTCTAACCGAACTACAGTTCTCTCCACCTTATTCCACCAGGCCATCTTCATCAGCGAAGTGGAGCATCTACCAGAAGAAATACATCATCTTCGCAAGGTTTTTAGACAGAACGGGTACTCAGAACATTAAAACAAGTACTGTCCAAGATGACCAGCACAGCAGAAAATTCACACACATTGGGAAATCCGAACACATCAGGGAATTTGGGCACACCAGGGACGAAGCAGACCAGAACATATCCATCCTATCATACATTAGAAACCTCTCCGGAATTATAAGCCTAAATCTCAGGAAGCACAATGTTAAAAAGATTCACAACCATCCTCGAAGATCAGAAGCCTGCCAAGCAACCTCAAGAACAATTTAGGACTTAAAACACCTAGAGTTACCGTATTACCTGCAAATGAGGTACAGCATGCATTCGGCAGATGGGCAGGACAATAGAACAGCGCTGCAGATAACACCAAAGTCACATTAAGAATTTCCATCTGGAAAAGTCGGGACTAGCAAAAATTCAATCAAGGAGGGCCATAGAATGGATTTCAGCAAAACAGAAATTATAGCCAAATCTTCAAACTACTGGGACAGAATATCAAAGAAGCAATAGCCAATCATGGGGAAAAAAAGAATGTTAATCACAACATGGGGTTCAACCCGACCTGGCTTCCAATTGGTACACCATCTTCATTGGGAACCTCAATCTCCGAACACATATACACCAGGTTCACACTCAATATTGCACTTCTACCCTCAAGGTGAGATTGATGATAGCACTTGAAAGCTTGGAATCCTTTCCACAACTTACCTGGCAGATAGCCCGAGATAATAATTTTATTATTAGTCGCAAGGAAAGCTTGAAGACTTACTTTATAAGTATTAATAACCAAAAAGTTTTCATATTAAAATGTGTACATTTTGTCATGGTCTGTATTGTCCCATTTCTTCTCTTTAAGAAGACATGAAAAGAGTCCCATTTTGTTGTTCCAAAATCTTGTCATTTTAGGTTTGATTTCTATTTATTTAAAGTGTTGATTTAAGCCCACTTCATGCACAGAAAGGCTAGTCGGGGAATGAACCTACAATTTAAAGAGGGATCTGAACCACTGTGCAATGTAACTCCCCTTGGTATCGAACCTGGGACCCTTGATTACAAGTTGACATTACCACTATGCTATCAGGCCTGACTTCTATTTATGTCTGTTAATACACACATCATGAGCTTAGTGATTACTTACTGTACGTTTTCTGATTAATCAATTTTTCGCTTCCACATGGCATATACGTATTCCATTTGTTTACTATTGTCTATGGCCGCTAAATGCTTTCATTCCTAGGTTAGGCAGTTCAGGTTTAAGGCCCTTAATATTCGTAAATGCTTACAGTGTTGGGCTTGCCAGTAGGCACATTCAGATGCTAAGACTTGCGAAAATTGATTGCTAAAACATGCTGATAGCATCAAAATCAACCTGCCTCACAAACTTACATGCATTATTTTCACAATTACAAATAAAATATAATAATGCCTACGTTGTTAGGTTAGGAGGTCAGGTTTAGGCTCTTAGTAACCAATTTTTGTAACATGTTAGCACCAGTTGTGCCTGACAAAGGACCCTTCACCAGTAGCGTACGCAGGATTTCGTCAAGGGGGGGGTTATTTCTAAAACTTTCTCCAAATTCACATTACCTTTAATTTATTATACTTTAATTCAATAATAATAATCATAATTAATTAATAATTGTTATAGTTAATTAATTAGCTGAATTACTACTAATAATACTACTAATACCACTACTACTATTATGTAGTAGAGATCTACATAAATATACCATTTATGAAAACAATAGAAAGAAATTACTTTCTAATCATTCAATTTTTATCAAATCCTGGGAGCATTTTTTTGTTTTTGTTTTTTGTCTGGTCAACGAGGTGAGACATTTTAAGGGTGAAGAAAATCCATAAAACAAGAAAATATATTAAAATAAATTGAAATAATTAAAGTATGGAACTCATCCAAGAAGCTGCGGTAGTCTGGTCGGTAGAGCATCTGACAATTACGCGGGAGATCCGGATTCGATTCCCGAAATTGGTTGGAATTTTTCCGGCTTCTTCCCCGCATAAATGTCCCCGATAATTCACATCTGGATTGTCTCACTGTTCTTACCAACAAAACATTTTTCAATAGTTAAGCTTATTGTCGTTTGAATAATTGTCTAGTCAACAAGATGAGACATTTTAAAGAGAGACATTCAAACATGCTGCGGTAAATAATACAATGGGAAGACAGACTGGTGACTGTATTCTTGTCCGCCTAGCCTTTGTCTATACATTAGCCTCTAACAACGAACCAAGAACTTTCTGTAGTTAATTCTCATTGTTCACACAAAAAAAAGACATGTTCGTTGAACACTGGCGTACGTAGAGGCATGGCCGATGGTTAGAGGCACATACTTTTGGTAAATAAAAAAGCAAAATTTCAGTATAAAAACAGAGTCAATTTCGGGTTCAAAAGCTGTAAATAAAATGAAATTTCGCTGTTATAGCGGTGAAAAAGCGGTATATAAAATTACATTTTGGTTTTAAAAATGTGAATATAATCCCGATTTAAAAACTGCACTATTACACAAAATAAACATATCCCTTCTAATAGCACATTAAATCATTACCAGAATATTAAGTTTATTCCTGTATAGAGGAGTCCATTTTTGCTTTTTAAATATTTACAGCAAAATTAATCAATTTTCCGTGAATTGCATAACACACAGGATACTTCAGACTTCAGAAAGTGTTGCGTAGGTATATAAACGGTAAATTTAGTGTTTAAGAGTCTATTTCGCATTTTGCAGTTCATTTCGCATCATTTCGTGACAAAACAGGGTAGGAAAATGCACCTCACACCTTTCAGAAACCTTAAAAATTAACATTGCAATGTGTTAATTCAAATTTCGTTTTATTTTTGTCAAAAACGAAATATGCATGCCTCTACCGATGATGCTACAGCCCCTACCAAAATTTTGAGAAAATCAGAATTTTTAAATAAAAATCCGTTAGGAACTTTAAAAAATCAAAATGTGTAAATACGAAACCTCTTTTAAAGTGAGTCCCGATTACCATTTTTGTCTTTCAATACAATTTTAATAGAATGAAAAGCTCCAAAAATACGAAACATTTTATTATGCATCCTGCCCTCCAAAACGAAGCCATGTGTTATCCACATTTACTATTCCGGCCCCTCCCCCCAAAAAAAACTGCGTACGCCAGAGTATTGAACATTATTGCATTTTATTTCTCTTTTAAATCATAGTTACCCTCATATTTCACTTTCAAGAACTTGTGCAACGCATCACTATGAAAGACGCGTGTGCTTGGAATGCTGTGCTTTTCTCCATGCTACATGGAAATAATAATTCAAATTATTATTATTATTATTATTAGTGGTAGTAGTAGTAGTAGTAGTAGTAGTAGTAGTAGATGTAGTAATAGTAATAGTATTGTCCCAGATCTTTTCTGTGGTAAATTGGCCATTTGAATTTTTTTCCACAGCATTTTTCATAATATTTCACAAGCTCAAGGGGGGGGTTTAAACCCCGTAACCCCCCCCTTGCGTACGCCACTGCCCTTCACTGATAGCTTTGCTGGGCTCTTAGCATTAAAACTATAACCCTAAATGTTTTCAACACTTTATCACGTAATATCTAGTTCTAAATATGAAACCTTTAAAGACTGACAGTATTTAGTGTCTGTGTCAAATATAAACCAAGAACAGTTGCTCGCTGGAAAGAGCGGATGCTGTGCAGCTACATAATTTCTATGGTAAATAACTCTTAGACCCTCAGTAAAGGATTTAACTGTGCTAATAGGTTTCTCCTAGCTTCAAACTTATCTCAGCGGTTGCCTTTAGTATTTTAGCACACACCTAATACCCCAATAAAACTTGTAAAAAAATATTAGAGGCCCAAGTTCTTTTTGTTCAATTGCAATATCATCATGCTACACATGCATTTTTTACATGGTTCGATTACTATTTATGTCTGTTAAAACATACTTCAGAGTTCTAGCAATTACTTACTGCATCTTTGTTTGTTTGATTGATTGATTGGGTTTATTTTACTTCATTTCTGTACCACTTTTGGCTAATCACAAATATGAGGATGAGTGATCATTATGATGAAATGATACTCACGAAAAACAATCATGCTGGGATTAGAACCGGAGACCCCTAGCATCATAGTATGCTGTGCTAACCACTCAACTATAGAGGTCATGCATGTTTGTTTAAGAATGGGTTTTACTTCTATGCAGGGTGCGAAATCACTGCAGATTGGTGGAGGGGAAGGAGCAGAAGAAAGACAGACACACAAACACACAATATATATATATATATAATGTCATTAAATATGTTAGTTATTAAATAATCAAATTATATTATAAAATATACAATATATTATATCGACTGTCTTTCATTCAAAATGTAATTACAAATTGAAGATTTTAATGTACTACTGACGCTGTGAACAATGATTTGCGTAAGGGAGGAGGGGTAAAAATTAAGACATTAAGAAGATAATAGTTTCCTGTATAAAATTCACATATAAATACTATTATGTGTTTTATTAATATTCACTATGTACTTCATGGTTGCTAACGAAAGGTGATGAGGAGTGGAGAAGAAATAACAAGTCGGTCTAATTTTTGTGTTCTGGGAATTAAGAGATGTCCTAAGAGATGAGGCTTTGATGTCAGTTTTTTTATTTTGTACGTTTTCAATATTATTCCAGTCAAGTGTATTCGAATTCCAAAATAATTGTTTATGTTTGTTGTTAAAACAAAAACTCTCACCCCTGGAAGAATTTGGTGGGGAGAAATTTCAGGGCAATATTGTTGGTGGGGAGAATTCCTCCGTGATTTTGCACCATGCTTCCATGTACTCCTATACAATACTTCACTTGCCACCAACCATTTGTTTACTGATGTGTTAGTTACGCAAGTATAAACAGTGTCAATAACTTTCAAGAAGCTTCAAATTTAATTTCACAATCATTATTATTAATCTGTGGTTCTGTGAACGAAAAATGCCTTGTTGATGGGAAGCGCAGAAGCTTGCATAAGGTAGTTTTTACATCTTTTATGTCGATAAAGTGAACTTTTTGAAGCTTTAAACAATGGTATCACTTTCATCATGGTTGAAATTTGCTGTAACAAGCATTTCCACAATTCTACGATACTTCGTCCTTCTCCCATGAAACTTTGAGAAAATCAATAAACATTCGAAACAGTTACCTCGTTAAATATTCGACAACAATACCTATCCGACAGCATGCAGCTGTACAGGGTTAATATAATTGTAACACTGTGTATACTTATACATTTATTTTTCACTACTTGTACACAGTTAGAAGCTTTTTAATCTTTATCAGAAAGAATGAATAATACATTATATAAAGGTACAGAAATTATGGCTATAGACAATCCAATCATGTAGGTACTTGTTTCAAATTTTTACATTACTAATTTTAAAATTAGGTCAGACCCACACATAAAGAATGCTTAAAGAAACATTGTCAGAATAAATATGCAGGTAGGCCTACTGCTTACATTGATTGATTATTGATTTAGTTTATTTTACTTCGCGTTTTGTGCCTCTTGGTTAATTTGCAAAGATGGGGATGAATGATGAAATTGAGGAATGGGTATTCACAAACAACAAAGCCCAAGTGGGATTCGAACCCGGGACCCTTGGCGTTGCAGCACGATGTGCTAACCACTCGACCACAGGGTCTGGCCTTAATGCTTACAATCTCCGCGGTCGTGACAATTTAGTACTTTATGAATTCAGTTTAAAATTACTCAGAAAATAGAAATAACATCCCCTAATATAATAAAGAGAGCTGTTCTCGGTATTTAGTAAACTTTAGAATTGTAGGCCCAAGTTTTCTTTGTTTTATTGTGATTTCATCATTTTACGAATGCATTTTTTACATGGTTCAATTTTGATTCACATCTGTTAACACATATGCACAGTTTAGCGAAGTGTACTTCTTTGCTGCCAAAATGTTTGAAGATGTTGTTCAATAAATGCTTTCGTAGTTAGGTTAAGCAAGTCAGGTTTAGTTCCATTAGCATTTAAAGGTAACAGTTTCATAGATCGGACACACATTAAAATCGCATATTTTGTGTTTCATATGGTTCGTACTTACCAATTGTGTATTCCGGAACATAGTTCGAGGTGCCATTATGCTTTTTACACGAAAACAAATGCAATTTTTCACATTCCAAGTGCTTTTTTTTATTCCTTTCTTCGCTTCCGGAACACACAGTATGGCAGGCACATCTTGACTCACGTTCTGGTTATGCAGTGTTTCAACCTTCTTCACCGAAAAATACCTACTATCGTGTTCGTCACCGGTGGAAATTATACATTATGCATGGGTAGCTGATGGATAGCCCCTCGAACCATACACGGATAGCCCCACAAACCATTTCCGATAAGGTTAGGTTAGGTTGGGTAACGCAAGCATAGTAGAAAAAAAAACGGGCATTGAAACACTTACAGGGGCTGACGTCATCAAAAGTATGCAGGGCAAACAAATGAAAGCAATGGCAATTGTGTGTCGGTCAGATGTTTCTCTTGAAAAATACATGATTTCCCGGTTAAATATATTCCACAATGAAAGAAAATACCTCGATGAACGTTGTAAACCTTGGAGAAACTCATTTCCGTAAGTAGATTCTTGTGTAAAATTGAAGAAATGTGTCTCCGATGTATGAAACCGTTACCGAACCTATATTTCAGGCTGGACCTCCCGATGGCACAGTGGCAATGTCGCATGGCTAGACTCTAGTTTACGTCCTTCTTGCCCGTTTACATCTTTCTTGCCCATTTACAAAACCGTGCTAGCAGACAGCCGGCGCTCCGGCATCAGTAGGGTAAGTAAGTTTTTCTTTTTACACTTTCTGTCACTAACCATTCACGAGAACGAGGTATGCCTACAAGGTTAGGATTGGTCTGTTAGGTTGGTTTCATTAGCACTCATTTCACCCCTAAATATGTGCTACACCCCTAAATATGTGCTTCATCATCGAAAAATGTCCTCAGTACGTTCAATCATGCATATCCGGACAACATCAGTTTTTCTCGATTTTCTCCGCCGGCGCTCCGGCATCCGTAGGGTAAGTAAGTTTTTGTTTTTACACTTTCTGTCACTAACCATTCACGAGAACGAGGTTAGGTTAGGTCTGTTAGGTTGGTTAAATTAGCACTCATTTCACCCCTAAATATGTGCTTCATCATCGAAAAATGTCCTCAGTACGTTCAATCACGCATATCCGGACAACATCGGTTTTTCTCGATTTTCTCCGCCGGCGCTCCGGCATCCGTAGGGTAAGTAAGTTTTTCTGGTACTAGTTTACTATCTTTCGGACACATTTATTTATTTTTACAGAAGAAACTACTTACCGTAATAAGTTCCTGTAGCATTGTCGAACATCGGGAAGGTGTTTTGTGTGATGTGGGAATGTTTCATAGCTGAAATTCATGTTGTTCGTTGAAAATTCATTCACCGACGGAGAATAGCGTTTGGCGCGTACACCTTCGTACACCATCACGCATCGTGACTGCAACATGATGCGTCGTGATTGTGTTTTGTTCATTGGGTATCCAGTGTTTCAAACTGTCTGCATTTGCAACGAGAGTTAGAAGGATGGTGTGTCGCTAGCCCCACGAACCATTGGCACGTGGTTAGGTTAGGCAAACATAGTTAAAATTTGGTGTCGTGTTAGTATCAGGATCTAGAAATTGGAAATAATTGCGAACCATTGACGCTAGCCCCACGAACCATTGACGCTAGCCCCACAAACCATTGACGCTAGCCCCACGAACCATTGGCGCTAGCCCCACGAACCATTGGCGCTAGCCCCACGAACCATTGGCACGTGGTTAGGTTAGTTCGGTTAGGTTAGGCAAACATAGTTAAAATTTGGTGTCGTGGTAGTATCAGGAATATATATATATATATTAGGTTGTGAAACAAAAAAAAAAATGCGAAAATCGACAGTTTCCATTCCGAAAACTAACTCCTTATTTTAGCTTATTTTGCAATTTCTAGATGTTCTACACCTTCAGGAATGTTCCGCGAAGCAGATACGTAAGTGTGAATGTCAAAAATTGACGAAACGAAAAAATTAGAGGTGTCCGAAGGATAGTAAATTTTTACCTGTCCTCAGTACGTTCAATCACGTATATCCGGACCACATCAGTTTTTCTCGATTTTCTCCTCCAGGAAATTTCTCCTCGCCTTGGGATTTACTTCGTTGAATTCCTTATAAAATAACGTTTCCAACGATATATGACACGTATTCCTTAGGAAAAGGACGTAAACTAGAGTCTTACCCGTCGCGTCACTTTGTAATCAAGGGGTTCAAGGTTTGGTACCTGGTAGATGCTGGTAACGTAGTCATGTCGCCTTTTAATGAAAGGGGTCCAAGATTTGATCGGTGCTAAGATCACCAACGTTACCCGGTAGATGCTGGTCAAGTTGCAGAGTCGCCTTGTAATCAAGTGGTCCGAAGTTTAGTACCCGGTAGATGCACCTAGTGGTTCGAATCCCAAGTTTAACTATATGCCCAGACCCGATTAGCCTTTCTGTGAATAAAGTGAACTTAAACCCAAAATACTCAACTCACTTTATTTCGTAAATTTCACTTACCTTCACGGATTAGCGTACGTACAGGCATAGGAGCATATGGTACAGGTTCAAGACTGTAGTAAAAAAAACCTGATTCGTATGTTTTATTTTGTTTTGCCCTCCCTTATCGCACTACGCGCTACCACCATTGCTTCACCCAGGGGGTGTTCGTTAGGTGGCGCAGATCGTATGCGCAGTTGTCCGTGGATGCATGACATCATCGTCGAAAAACACTGCATGGAAAAGGCTGGTTCCTTATGCAAATATTGAGATATTTGACAACAAATATCTTCTAGAATATAGTAGCAGGGGAAAAGTTACAACTTTTACTGTTAAGATTCATCCTTTCTAATCAATTTATCCAGTGGCGTGGCGTGGGATTTTTAAAAGTGTTACCGGTTATCAATAGGACATTTAAGGGATGAGCCGTATAGAGCATCACACATATCTTTGTTGTTGCGCCAGGCGCGGTTGGCTGTATAGCGCAAATGTGCAGTGAACCCCCAGTAATATACAAAATAAACAATAACTGAGATGTTCATAAGCGTAGAGTGGCAAATTCTCTTAGTGAGAAGAAGAAACCGCGGGCCAGAGCCACTCAGCTCCCCTCTAGTTCCGTTTCGTGCAAAGTCTCCACTGAACCTCCGCAAGGCAACCCCTACCATGCTAAAAGCTTAGGACGGCTAGCAGAAGCTCGACGCGTACATATGGCGAAAATACATGCAGTCTGAGACTGGAGGAAGCCCGTCTCGTCAAAACGGACATGCGCAGTTCGTAGGATCACCAGAGAGCTGGAGTGAATCACGCTCTTCTCTCTTCCAGTGTTGCACTATGTGTTTCAATTTGAATTCATTTGGCATTCTCTTTGTATTTTTATATTTTACAAGACTTCTTAGATTAATGAAGAGGGTGTAATACAAATGTAGAGGTAACACCGAACGAAAGCTAGAAGTAAAGATGATGGGACAAATAAGATAAATATGATAGAAAACAACTTGCCTACACATTCAGAGTTTTCATCTTGAAGATGGAAACACTTCAGGTGGAAGGAGCCGAAAAGTCAAAAATAGCGCGAGTGCGAGGGGTTGCTTATCGGACAAGACTTAAACAACCTTTTGGTCTTCTTACGTCAGACTAAATGCTTTCGTTGACATGTTAGGCTTTTTAGGTTTAGTTGTCTTAGAATATACACACTCAATTTTCGGGGCTTACCGTGCTTGACCAAAAATGTAATATTTGCTATTTATTCAAGCCTAACCTAACAATGAAGGCATTTCGCACTTACGTCAGAAGACGACCAAACAGTTGTTTGGGTTTCGTGCGATCAGTTATACTCTAGCGCGAGAGGTGTTCGAAGGGACGTGCGCATTTAACTTTGTTACGTGTCATTGTCTCCATACTTGTTAGTTTGTTTTGAAGTGCATGGCTGGTGATTGAAATATATATGGCATAGTGATACGTTGAGTGAAGTGAGGTGGATTGTGTATTGGAAGGACTGTAGTTGTTACTGTGCGAGAAGTTAACATATTGCATAGAATAGAATCTAATCGCTTTGATTTCGCGATATACTTTCGAATAGTTATATAAGAATTATCTTGTAATCAAGGGGTCTTGGGTTCGATTACTGATACATACTCATTTTAGCAGGCAGAGATTTGTATTTTTTAACTGTAGGTTCAGCATCCAGTTTCAATAATATAGTCTATTTGACAGTGGTGGGACCAGAAAAGAGTTGGCAAGAGTGGAAGAGGCAAAATTGAGGCGAGAATATTTTCTGAATTCTGAGATACCCCTAAATACAATACCATACGAAAATCTTAAATTAAAATGATCGCCCCCTACACACACACTCCTTGGTGCTGTCACTGTTATCTGAACATAAAGCAAATCAACTTTGTCAGTAATCTACCGGCCAAAATTTGATAATTTTCCCAGAACTATCTCTACGAACCAAAGCGTGTAGTGTCTCAAAAGGTTTAGGTAAGTCCACTTTTCATAATTTTGGTGAACCCCCAGGAAAATTATGCACGAGCCGCGCCTGCGTTGCGCACATACCAATTTTCGTTTCGTCTCCCTCTCTCTTAGCATCATGTGTTCTACGCTGCTCGCCAACCTTCGCCATTGTTGCGATATTGTCATTCCATTCCTGGACTACAGCGCCTTGAATAACGTAGTGTGGAAAACGACCCAAGAAACTGGTTCCCCGAGACGATGACAAGTAGATGGCAGTGCGATCGACCCAGGTGCTAATTTTGTTATGAAAGTAATGCGGCTTAGTTAGTTTTTGGAATATATTGTGTAGATTTGTTTCTCCAGAAAGGCGGTAAGTGAATTGATGGAAACAGTTATATTTGTGGAGTGATTTGCAGTCACGAAATGGCATTATTTGGAAAGAAAAGTAAAATAAAATTAATAAAAAATAGCATGCGTAACACAAGAAGAGACATCGCAATGTGATTCCGGACGTCAGGTCTTGGTGTGTATTAGAGTTTATTTTTCTATGTTATTAGAATATAAATAGTATCCTGAGAGATATTTCATACCGAGGCGACAAACCACAAATGTCGCTTGAAAGCGAGAAGTCGGAAATCAATGCAGCCTTTCGAACCGTAGGGACAAAAGCTCTGACTGCACCGTTTCTTCAAGGAGATTTTACACCAAAGCGACACGCGACAAACGATACGAGGATTTCACACCAAAGCGACACGGGTCATTCGGTCCAAGGCAACTTTCATACCGAAGTGACACATGTTGCTTGGAAAGGAGCCAATCAAGAGCAACATTTCACATCGTAGCGGCATGACGGGAAGCACAGGCCAGCGTTCGGTTGGTGAAATCCTCAAGCGATAAGTGTCGCGTGCCGCTTGTCGCTTTGGTGCGCAATCTCACTAAAGCAAGACACTCATTGCATCGCGTATGCGCGAACAACAAACCACGGCAACATGTTGCAAGCTATTGAGGAAATGGCCCAGTTTGAGCGACGCAGAAGCGACAAAGCTACACGTGTGGCTTATCGTGTCGCCTAGATCTGTTGTTGTAATGTGCGGTTTATCGTGTTGCCTATCTGTTGTTCGCAAGCAACGCTTGCTAATAGACAGAAGGCACCATGTCGCTTGTCACTTAGTTGGGAACTCCCCCTGTAGCGCGTCGGTTCGGTCTCAGCACCATTCCTTTAAGGAGCTTTCCGACCGAAGTAACAAGGAGCACGCGAATACGCCATATGAACGTGTCGTTTGCTGTTTGGACCCTCATGTGCAATGAATGCTATTTTACAGTCTGGAAGTGTGTGTCACTAGTGTGACAGTGTGAACACCCTGTGTCGCTTGTCCCTTTGGTTTGAAAGTTGCCTTACACTCATGTCGATGGCACTAAGAAAGTTTTGTGGGGTTCCCCTTGTCGTTTCATGCAATCATCATTATCATCATCGCCACGATTAGTTTAAAGCGGAAAAAAAGAGACAGTAAATATCAAAAATGCAAATGCTTCAGTGTGTATATCTTTAAAAGAAATGATGATGATGATAATAATAATGAACCTAATTCATACACAAAAATTTAGTTGCCAAGAACATTCCACGCATATTTTTTCTCCCGTATTATTAACGAAAGTATGACGATAACAGGACGTGGTCGACTGTCTAGAATGTTCGTTAATATCTTCGCGACCGCTGTACCAAATATCATAGTATAACGGTCAAATATTGAGTAACAAGTAATTAATCTAATTGCCCGTTATTAAGAATTAATTACAATTGGTAATATTAAAATCCGTCGCGAAGAAAGGTGTCTAGCGACTGTCTTAGCCAACACTAACTTGCTCAACCTCCGTTTTTCGCCCGAATTCGGATTTACATGCATTCTTATGGGAAATAGCAGGAAAGAGCAACTTCTAAACCAATGGACCGAATTGGATGAGATTTTAACCAGCGGAAGACCACATCTTGAAAGTACTGATTCCAAGATTTGAGCCTAATCAGAACAGAACTAGGGGAGTTATGAATTATTAAAGATTCATCGCTGGATTCAATGGGAGACGGTATCCTGGTGAGTTGGCCCTCTCTGTCCGTGACTGACACAATAGCGGAGGATTTAGCCTAATCTCTGCACGAGGGGCTGCTACCAGAGGTTAAGGACCCTAGTGAGCGTTGACCAGGATAGGAGGACAACGGTCAAAGCACCAGAAACAATAAATGAATACCTAAACACAGAGGCTAGAGTGTAACCTCGTTCAAATCTGGAATAAAAGGGATGATTCGGAATAGCGAAAAAACAGTTTGCCTAGAATCGACACCGGAGTGTGAGCTACGCGCGACCTAGCTGCGCGTCGCAATCGGACCCGAGGTCTGGATTTGTTTTTTCCTCGAGTGAGTGTTTTAGAGCCATGGAGTAGAACAGAGTAGGCCCAGGGGGTCGTTTCCCCCTCGCCGTCAACGCATTCGTGCACATACGCGTGGTATGTGAGAATAACGCCAGACACGTCCACCTGTGTCAATCGTCCGAAACAACGTCCTAAGTTAGCAGAAGTTAATAACATTTAATAGCCATGTGAGTCCATGTGAAACCGTGAAGGACTGACCTATTACTGCGCTAGTTGTCGTATGGAGTCGACAGTGTACGTGTACCGTCATGGACGTCCCTGCGGAGTGAACGAGTGAAGCCAGGATCCGATGATGCCATACGGAACTGCCGGGAGGTCCATTTTCGCCAACCAGGATAACCGCAAAGTACAAAGCTGGAGTGTCGACGTCTTCCAAAACTGTAGGACCACTTTCACCCTACCCAGGTCAGAGGGTATGCAGTGAAGGTAAGATCCAACCATGTGCGTGTGTGAGAGAGATGACGCCAATCTACCGCGAATCTGCGTAAATCAAATCATTGCATAACTTAAATCAGTGCTAGGGCACAACTAGACATCGGTATTACGGCGGACAATCAATGTTATAGATCAGAGTTTATGTTAACAGCAAACAATAGTTCATTGAAATATATTTATACCTTCAGAAAAGATAGTAGGTTTCGCACAAGGAACAATTATTCACTTTATACTTAAAATCCCAAACGGTAAATTGTAAACGGCAATGTAGCCAAGAAATAGCATGAGTATAGTCAAAGTATTAATTAATCTGACCTTTGTAATTGTCATATTGTCGCAATATGCCATGGAATGAGTGTATGAATGAGAAATCGAGTGAAAGAGGGCAAGATATACTGTGTATTTATCTGTGCTTTAATATATGTGTATATTCAGAACCACCGTAGTATTATGTAACGTCATTTCAGGTACTTAAAATCAAATCCTCCTAGGTTTATTCTCGGTAACTCCGACTGTAGGCACTTATCCTGACCGTATTATAATTCATGTAATGTTAAATCCGCTTGACAGGTGTCACGTGGAGCGATTCTGCGTTGTTGCGTTGCTTAGCTCAGTTGAGTTAATTTTCAGCGCGTAACAATAGCAATTATCACATTCATAGAAATGCTTCATGTAAAAGAATCAGACGTTGCAGCGAAAACTCCATTTACTTCCATTATAAGCAGTCGAACACCAAGCACCGGGGTCAACACCAGCGCCTCTAGCGGATCATTTTCGAGTGGAACCAGCCAGAGAGCGCAGAAGCATGCCGTTTTCCACACTACGTTATTCTAGGCGCTGTACCTGGACACACTCGCGCAAACATCATTGAAAACAATTGAATAGCGCTTGTAGCGGTATACTTTGTGCTTTTAAGCTGATTCTCAGCAACATACACAATATACATAACCATACATTTTTGAATCCTTGTCCCGAGGTTTAAAACGTGCAGTACCTGAAGTTCTGTGGATGCTAGTTTAGGCAATAGACACGTACCTCTTCAAATTACAGCTTAAGGCCCATTTCCTTTTAGATATATATAGGTTTATTCATATTATACAGGGTGATTTTTTTAAAACTCATGGTTTTCTTTGTTGTGTAAAATTTGTAAATGAAGTATTATTTCCATGCGGTTTGTGGCAAATGAATAAGGAAGGATGGGAGATTTATTGGAGTGTGTTTACCGGTTTATATGCATCCCGGGTAATATCACCTGCGCCTCAACAAAAACAGCAAATATTCACCAGTGTACCTTTCGCGTCTATATGGTCTGGAGGTTTGGATGCAGTGCGGAGGTATAAGTTTCCTCCTGTAGATAGCACCGTTGTCATTGTCAACAATAACCAGGAAACTGAGCTGTTATATTGTTATGCTGGAAAGTTGTGTGCTTTTGCGTAATTGTTGTGCTGAAAAGTTGCGTTATTGTGATCAGGACACACAGTAAAAATGGTGTACTCCTTGCAGGAACATGTGTTTATCGTGAAAAGTTTTTGGAAAACTGATTCTGTTGTTGCTACGCAAAGGGCATTTAGAAACAAGTTTGCCTCACGTTCTGCCCCAGACAGGAACACAATATTGTCGCTAGTGAAGAAATTGGAAGAAACAGGATCGCTTCTGAGTGAGACAGGAAGCATCGGACCTCGCGGGCAGGTGTTGTGGAAGATGTCAGTGCTCGACATCCCAAGAAATCTCTCCGTGAACTGCGAAATTAAGGGCGTACAACATTACAGCTGTTCAAGAATTGAAGGATCCAATTAAAGTTAAACGTGTAGATTACTGTAATTGGTTTTTAATGTTTATTGTGCGTAATCCTGATATTCTGAAAATAACGTGGTTTACTGATGAAGCCTGGTTTCATCTCTCTGGGTATGTTAATTCTCAGAATACACGGATATGGGCAGCTGAAAATCCACATAGTGTAATCGAAATTCCGTTGCACTCACAGAAAGTTGGGGTATGGTGCGCTGTCTCAGCATCACGTATAGTGGGTCCAATCTTCTTCAATGAAACAGTGAACACAGAGCGGTACAGGGCAATATTCATGGCATTTGTTGAAAGTTTGGACGACATTGAACTCACACAGGGTTATTTTCAACAGGATGGTGCTACATGCCATACATCGCATGACAGTATGGCACTGATTGAAAGTTTCTTTGCGAATAGGGTTATTTCAAAGGGATTGTGACCTCCGAGGTCTCCAGACTTCACTTCACTTGGCTTCTTTCTGTGGGACTTCCTAAAGAGATGTGTGTACACAAACAACCCTACATCCCTGGAAATGTTGAAGCAGAACATTATCACTGAAATTGCGAACATTAGCACAGAAACACTATGCCAGAGAGCCCGTAACATGGAACGGCGTGTTCGACTTTGATGACAGGAAGGAGGTCGACACTTTCAGCACCTTCTTTAAAGGTGAGATGTCTGTGCCATAATTTTTATGTTTTATTTATGTTTGAGTGAATACAAAAAAAGAACTTATTTTCATTAATTCAGTTTAGCAAAAATCCAATACTTCAATGTTATTGTAGGGTACACTGGTGAATATTTGCTGTTTTTGTTGAGGCGTGGGCGATATTACCCGAAATGCATATAAACCGGTAAACATACTCCAATAAATCTCCCATCCTTCCTAATTCATTTGCCACAAACCGCATGGAAATAATACTTCATTTACAAATTTTACACAACAAAGAAAACCATGAGTTTTAAAAAAATCATAATATAATATAATAATATTTACAGAAGTTAATTCTTGGCCGTTATTCACAAAATTACATTCCGGTGTACCCTGTCCCCCCTTCCCGAAGAGAGTGTGTAGACTCGCGTAGCCACTGGCTCCACGAGTAAAAAAAATATATATATAACCCTCAGTACCAAAAAAGGTGGCTGAAGGTATGTGTGTTGTGTACCCGGTTTCCCACATGAAATGAACTATTGGAATAATGTGAAAAGAGCAAGTGTGTGTATTAAAAGAAAGAAAGAAAGTTAAAGTAGCCGCGTATTCATATTATCAAGAAAGATTCTTCCTTTCGCCCCATAGAGAAACGACACCTGTTTACCTCGCCGAATTGCACCGAAACATCTGAGGCCGACTGCTCCCTTCCCTTCCTTTTATAGGCCCCGCTAATGACCTAAACCGTTACTAGAAACTTACCGCTCCCCAACGGCCAAGAACCCAAATGTACAGGAATACATAGCCATACACAATTTATAACATAAAAAAGGATCCAGTAATGATCGCATCATTACATAGTCCCCCCTTCCTGAAGAGAGAGAGATCAAAGTTCTGTAACCTAGAAAAATAATAATAATATACACAAAACACTTGTTCGCAGTTTCTGTTCACTTAACAGTTCACCCGAAATTCACAGTCAATGCTCACACGAATTTTGTCCACAAGTGTACTTCGAGATCCGCGATCTTCCGTCAGCACTGGAGCTGGTTAACCCACGTCGATTCTTACCCACTCAGCATCTCTTCCATCCTTCCTCCTGGACCAATGAGAGGCAGTCTCCTGGAAATCCATCCAAGTCACCAAGGCTGCTGGTTCGACTCCCGGCAACGCCACTGCTCTGCGCTCCTGCCGAGATCGGAAGACACCGCTTCGACCGGGTTCCACATGAATGGGTCTAACTGGCTCTACATCCGGAGATGTCACTGCTATTCACTGGATTTTTTCACCACCGAACTGCGGCTTCTCGGCGAAATTACGCGGTAAAAGAATACGCACTAACTTTGCGATACTTTTGTTGACTGCGGAACGAAACGTTTGCACGAGTAGTGTGTGAGGTATCAGAGAGAGAAAATAAATGAAAGATAAAAAGTAAAGATAAGATAGATAAATCCCTATATACAATATTTACAAAAAATCCCCTCTTTAAAATTAGATCAGAATCTGTTTCTCAGCTTGTAACGCATCTGGGGTACATCTTCATTCTCGTCTTCTGGAGAAGATACGTGCACTCCCTTCGCTGAATTTTGCCCGGCTACTTTCTTCGCGAACTCAGGCGGCGACGAATAAGGCTTTAACTGATCGCTGTTGGCTCTCAATATTCTTCCGTCCTCGCTGTGTTTTAGTTTGAAAGTATTTGCCGAAGTTTGCTCCACAATTGCGTGTGGTCCAGAGAACTTCCCCGAGAGTTTACTGGTTACTCCGCGGGCCTTACCAGAGAGAGGATGTTCCTTAAGCCAAGCTTTTTCCCCCCACCTTAAACGTGCACTTGCGGCGTTTCTTATCATACACTTTCTTCTGTGCATCATGCATGCGCTCTTGATTGCTGCAAGCTATCTTCTTGGCCTCTTCTATCGTGAATTTCGTTTCCTCCACGAATTCCAAGATGTCCTCCTGCCTGATTACAGGTTCTTGAGGCAAAACGTCCCTGGCCTTCTCGAAAGGACCCCTCACAGAACGTCCAAAGTGCAAATATGCTGGACTGAATGTGGTCGTGTTGCAAACTTGTGAATTCAATGCAAACTGCACGTACGGTAACGATGACGCCCACTCGTTGTGCGACGAAATTAGTGTGGAAAGAGCACGTTTAGTTGCCTTTACGTAGCATTATGCGAGATTGCCCTGCGGGCGATATGGAGAAATTTTGATCTGCTTGGAATCAAACATCTTCATCATCTGTTTCCACATTCTGGAATTGAAAATGCTTTGATTATCAGTGGAGATTCTCGGGTAGAATCCATGGATCGAGAATATATCCAGTAATTGTTCTAGCACAGATTTCGCAGTCACAATGCGAAGAGGGCGCAAGATAGTAAATCTGCTAAAGCTATCAACGCATACTAGAACATATTGGAAATTTCCCTTTTTCGAACGAACGACTGGTCCCAGAATGTCACAGTATAAGTTCTTGCCAACTTCTGTTTCCTTATTACTTGCCATGAAGCATTGCTTCTTAGTCGTGTCCCCTTTAAATACACAGCATGGTTGGCACGACTTACAGTATTGAATAACGTCTTTTGTTAGGCCTAGCCACGTGTATTGTTCTCTGACCTTTGCTAAAGTTTTCAATCTTCCAGGATGAGAAGCGAATGCACTATCATGCAAAGACATAAGAATTTGCGCACGTAGAGAAAGAGGTGCCCATATTTTGCCAGTTCCTTTCTCTTTGTATTTTTCTGCAGGCAAATTTCTCCTAAGGATTCCATCATCGTCGAAATACGAAGATTTGGCCAGTGTCTTAACCTTTTCCTTGTACTTCTTCGTTCCTTCCACCTCCTCGTTTCTAACAGCCTTCGCTATGTCTTCAAGAAATTTATCTTTCATTTGCTCGGAAATGATTGAAGTGGTGTCCAGAAGCCTGTTCGGATCCAGTGGTTCGTGGTCTTCATCCCCCTCAGCCAGGGAGAAGGGCAACAATGAAAAGCCCTGCATCTTTTCACTTTTAGAGAGACGAACGCTGGGTAGTTTGATCCCTCGAAGCAAAATTTCTCGTCGTTTCTTCTTTATTTGCTTCGCGCTTTGTATAGTGCACAAAGCGCTGAGGTCAGCAACTGGTTTCTGTGCAATATCTGACGAATCGATTACAACTCCGTCTTCCATCTCGAATTTTACGTAACCTTCATCATTTTCATCTTCCAGGGGGAATGTTTCCTGCGCTGCGGGCAACCCGTCGTACTCAGACGGATAAGTGTTGCATACTTCATTTCTCGATAGAAAGTCTACCAGATTTAGCTCTCCTTTCACGTATTTGATGAGCAGAGGGTAGCGTGAGATACGAGCGGTCCACCTTGACATCTTTGCGCTCTTGTTTTCAGTACTGAATATCGTGGTCAGAGCACTGTGGTCAGTGAAAACTTCCACTGCCGGAGCGTGGCAGATGTACTTGTCGAAAGTCTCGACTGCAAGGAGCAAAGCGAGGAATTCTTTGTGCGTTGTGCTGTAGTTCTTCTGGGCTTGTGAGAACTTTTTACTTCCAAAGGATACAACAAGAAGTTTCCCCCCTTGGTCCCTCTGTCCTAGTAAGAAACCGGCGCAGTTATCGCTCGCGTCGCTGTAGATGACGAACGGCTCATTCAGTACGGGAATGTACAAAGAAACGTTATTCTTTACAGCTTCCTTCAGTTTGGTCAGGCACTCTTCGTGAACATCCGTCCACCGAAAGCGAATTCGCTTGCGTAACATGTCAGTGAGAGGACTCGTCAACTCTGACATGTGGCTAATGTGACCTTTCAGAAATCCGAAGAATCCTAAAATGCTCTGGAGTTCCTTCACATTCTTCGGAGCCCTTATCTGGTCCAAATACTCAATCTTGGATGGGTGGCACATCACTTGCTTGTGAGAAATTCTGAAACCCAGGTAATCCACTTCCGAAGTAAAAAGTTGGGACTTCGATGGTGAAAGTGTTAAGTTCGCCTTGTGTTTTCTCTCCAAAACTTCTTTCAGCGCGAGCAACAATTCTCCCTCCGTTTCTCCATAAACCAAAATGTCATCGTAAAAAGCAATGCATGAGACACCCTGCAGCTCTCCAAGGACAGTATTCATCAGTTTCGCCAGTGTGTTAGGAATCATGCTCAATCCATAGGGACATCTCAAATAGCGAAAGATTCCTCGTGAAGTGTTGAAAGCCGTGTATTGGCGTGAGTTTTCTTCCAATAAAAGCTGGCCAAAAGCGTTTACCAAATCTAATTTACAGAAATATCTAGCCTTGCCTAATTTACTCAAAGATTCAAACATATCCGGGACTTCATTCCTAGATTTCTTTGTTACTGCGTTTGTCTTTCGAGGATCCAGGATCACCTTGTATTTATCCCCTTTCCTGATTAACAACAGTGAATTAATGTAATTAGATTTGCAGGGCTCAATGAAACCCCCAGCTAACAGCTCATCGATACAGTTATCCATTATTTCTTGCTTTTCTGGAGTCAAAATACGAAGCTTAGAATAGAATGGTGTCCTATCGGTTAGTTCTATTTTGTGCTGTAAGATGTGTGTAACGCCAGGTTTTTCAGAAAAGACGTTACTGTAGATGTTTAAAATATCTGCTAATTTCTTCTTTACTTCTGGTGAACATGCTGCACGCTCAATCAATTCTGCTATTTCGGGACGTGTTTGGCAATATCCCATCGTCGCGGTTACCGTCGCGGTTGCCCCAGCTTCAGCCTCCACAGTCGACGTTATCCCCTGCAGAATCGGAAGACTCATCCCCGCTTCCCTCTTCTCCGCAGAAAACAAATAGATGACGTCACTGTCTGCAAAGCTGTAGCCTCCCTCTTTCAAGTGCAGAGATAATCCGGCTTGCCTTATGAACCCACGACCTGCGATGAATCCCTTGAAACAATCGCGCAAAACGACGAATTTATGCCTAAGTTTCACCCCATTCAAATGTACAGTAAGATACATTTCCCCACATGATTGTACAGAGCCTACTGCCAAAGAAATATTGATACGTTTATTGTTAATCTTATTTCCTTGTTTTTCCAGTTGTTTTGCGATCTCTAAATTTACAGTGCTCACAGAGGCCCCTGTGTCTACGAATAAAGAGAAGTCCTTTCCATTGATTTTAAAGGGGACTAACGGCTCTTTGTCGCCAGAAGTGAAATTCCTGCAGTTGCTTATCTTCCTACTCCCCCCTTTGTTTTTCTTCGACGCAGCGCCTGCTACGATGGCGGTGTCGCTCTGTTCGGGCCTAACGAGTTTTTTGGAGCAGTACACATGGCGGCTTTGTGGTCAAGACCGTCACACCGAAAACAACGGATCCCCCTTCTCTTCGTCGGTTCTTCTGCTCTCGACGGGGTCCCAACATTCCCGGAAAAGCTTAGCCGGTTGACCAGTCCAGGATTTATGGCGCTCATTGATACTTCTGTCCTCACGCTGCCGAAGAGGTTCGTTGCCCCCGCGGCTGCTAATTGCTTGGTTCCACTCACAGGAAACGGCTGGGCGAACACCTGCGGTGAACTGTTGTCCCTCAGTTCTGGGCAATAGTATAGGGCTTCTGAATACAATCTCCTTTGAATGTCCATAGAATGGGTTTCCAAATCTTTGATTGTTGCGAATGTTCTGTTGTACAAGTGTGTTCTGAATTTAGGATGGTAAAATTTCAAAACGTGCTGGATGACCTCGTCTTCTGTCCCCCGTTTCTCCCTCATTGCGAAAAGCTTCCTGGTGTGTCGAATAAATGCAAGAAGAGACTGGTCTGGTGACTGGTAATTGTTCTGAATGATCCTTGCTATTTCCGAGTCGTAATCGACACTAAAGAATTCTTCCAAGAACGCCTTCTCAAATTCCCTAAAAGTGCCGAATGTTCTCGAAAATCTGAACCAATCTGCAGCGATTTCCTTCAACGAAACGGCAAGATTCTATCTAAGAGAAAAGTATCCCCAATTTCCATGATTTCCTGATAATTGAGTAATTCATACAAATAATCGTGTGGACTTACATCGCCGACGTTTCCCTTAAAGATCGGAATGTTAATGTTGCTTTTTTCCAAGATTTTGTTCATTTTCTCCTCGCCCGTCCTTGCCGAAGTTCCTTGCGTAAGGTTTAGAGAAAGTCTCTCAAGTTCCCCAACAATATCTTCCTCAGGCCTTCCCTCCAAGTTCGCATTGCCTAGCAACTTGCCAATGAGCTCCCTGTCTATTTGAATTGCCATTTTGTCTTCTGTTACTTTCTTTCCACTTCGCAATAACATATGCCTTCAGTACTTTTCACAAAAAGATATCCCTGACTCTGAGCCCCCAGTATGTAGCGGTATACTTTGTGCTTTTAAGCTGATTCTCAGCAACATACACAATATACATAACCATACATTTTTGAATCCTTGTCCCGAGGTTTAAAACGTGCAGTACCTGAAGTTCTGTGGATGCTAGTTTAGGCAATAGACACGTACCTCTTCAAATTACAGCTTAACGCCCATTTCCTTTTAGATATATATAGGTTTATTCATATTATATTTACAGAAGTTAATTCTTGGCCGTTATTCACAAAATTACATTCCGGTGTACCGTCACCCCTTCCCGAAGAGAGTGTGTAGACTCGCGTAGCCACTGGCTCCACGAGTAAAAAAATATATATATAACCCTCAGTACCAAAAAAGGTGGCTGAAGGTATGTGTGTTGTGTACCCGGTTTCCCACATGAAATGAACTATTGGAATAATGTGAAAAGAGCAAGTGTGTGTATTAAAAGAAAGAAAGAAAGTTAAAGTAGCCGCGTATTCATATTATCAAGAAAGATTCTTCCTTTCGCCCCATAGAGAAACGACACCTGTTTACCTCGCCGAATTGCACCGAAACATCTGAGGCCGACTGCTCCCTTCCCTTCCTTTTATAGGCCCCGCTAATGACCTAAACCGTTACTGGAAACTTACCGCTCCCCAACGGCCAAGAACCCAAAAGTACAGGAATACATAGCCATACACAATTTATAACATAAAAAAGGATCCAGTAATGATCGCATCATTACACGCTCCAGCGCGCGCTTCACACCGTTCGGCAGGGACGGTAATGTGGCCATATAGCACGGCGTAGTGGTTGCTTCTTTTATGCAGTGCATGTTCATTGGCTAGCTAGTAACTAGTGTTGCCAACTGTAATAATGAAGCACTATTTCTGTCACTGAAGGAGAAAGGCAGTTAAAGTGTCGGTGAAATATGTTGTATTCGAAGCACCATATTTTTAGTCCATACTAAGTATTTGACCGGTTTGACGTTGTGTGTGTGTATTGCGTGTGTGTATATGAAAGTGTGTGTGTTTGTTAATAAACGTTAAATTCCATAATGCCTCCAGTTCTGTCAAAGTTGATATCAAAAACCTTGCATAGCCAAGCTCGGGAAATTCACAAATTGTTCACATTTCATAATTTTGGAATTGTTCAAAAGAAATAAATTATGTGGCTCCACGAGCATTTCAACTCTTGGCTCGGGCACGTGTTCTTGTAGAAATTGCTTAGAAAAGGCTGTAATTTTTGCTGCTTAATGCGATGCATATTTTTTTCTGTGTTAAAATTGCCATGCTTTGATGGGTGACAAGTTCATAGCCAAAAACAAAAAAAGCCGCGCAGCTTATCGTAAATGGCAGTATTTTTATATGTACTTGTTATTGTTGTGGAAGCCGGCATCGTTTGTAAATGTACACCAAAGGCAACCGACTGTCGCCGATCACAGAGAGGCAATAATACTGCTTGAGGAGGAGTGTTGTGGTCCAATTGTCGAGGTTTAACACGTTCGCATGTTATTAGTTCCAAAGGCGCCGACTTGTCAAAATTATTGGGGAGGCTCTGATCACTGAGATAAATGAATGAATGACTCCCTCCCTCCCTTCTTTAAAAATAAAAATTACGTCTTCGTATAGCAGTTTTTAAGCAGCTATTATATTCCTCATGCAAATGAAATGTAACATGAAAAACGTGTGTCTGCTCGTTTGTTTTTTAGATAACAATTAACATTTTTATTTAAAAGTAGGTTATGTATTTACATTAAGAGGCCAACATAACAGTTTTATGCCGGCCTCGGTAGCCGAGCGTGTTGGGTGGTCGGCTCAACTCGCTTTGATCCGTAGGTTTCGTGTTCGAGTCCCGGCGAGGGCATGGGTATGTTTTAATGTCCGCAACAGACTTGTACAGAAAGGACATGTGACGGGTGCAAAGAACCTTAGTGTTGACGTACCCATAAAAATAGCGAATATTTACAATATTTAACAGTTTTATTTAATTATTTACATAAATGCTAACACAAATCGCAGGCAAATACTTTTACTTTTTTGTTCTTGCTACAATATCTTACTTTTTAAATTTAATTTTGCAATAATAATAAATAAACACATAGCACGCCGTGCTTTACCAATAATGCCTTTGATCATAGCCGTTCCCGCTTTCGCAATACAGACTTTTCATAAGCTTTCCTTGCGTACTTTACTGCAAGTCAATGTTAAATAAACTCAAAGACTTTAGAATTATTTTCCCCTCATTCTTTGGACTAGAGGAAGAGATTTCGAGGATAACTTAATATCGTACATATCAATATTGCCTGAAAGTCGTGTTTACGACCTCAAATTGTTCAGAATTCACTAAACAACATACTAGTATAATTGTCATATCACCTCATTATTTTGAAACTCTTTTTAGTAAACAATACTCATAATTATATACTTAGTATATAGTAATAAGTCATGTGTTTTGCTGTCTCCGTTCATAGGCCCCCCCCCAAAGTTGATGGTTTAGCGGTCTCAGCCCCCCAAATTTGATGGTCTAGACAGGCCCGTAGCTAGAGGGGGGGCAGGGGGGGCAACTGCCCCCCCTGAGAGCCTGCTTTGCCCCCCCTGTGAAAAATTATGGAACACATTCCTACCTGGAATTCTCACTAATCTTTACAATTAGGCTATATCATGTGTTACTCTAGCATCATAACAAAGACACTTATTGATTTTATTATTTATTAGGGTGTATGGGATTCCGTATAATGTCGTATCAGGATTGGGGTGGATTCATGGGCGTCCGGAAGGGGGGCAAGGGGGCCGTGCCCCCCCTGGAAATGAAAGTCAATCAAAAATTATGTATTTCACACATTGTTTCATTTTAGCCACAATAATATGTGTTAATTATTGCATGAACACCATAAATTCAAATTTAAGCAATTTTATTTTTAGGGAACAACACTATTTTTGGGGAAAATGTGCCTTGTTTGCCCCTCTGGAAAAAAATACCTTCCTTGCCCCTCCCTGGAAAAAAATCCTGCGGACGTCCATGGGGGGATTCCCTTCCAGATTAAGACTTCGGGAAATGATTTCGCAATTTTCAGCATCTAGAACAGTTGTGACATTTTGAGTAGTCTTGTATTAAAGGTGCCTAATGTGTTTGGATATTTTTCTTGGATGTGTTACTTGGAACTGCTTACATTTTTATTTCCCAAGTCTACCTTTTGGTAATAGTGATTCATGTGGTGGAGAGAGGGAATAGATATTTGATTTTTGGAACTTAGCGTTGCTTTTTTGCCACTTCTAGCTAATCGCAGTAATGAGTGATGACGTGAAATTGATGAAGAGACACTCATAAACAGTGCTGCAACCACATGGGGGAAGGGAGCATTGTCTTCCACCTCCGACCTTGGCGGAAGTTGATTCTAGGGAAAGCAAACATTGAAGTAAAAGAACAAGACTAGGAGAATCTAAGAATAGCAGGTCGATTAGATACTCATGATGGAATTAGTTTTCACGTGTTCCTTGCATTTTTCTTCCAAACGGCCAAGGGCACTTGCAAGGGGCACAGAGGGGCAATTGCCCCTCTCCTCGATTACAAATTTTATACAAGAAAAAGTACATTTCGTAAAATTTTCTTGCTCGCTCCGCTCGCAATATCTGCTTTCTTATAGTCCAATTTCAGAGCCATAGCTATGGGGCTGCGGGTATTGGCCATGGGAGCAAAAGGATCTATGAAAGCAAATTTTAAAGAGAATGCCATGGCGCCCCGTGAAATTATTTACGCCCTGTTAAAACAATTTATTTCTATGAAACTTAATATGAAATATTAATGATGACAGTGTAATCCAAGAAGTCATTGATAAATCAAGGGATTCCTATTTGTTTGTCAGGTGTCAAACACATGTATTTCACCTATAATTCACACAATATTTTGCAAAATGGTTAACATAATCAGTAGGCAAACATTGTAGTGATTCAAGAGTTTCCCCTTTGAAGGAAATAAGAGTCCGTGGTGTAGTAAGGGTCACATGTTTTAATGTTCTAGCAAGTACAAAAAATGTATTACAAATTTTTACACAATTCATCAAAGTGTAGATAATATGTAACCATTATTATTTAAGAAATTTGATTTTTCGTTAGATTCCTTTGTGCGTAAAAAATCTTGCATACTGGAAACTAAGAGGGAACCATTATGAAGTATGATTTATAAAGGACTCCCTTAATCAGTTCTGCAGAGAGGCCCAAAGCTGTTGGCACATATTAATCGTCTATTAACATTAATGACCTGTAAATATAAAGTAGATACAGTCCCTATTAGCCTATATATGTTAAACTTTATATTTTTTGGCAATCTGGAAAGGTAATTATCGAACTGTTGCTATTTGATGTTGCTCGAAGTTTCTTTTGTTCGTTGGAGTTTCAAGATATCATCTCTTTTGGGGGAGGGGGAAAGTTCCTGTGTACCCTGCTATATCTGCCAATGCGACACGGTATATTAAAAATTTGCCCCCTCTAGGATTGACTTCGCCCCCCCTACAAACAATTCCTAGCTACGGGCCTGGGTCTAGAACATTTGAAATGTGTATTTAAAGTTAAGTTCATGTTGCACAATTCAGAGTAAACTTTACAAGAGAAGCAAGATAATACATGAGATCCTCTTAAGCAAAATTATTTGAGGGGTTCTGCCCCCACATCATTAACATTGGGGGGGGGGGTGTTCGAGAACCCCAACCCCCAAGCCCCATGGAGTCGGCGCCTATGATTAGTTCTCAAAGCAGTGGTAGTGTCGGTCGTGTATTATCTGTCGTTGCAGTTCCGTATCAGTGTAGACTGGTTTTGGGAGTGAACAGTTAGAACGCCACGGGGGTCTCCCCCATGGCGCAGTGGTAGCGTCATTGCCTTGCAATCAAGGGGTCCCGGGTTGGATACCCGGTGGAGGCACAAGTGGTTCGGATCCCACTTTAAAAACTGTAGGTCCAGTCCCGATTAGCCTTACTGTGCATAAAGTGGACTTAAAAAGTTAGAACGCCACCAGTGCATTAATGCAATGGAAAATAATAAAGTGTTTATTTTGTTTGAAATCACTCAAATAAGAATCACTATGAAGAAATCTTCTTTACAACATTTTTGGTAATTTTTACGTATGTGTTAGTCCATATTTTGCGAATTTTTAGTCCATATGTATGTAGCTACATACAAAGCTACTTGTTAGTACATGTTAATAATCCTAGTCCTGGTATAATGCATGACGTTTAAAACTCAGCGTAAGATAGACCTAAATTCTCTAATTTTCTTGTACGTAACAGCTGTGCATCGGCGCACTCCAGCGATTTTTCTATCTGCTCCATTAGCAACACTGCTTCTTGAGTTGTGTCCCGCATTGCAAGGCAGAAATATCTGTGTTGGGCTCCAAGACTTGGACGCCTCCACACCTCATGCCCTCCCCCCCCCCCAATGTCTTCCAAGTAGTTCGTATAATATTATTCTGGTAAGACTTCAATTGGATACTAGATTTTGGTAAAGTTATTAATCAGGAAAAAAAAATGTTGGCTTAAGCACTGTAGTGAAATCGCAAACATTGGTTGTTGACACAATAAACATTAGCCTAATAAAGAAATACGTAATTTGATATTTACAGAAATATCGCACAATTACACACACTGTTCAGATAGGACGAACCCGCCACCTCGGAACTCGAAACAAGCTCCATTCCGCTTGTTAACAACACAAAGGCGAGAGACACCAGTCACAAAGATCGCACTACACAGCCCCCCCCCCCCCCCCGGCCAACAGTTGTTTACTTTTGTAACACGGCAGTGCAGTTACACCGGAAGAAGGCTCGGAAATGGCAGGCTTCAGAAGTTAACTCATCAAATTAAATTAAACAGGTATGTGCTCTCTCTAAATTTAAATCATAGTTCACAAATAATTTGATTAAAAGTTTTAAAAGTATCTGTTTTATTTAATAGCGTATTAATTGGTGCATTCTTCTCCAGCATAGCAATAGGCAGTGACCACACTACAGGGGGGGACAGAAACGCCCCCCTATTCTCGTTCGACAATTTCTCTCTCTCTCTTTCTTATCTGCCCCCAGTACAACGAGAAAAACAAATAAATGAATGAATGCTCTTTTAGCCAAAATATGCATTTTTGTGTATGTAACGGAATAATAAACATGATTGCCCCGGGAAAATATGATTTACCCCTCCATCTTTCAATAACCTCCTCGCAAATGTTTCTCGCGTAACATACATGCCAGTTTCTGTTTATTTCCTTGTAATGCTGACCTCCGTGGCGAAGTGGTTAGCACAACGCTTTACGATGCCAAGGCCCCCCAGGTTCGAATCCCCGCCCGGGCATGGGTCTACTTTCCTTTCTTTAATTTCATCATATCATCACGCATCCTCATCTTTGCGATTAGCCCAGGCGCGGCTCGTGCATTATTTTCCTGGGAGTCATATGACACATATAGACTTACAAAGGGAAGGGGGGGGGGCTTAAAAGATTGGTACATAATTTTTTCATAGAATGAGGTTTCATAGTAGAGGTGTGCGTATAAATTTAGGACTAAAACTAAGTACAATAAATTGTGCATCTATGAAAGAAATTTCTGGATTTATGGACATCATGGACGTCCTCAGGATTTGTTCCAGGGATGGGAAGCAAGATCATTTTTTTCTAGGGGGGACAAACGAGGCACATTTTTCCTTGTAATAGTACTGTTATCTAAAAAAAAACACTCCTTCAGTCCCTGCAACGTCTTTATAATAATCATCATAAATTACTGTGACTGAAATGAAATTATATGTGTGTAATAAATAATTTTAGGTTGACATTAATTTTCCAGGCGGGTGTGGCCCCTTTTCCCCTTCCGGACGTCCATGCCTGCCATTATAAAACGACTAATCACAATGTTCCTACAATTATTAAAGGGAAATGGCAACCAATGGCATATGCGTACTAGAAACCTGAGAACCTTTCATTGGAATGCTAGAGCTTTTTTTTTCTTTCTTCAAATTTGGAGTTGGTCGACCAGCACACGCTTTATCTCTAATTTTCTTTTAACAGACGAGAAGGTATGTTTCCGTTAATTGCATGCATTTTAGCGGTCATTTCTTACCTCCGCAGACAGCAACACCTACACTGCATCGAATGACGTAACATCCTTTGGAGCATCAATATTTTGCAACAACTATCCAAGCACTTTGAAAACTTACAAACTTGAAACATTGACACCGACAGGGTTTGTCACTACCCTGAGCTTCTGCCTGCCGCCCGAACCTTCCCTATGGCAAGAGTTCTCCTGTGGGGGTTCAGCTGAGGGTCTGCACGAGGGCGGCCGACTCGCGGTTTCTCTTTCTCAGCAAAAGAATTTGCCGTGTTACGGACACAAATACATGACTTCTTGTGTAGAAATTTTAGCGAAAAATTGTCAAAAGATAAAGAGGTAGAGTACTCACAAGAAAAGCTTGCCACAAAAATCTGCGCGGACTTTCGCCAACATTCGGGTCAACTCGGTAGCTCCGCCCTTCGTCCGAACGAAGGTTGCGTAGACGGATGTTTGCAAGGCGACAGCCGATCTAGGGATCTCGACCGACAGAATGTTAACACACAAATTGAAAACTGTAAGAGGCGCTTCGAATTTAGAACTTTGCTTTTAGTTATGCAACGTTAGAGTTGTTATGTGTAACGACGTTAAGGGGCTGGACCCCGTATAATGTGACGAGTGCAAAATAGCCTTAGTGCTATCGCACCCAAAATTTTAAATTCAATTCAAATCAATGCTGTTTACATGGCTACAGCGAGCTGTCCAATCCTCTGCTCCAGTTTACTCTATCTTTTCCATGAGCAACGTCCTTGCATCATCGAGGTTGAAAGTGACATTCTTTTGAGCTACTTTTACTTGAATTTCTTTTACATTGCGAGGAGCACCTGTTTCATTTCTCATGAATTTGTAGACGTTATAAATAACTTCCCTTGTTTGACTATGCAATGTTTTGGCACTTCCTAATTTAGACTTACGTGGGGCCACTGTTACGCTCTACAGCACATACACAGTCACGTAGAGCTGATATTTAAATATTTAAGCACAGAACGCCACGAGTCGCCACAATTCCACAATAACACTAACTCGCTCTTGCTGTGCGTGCACCGCGGGACGATACATACCGCTCGAGCCGATGTTGAAGACTGTGCCCTGCAACGAGCGTATTATCAAGCAGAGCAGCCCCGTGATGAGCATTGGGTCACACAGGCGAAATTGCGTTCTCTGCGCATCGGTGATTGTGGCAAGCTTTTCTTGAGACTGCTCTAAATGCCGTATATTACTGGGGGTTCACTGATCCTGTGTGCTATAAGGTCAACCGCGCCTGGATTAGCCATATGTGCCAGATAAGCGAAGTAAAATAAACTAAGTCTATTAATCAATTATTTTCTTAAACTCTTTATAGCATGCCACGTTTTTGTTAAAATTATATTACGATTTGTAAAATGACGAAATTCTAAAGGAGAACACGCAACTTTCTTTGTAGCGCATCAGTCAGAAAGTTTCAGGAATATGGAATTTCCAAATACATTTTTTCACATGTACAGTGTAAATATTTAGTTAAGCTTTGCCGAGGCCTCACCTTTTACAAAAAAAGAAAAAAAAACGATATTGAATTGGAAACACTGCAGCGTCAATGCCGAAACTCCATCCAAGATAAGGAAGAGCTGCACACAGCTGTGAGTCGTGAACACCACACAGAAGAGCAATGTTAACCGTGAGTCATCAAGGAATTAGCACAGCGTTTGTTTCTGTGGTCATTCGGCCTCGGAAGAAATATTTGTTGTCCATTTTGAGCTCTCAAGAAATCAGGTTCTGAGCTGGCGATTTATTTCCTTCATGAATGAAAATAGGTTGTTCATTTTTTCGTTTCTTTTCTCTCTTTTGTCATTAGCTCTAAAACAAATATAAAAAGTAAAAAGTAGTAACTTTGCTATTTTTACGACCATATTATATCCCTCTTGTTTACTTTCAACGATAAGGACGAATGTTGGAGTGACCAGAAAAAATGAACGAACACAATAAGCACTTAAATATTACCCAAGCTTCGAAAATAGATTCCGGCCCCAGTGGCAGAGTGGTTGTCACATCGCGCTACGACGCCAGGGGTCCCGCGTTCGAATCCTGACCTGGGCATGAGCTTGTGAGTGTCCATTCATCAATTTCATCATATCGTCACTCATCCCCATATTTGATTAAGTTTAATTGATTGAGTTTGTGTTTGAAGTCCACTTTATGCACAGTAAGGCTAATCGGGACTGGACCTACAGTTTAAAGTGGGATCCGAACCACTTGTGCCTCCACCGGGTATCGAACCCGGGAACCCTTGATCACAAGGCGACGATGCTACCACTGCGCCATCAGGGAGGCCTCCCCCATATTTGCAACTTAGACAAAAGTGGCACAAGAAGCGAAGTAAAATAAAGCAAATCAATCAATCGAACATAGGGTCTCCGGTTTCACGGTTTCATAGAGCAGTATGCAAAGCACTCGGTCATGAAGACCCTCAAAATTAAAATAATAAGTGGAACAAAAAACCTGATATTAGAGTATTTTAAGTTTAGGCAGATTAACAATTCACGTCAACCTACAACAATTTCACCTGTATTGTGCGATATATGGATCTGTCCTAATATAATTGAACGTGCTCTTGCGATAATAGTTACACATTTCCGTCTTGCAACACACAACCTCGACTCGACACGATATGTGCCTTTCCTTGCCCCTTTTCTGTATTTTTTTCTATTTAGGATATATTACGTTGCCTTTTTGCCTCTTGGTTATCCGTAGCGATGAGAATGATTGACCAATTGATAACATGGATGTGATGGGGCAAACATGCCTTAATTATGGTTCGAACGTAAGACCTCTGTCTTCAAAGCACGTTACAATCTGCCACGTGTGTCTTTTCATCTCCAGTCACCATTAATTTCAAGAGGTAGAAAACGACGTTACTCAAACAAATTGTATAAATAATTTCCATGACCATAAACATTTGTTGCACTTGTTGAGAGAAATCCATACCCTCGTAACGTCGACCTAGTTGATGTCCCAGGAAAACTTCCTTGCACGAAAATCACACTGTGACCACATGATTTACGACTGAACGCTTACTAAAGCAATAGAAATGTGCATCCTCATTTCCATTAATCGTTCACTCTTCGTACATCTTGAGGTCAGCTAATTAGAACAGCTACACACTGAAAAAAAAATTTGATTTGGTTTATTTTACTTCGCTTTTCTGCCACTTTTGGCTAAACGCGACGATGAGGATGAGCGATGAAATTGATGAAGGGACACTCACAATGAAAGGAGTGTCAAAGGATACCTCAATACCATCTTGGGGATGACAATTATTATTTTCCCCCTCCTAAAAGTAATAATATACTTTCGCTCTCTGAATCTCCCGTATAAATGCTAGGGGCCGTCTGCTTCAGCCGAGCTCACTGCTTCTCCGGTGACGTCACGCGTTCGTGCAAGACAGGCAATCTTCGGATATCTTTACCTAATCTCTATGTACCTTGTGCTTCACCTCCGAATTATTTTATTGTTATAAGAGGAGCCACAAGGAAAGAAACCTGCGCAGAACCTCATCGCGCTGACAGGTGTGGAAAGGAGCTTTTCAGGGCGGCCACGTCAGTGTTGCCAGACCTATTGATTTCTCGGTAGAATTCCTTAATAAACTATTGCTATGGAACCTCCAACGGCCTGCTAAAAAATACGTTTCCTGCTCATCTTACTTGAACATGGAGGGGAGACGTAGAGTGGATTAGAGGGGCAAAAGCGTTGATCAATGTTCAGTCGGTAAAAAGAACCTCAGGCTCTGTCCGAAAGGTGCAAAGTACATACTTGAAGTGTGGTTTTGACGGAAGTGACGTCACCCAGTACAGTTCGAAAACGTCAAGAACAGAAGCACGCAAGTACGCAGCTCTCAGCACAGATGCTTGGTGACTAGGTCACGTGATATCCACACTCGTTGCTCATTTGTTTTGATTCGCGGAGATAGAAAGCCAGCAAGACGGGCTAAATATGCGTTATGGGTCAGCAAGTTGTTGGTTAAAGTTTTTCTAATGTGTGGAAATGTATGTGTACGAACATTTGAAAATGCTATGTGATTTCTATGGTTATAAACAAATGTTTAAATCGCGAGGGAAACAACGTGTCCTCAGTTCTATCTACTGATCGTATTTGGCGCTGCAGTCGAAGTACAATTCGAAATACTTTCACTTCCAGTCCACAACTGGAAGACCGCACTCCAAGACCATACTCGGAGGATGCTCGCTTCAAGTACGGTCTTGCACCTTTCGGACACGGCCTAATTCCATCTCACTGTTTTATTGTATTGGTGGGTACAAAACAGGGGCGTAAATAGCGTCAGGAACCATCGAAAATTCCCTTAGTATAATTTTAGGCGCGTGTGTGTGCGCATATATATATATATATATATATATATATATATATATAATGTATATATATTAAATGTAGCAACATAGAGGCAGCATAACTGACGAATAAAGTATGCGAGTGTTAATAACAAGAAATGTGCTAGAGACCGTAGCGGCATAGTTAAATTACAAAGGAAATAATGCACCCCCTCCCCCATAGTTGCTTGAAACTTTCATGGGCTTGAAACTACTTAGTTTTCTATCCTTAATATACTATTCTATATTTAAATATTTAATTTTCTACAAAATTATATAGCGTCATGGACGTCCAGAAGGAAGTTGAAGGATGGTCGCCACCCCCTTCCCCTTCTGGAAAATGAATGTTGACATAAAAGTATCTATGCTATTATTTCAGACGTATGAGTAGATTTCAGTCACAGCAATTTACATCCATTTTTATAATAGGGATGTAGGAACGTGAGAGGGCAACATTATTACGGGGTAATATGCCTCGTTTACCCGCCTGATAAAAATACATTATAGCAGCAGCGTGTTGTCATTGCTGGTATGGAAGAAACGTTGAAATTACGAGTCATATTTAACACATTGACTGCCGTGTGTATGATATGTCATACACATGGCTTCTTGCTTCTGGGCCACGTGTATGCTACTCCATACACAAACAAGAACCTGATTCTTGGCCGCGTGTATGGAAATGTATACACAGTTCAAGCAAAACTATATGACTGTTAAATAGCCGTGGCGTACAGCTAAGATGGGGCAGTAATAATTTTAATTTCTGCAATGTCTTACAAGAGTAAAAAAATCTTCAAAACTCTTATTTACGCTTACGTATTCTTTTCAATAGTACAAATGTATTGACAACTAAAAAAGAAGGGTAAATATGTAAATACAAATTTTTTTCTGGTTGGAATTCACAGCAAACGATTATACATTATGGAATACATTGCTAGTACATCATAATTCTTACAAAACGATTCGTTATATAATATTTTTTTGTAAACTTATGTTCCTTGTAGATATATAGATAGATATAAGGATGACATATTTTGTACCGTACACTTTGAAAGTTCAATGATTTTTGTTGAAACACTCCCGGCACATAAAAGGTTTTTTGGGACATTTGTCACATACTGTCTTCACCTCCCCCGGCAAACTTCCTCCCTGTCGAGTCAGAATTTCCACTTCTGCCATAGATTTTGTAGCAATGTACACAGCGTCCTTGCTTCTTTCTTCCATTATCCCCTACTTTGTCTATCAAGTGATGAGTTGGAGTTTTTCTGCCTTGTTGCACAGGTAAAGTGAGTTGCTGTCCAGGAGGTAATTGTTCAGAAAGAATATTTAGGATTACAAGTTTCCTGAATTCATTTATGTGTATGTTACTGGACTGGATGCAGTCACTGTAGAGAATGTAGGCATCCATGAGAGCCGTTCCCCATATAAATTCAATAATAACGTTCTTGTACCATTTTGTAGTCTTTCGCAGAGCATTCCCATATGAAGCCAACTGACCACTTACGTCAATGAAGGACTTGCTAGTATTGTAATCAACAATTGCGGTAGGTTTTCTAATTTCTGAACCACATTTTCCTGTTACAGTTTCCTCTTCAGCAGAGTGAGCTGTAGATAGGACTAACACAACTCTCTTATCTGTCCACTTCAGAATAGTCGCACCTTCCTAAGTTTCCTACAATATCACCTTTCCTCAATTTATCTTGAACAACATCTGCTGGCAAATATTTACGGTTAGACCTAATTGTACCGATTAGATGTATATTATTGTCAATGGCAAGGTAAGCAAGAGGAACGCTGGTGTAATAATTATCTGTGTAAAGGCGCCGGCCGTCACCGAGAAGATCTCTTACAAGCTGTAACACAACAGTTTCAGGAACTGACATGTTACCGGTCGTTTATATTTCCAACATAAAGAATAATGTTCCATGTTCCTGCTGGCACGCAACTTGAAAACGTTCACTCCGTATTTATTCTTTTTGGAAGGTATGTACTGCCGAAATGAAAGTCTTCCCCGCCATGGTATCATACTTTCGTCGACACATTTTTTCCCCCTGGTGTGTATATTTCTTAGAATTGTGAAATGAGTTTGTTGGTGATGTTCGTAATTTTATGTAATCTATCATTAGGGATAGCATGTGAATTGTCTGGAAAATGCCACATTCGTAAAAGCAGTTCAAATCTGTTTCTACTCATTATACTTCGGGGAAGAGGAACATACAAAGCACTAGTGCTCAAGTAGTCTGATAATTTTGGTACTTTGATCACCACAAAATTTTAAAACAGCGTGATATTTGGAAAGAACAAGACAAAATGTGGTAACACTAAGCGAATAATTACGTGTATGAAATCATATACACGTGGCATACAACGTCAAATTGAAAACCTACGCCGCGTGTATAGAAATGCATACACACCACAAAAACCTCAACAATGGGCTTAATTTCAATTGTATTGAGATATTATAAATACACATTTCATTCACAGTCGGTCAGTAACAAGAAAATCGGATTGGCCCAGAAGAGATACATTTTCAGTTACACGGTGGCAGTCAATGTGTTAACTATTGCGAATGCGATGTGAATTCCAGGAACTATAACGAAGGTGAAGCTGTGCTGAGAGAGAAGCATTTAATTATAATAAAAATAACACGGAAAATGCAGACGAAACTAATGCATACGCACTGGTTCTTCAAAGCAGTTCTGTTTCATCTGCACTGCACCTCGGTTGTAACTGCCTAACTCGGGCTCTCAGAAATGATTTGAAAATAAAGCAATTCACCTGTATTGCAAAGCTTGGGCAGGAAATAAATGTAAACATGCCGTTGAGGTTTTTTTCCAAAGAGGCAGGCTGGTTTAATAACACCGGATAATAATAACAACAATAACAACAAGTTCATTGAGGCTATCTTAAGTCTTCACTGAGAATTGGCTGACTGAATGAAACAGCAATATTAGCATGTCAATTGTGTTTATCTGACTTACCTTTATGATTTCGGACATTAACTAATTCTCATACTATTTTCATCTTTGCACTTAATAGACTTGCATCTGTTCCCAATTTCATGCATAATACATTGTTTTCGAAAAAAATGTTATAGTCATAAAGAACAATTTAAATTTTACTTTCATGGCAATAAAATCATCTTTCCGAAAGATTATTTCGGAAAATAAAGTGAACAGACTCGTGCATTCTTCTTCGTAATTTCCTTGCCGCATTTCAGTTATGCCAATCTTGTCAATCAGTTCTGTTCTGCCTGATTTATTTAAACATTTCATTTTGTTGATTCCAAGGGGTAGAAAACACATGTAAACTTTTCACTTATCCTGAACCACAAAACGATTTAGAGCAAAAGACTGAACAGTAGACGCTACTTTTTCGCATGTTCCCCATGCTTTGAACTTTCAACATGGCGAAGCGCAGCGAAGTGTCCTACGTGGAGTGGTTCCTGAAAATCTCACCAGATGGCTTATCACATAACTTTAAGGCTGCGAATAGGCCAGGTTTTCAATGTCCTGTTAATCTTTCTGTTAACTAACTGCCAATTGGAGATAACAGCCAGTCTTAACCAGCACCGGGGTTTTCAATGTGAAAGTAACTGTCAGTTAACTAAACCATGGTTTGTTCTTCGAAACAGTGTTGATAAATTGAAGCACGGAAATTACAGGAAATCGATTTGCGCGCCATCTGTTAATATAGTTTCAAACCACGTCGACTGTCACACAGCCTGGCGTTTAAATATAGAACGTTATTGTATTGGGAAACTATACGAAGAATGGCTGCGTGCGTATCCATCTTGTATGCTTACGAAATAAATTAACGAAAGACAGCACTACAAAGTTGGTTTTCTTTTAATAAAGGTCAATTCCACATGGGGGAAATGATTTTATGAGGCACAAGCGCACATACTTTCTTGTAGAAGAAGCATGACGAACTCGAAAGTCGAGACATTAATAATACCTGTTTGTTGATATAAACACTATTATTATTATTTGTTGAGTGAAAAAAACAACATGTTAATAGAATAGAATGGTCTTTATTTAAGCAGGCGTGTTTCGACCCCATGGGCTGTTCTTACAACCAACCCTTGTCAAAGATACAATAAATGAAAACCAATACGTTGCTGACCAAGGCAGTTTAGATAAAAACACTTAACACGTAATGTTTCGACCCTGTATCAGGGTCTTCCTCAGAAGAAGAACTAAACTAAAATGATTAAATATACTACACACAAAAAGATTACATACACATAGCAGGGTCACAAGCCACACAACAACAAATCAAGGTGACAGTCCTTATCTAGGAAGATTTCTCCAAAGGAATTAAACATATCATCCTGACAGTTGTTGACTAATGGGTCTACTACACTGACAGGTGATTGGCAGGTCAAGATTAGCAAGAGTCTAGAACCACCTGCTTACCACTCTCCCACCCCCTCCTGCCTTTTTGGTTATGGATGAATACCTCCTCCTCTGGTCTTCTTTTCTCTTCTTTCTTCCTCCTTCATACTTCTTTTTTCTTCATCCTTTCAACTTTCTCTAACACACTCTTCCATTCCTTGTTTATCTTGAGTCCTCCATTCCAATTCATGATGTTTTCTCCTTTCTTTTCTATTTCTTTGGCCTCCTTCCATTTTCTCACTAGTTCTCTCTTCTCTTTTCCTATTTGCCTAACCGAATCCCATTCAACTTCATGTCCTGTTTCTCTAGTGTGTTTGAATATGGCATTCCTGTCTCTCTTCAATCTCACATCATCCATGTGTTGCTTTAACCTGTCTTTAAGTCTCTTCTTTGTTTCCCCTATGTATACACTTTCACATCCTCTGCACTTCACCTCCTAGATAACCCCTTCCTCTTCTTCCTCTCTCTTTTCTTCCTTCTTCTTGCTGGCTATACTTAAAATAGTGCGTCCTCCCTTCCTGTAAGTTCTTACACCCACTTTCCTCAGCACTTTGCATATCGTCTCTGTGGCATCGCCCATACTTCTTATACCAAACCATGTCTCTTTTTCTTTTTCTTCCTTCTCTTCCAGTCCTCTCTCTTTTATCTCTTTCCTTCTTCTGTTGATATTGTGTCTGTCTTTCTTTTCATAGCCATTGGTTTTAATATGGAAACAAGGTTTAATTATATTACAATAAATGAATAAAAACAAAAAGAAAAAAAACAAATAATGATCATGATAATACAATAAAGATAATATAAAGATTATACAATGATAAAATAATACATTCAATAGATTAGTATATATACTGTGGAGTAAAGATAAGTAATAAGTCTTCGGCAGTTCAATGTGTGTGCGGGGGGGTTAGGTTAGGTATGAATTATATTATGTGTAAGTGCAGGTGCAATTGTTAACATATGAAGGTTAATGAAGTTGTTGGGACAATAGTAAGTTCTTCAGATTTTTCTTAAAACTTTGATGGCAAATAATGTTAGTCAATGGTGCAGGCAGTTTGTTCCATTCCCTGATCCCTGTAACAATGAAGGACTTGTTATATGTGGCGGTTTTATCTTTGGGGATTTTTAGATTGTGCTTCTTGCGGATATTATGTTCGGCTGATGTTCTACGAGAACAGATCTTATCGGATAAGTATTTTGGGGAGCCACTCATTTTGTGCATCAAGGTGAGTGTTAAGTATATTCTTCTATTGTCAATGTTTAGCCAAGAAAGTTTCTTTAAAATGGGAGATACATATTCTTTTCTGTTTAGGTTAAATATGAAACTTATACAACAATTCTGAATTTTGTGAAGTTTATAATTTAGGCCTTTGATATATTACTATACACTGGAGCGCAATAGTCTAATGTGAATAGTAAGCATGCTTTCTAAACTGCTAAAAATATAAAGGTACGAGTAAAAATAATTTTAAAATTTACTGTAATATTTATCCGAGAACATCATTCAACAATAAAACATGAATTGAAGGCAACATACGTAATAAATAATTGACACGAAAAAAAATATCCGTGAGCAGGACTCGAACTCGTATTACAAAATACAACACGCTCAGAAAGGTGGTGACGGTAACCACTGCACCAAATTACTGTTTGGAGATTGTCCCTCCCATCTGGTACACCGGATATCCTGGCCACAAATTCTCCAACACAACTTTGGCAACCGAATTCTAGCAACTACGCTGCTTGATTTCCATATTTGCATGGACGTTGGTAAGCTCTGCCAAACAAAACAAGTCTTTTTCTGTACCAATTTACAAGTTTTATGAATCATATCTTGTTTAATCTGACAATGAAGTTGCGAGTGTGGAACTTTGAAAGCTGCACGAGGCATCCATGTTGCTTCGCAACTTCCAGTTAGGCTGATACTGGTAACTGCAAGAAGAAGTACCAGCATAGGTACCAGTAAAGATAGTCGCCAATTTCCAGTTACGAGCTAACTGTATATTGAAAAACCGAAATTTTCACTAACTTCCAGTTACATGATAACATGAACCTTAACTGAACATTGAAAAACCGGCCCAGGCGGGTGAGGTTTAGGGCGGGCTTTTCAACATTTCAATAATTAATTTCCCTATGTTGTATGTTGGTGCTATTGACAACACTGACTTCGAACCATGTGTCGAAAGTAGTCTGTGGGTGGCATGCATGCCTTGCATCAAAGAGTATACTTTTTGCCTTGCATGATGCCTTGTTGATGCTCGATGGTAGGGGTGTGCGGGACAGAATTTTTTGGGTCGGGATGGGAAATTTTTTAAATCCCGATATTCGGGACGGGAAAAATTATTATTAATTTTTTAATAATTATTAATTTCGTTAGAAGCATATAGAAATATGCCTGTATAATATGGGATCCTTTTTACTATACGGCGCACGCTTTTAGAAGGAACATGAGTTCGGCCAATACCCAGCCAGTGCTACTGCGCTGTTGCCAAACTAACTGCTAGCGCAAGGGAAGAACAGCAAATTCGCGATGTGTCCATTATTTTGATAATGCATGCACAGTATATATGTGTACAGTGAAATAATATAGTGAATATTTCTACACAGGATTATAATATCACATCACTGTAGCTTATACGAGAAACCCATACCTGAAAGAAGCTTGAAGGTATTTATTCATCAGCGCTCTCGTCGTCTTCCTCGGTCTCCTTGTCACTTATTTCACTCATTTCCGAGTCACTCTCCTGGAGGTTAATGATTAGATTTTGCACCCTTGGTGCCTGTACTACTGATGCTAGGTTTTGAGAGTGACATTATTTAAAATAAAAAGAACACGTGGAACACACACTATCGCACGAAAGGGCTGTATTTAATCTTTTCACAAACTGTTCTTTGTGGCGCACGAGTGAACGATAAGCGAATAATTTTACACCGGTCTTGCTAAAAAACGCTGAACTCAAACTGGCCCAGACTTTCAATGTTCGAGAATGCCCAGAACAATGAAGGGTCATTGTTTATATCGAGGCGAATTTAACACCCACAGTTTTCTCTAGACACAACAACTCAGCTGCGACAACACGGTGGCAACGAAAAAAAAACAGGCGGAAGGAAATGAAAGGTGATGTTTCCCTTGTTTCTTCAAATAACGATAACTCCGGCTGTAGGCGACGGAAATTCATGGGATTTGGACAGTCAGGTTCAAAATGTCTTTCCCCATCTTATGATGAACCTTAAAGTGACGTGTTTTATGGAAACTTCTTGCGCGCAACAAAAATACAGAACACGGCGTTTAACTTCTGCGCCGCAGTCTCCTAACTGTACAACGTTGCACTCCTGCCATTGGTTGATCGCCACGCACACCCTCTGCGTGGTCCCGCCCGATATCGCTTCTAAAAGCGTGCGTCGTATAGTGCTGTATATTTCAAAAAAATCTTACGTTAATTATGCTGTATTATTATACTTATAAAAAAATCGTCATACAGATAGTACATATAAAATTGCTAGAAAAAAATAGTATAATACATTCTACTATAAGAGAAATCCACGAGCAAATTTTATTGTACAAAATTATCAATAGATCAACGGAAAAGCAAGAAATTAAAATTTATTGAAATTCAATGTGAACAAAAATAGGTTACGCACTTACGCAAAAATAGGTTTGCTTTTGCAGTAAATTGTACGTTAGTCACGTCAATTGGTAAAGGTACTGTAATATATAAAATACGGTGTGAAACTGTGCAATCGATGTTCATTCTGTATAAGTACGAGGGGGGGGGGGGGCTGTTTTCCTTATCGTACCCCTTGTTCACGAATCCTGGAAGCGCCAGTGATTACGGAGTAATATGCCTCGTGCAACATCGTCGACGTAGATACGCACCTTTGCTCCGGGAGCGCAATGCGGAGAACGACAACATTTCGTAATGTGCATAAATTGAAATGGGACCACTTTTATCTCAACAGAACAGATGATGAACGTTTATATTCCTGTTTATTTCCTTAACAAAATAATAATATATATACACGTTTTAAAAACAAAACTACCCAGGTTTAACAATAATAAGTACCTTGAGAAGCTTACTCATTAATGTTACTAAAATTATCCTATACATACAGCGTGTCCCGCTTATACGTATAATAAAAGAAAAAATCACAACTTTTTTATTTACCAATATTTTTTGTACAAACCTTGTACAAACATGTAACTCAGAATTTTTTTTACAAATCAAGAAAACTAGCACACTTCCATATGTGAACCGTTAGTGGCACGGTAAATGTCAAACCGGTTGTCAGCCTCAAGTCACACGTTTTGAAGCATGTGTGGGGTAATGTTGCTTGCTGCAACCACAATTCTTTCACGCATGTCTTGCAAATCTCTAACAGGTGTACAGTAAACTTTGTCCTTAACACACCCCCACAACAAAAAAATCACACAGTGAGGTCTGGTGACTGTGGGGGCCATTCAATAAAATTCGAACCTCTTCCTATCCATTTTCTATTGAAATGCTCGTCCAGGAAGTCTCTAACGAGATTTGAGAAATGAACTGGTTTCGCGTAACTGTTTTCCCCATTTCTTTATTGAAATGTACGATGGAATTACTTCTTTAGCACCTTAACCATAACGTGCACGAAATCGTCTCTGCACAAGTGTCACAGACTTCACTTCAGACAACGTTAAAACACAAAACATTTTTTCTTGTGGTGACCACTTTTCGAATGGCTACTGAGAAACTGATAATATCAGTTTTCAAGACATTCTGGCTACTGCGCATGCGCAACTGCCACTGAATGTGTTGCTAAAAAAAAATTCTGAGTCATTCTTTAAAATGAAACAACAATCACATAATTCTGACAATTTGTTTAGAATTTTTCTTTTATTATACGTATAAGCGGGACACGTTGTACATAAAAGTAGGGAAACTGAAAAACACATTTCTTACTTCAACCGGTTTCTTACCAAACAACCGAGATACTTTCCCATTATTAGGTGGGATTAAGCCGAAACTAAATATTATAAGGGCCTGTTCTCTCTTTCACCAGAAGGTGGAGTTTAACTTCTCTATGGTGCTTGGACTCTCGCCTTAGCGGAGAGCATCTTCTCTTGGCCGAAAGCGGAGAGGGATTCCTCTATGGTGCTTGGACTCTCGCCTTAGCGGAGGGCACCTTCTCTTGCCCGAAAGCGGAGCAGAAATTCTCCTTGGTGCTCGGACTCTCGCATAAGCGGAGGGCACCTTCTCTCCTTTAGGTGTTTGGTCTCTCGCAGTAGCGAAGCACACCTTCTCTCGGCCGCAAGCGGAGTCTAACTAACTTGCCATGTTGACGTTGAAGTTTCTTGAATTTTCATGTTGAAGTACCGTTTTCTTTGACTTCCATGTGTTTTAAAGTTGTGGTAATGACGTAGTGCGATGAATTGGCTTCTGTTACCTCTGCAACTGTCGCTCGAGGTTCGGTCTGTGGTGGCAGTTCACTTGTGAACTGAATGTTGTGGTCCTTAAAAGGGCCGACAGAATTTTGGTCCTAAAAGGGCCGTTTTGCTATGACATTTCGTGTTACATCTGAGTTGTTGTCGGTTGTCTATTTAGAATGCTTCTGTGATGTACTCGATGAGCGTCTGAACGATGGTAATGGCTTTGTCTGTATCGTTCTTTGTTTTTTGGATCTTGTCTTTCACATTTTTGATGAGCGTTCTTATTCTCTTGTCTTGCAGTTTTGCCAGTATCCACTTGATGATTTCATTTGTCTCTTCTTGCTCTTCAGTTGGTGTCCGAAGTTTTTATCTACAATTCATGGTAGTCGGTGGTAAAGTCTTCGCTGGTGGCTTCTCTTGTGGTAAGTTGACTGGTAGTTGTTTCTCATGTTCGTTGCATCGTCTGGCTTTGGTTTTGGTCTCATCTGATGTACTGATTGGAACATTTTGCAGCCCCTGTAGTTGGCCGGATGGTCTCCTCCACAATTGCAGCATTTTGCATTGTCTAAAAATAGAATTTCAAGCAGCTGCAAGAATCGGCACTCATTTTTCACTGCATTCTAACTTTTCGTCCGTGAAAGTTGTGCGTAGGTGTGTGTCATTTTGTGCCCAACTGCGAGGATATTTTTTGAGTGAAGGACTTTTTGTCATCTACGTGTTTTTCTTGTGGTGTGAAAAGTGTGCTAGTGTCGTTTGTGCCTGCTGTGTCCCCAAAAGGCTTATAGTCGACCATGGTTGCCCCCAGTGATCTCAGGTCTGATGAAATCCGAGATGAGCTGGAGGATATGGATACAGATTCCGAGTGGGATCAAGAAGAGCTTGACATTTCCTCTGATATATCATCAGAATCTGATTCTGATGATATGTCACAAAGACTTTCCCATTCCCCTCCTCCTGCTCTATCTGACTGACAATCCCCTTCCCGAACTGGTAGAACTGCTCCCAACCCCCAACCTTTCCTAGGGCAGACTGGACTGAAGGTTCGACACATTGATGCAAATATTTTTCTGTTTCTTACATGCCAGCGATAATTTCTATGTGCATTTTGAACTTTTCATATACTTTCTTTCAGGGGGGCGGGGGGGGGGGGAGAAACCCCATTTTTTTAAAAATAAAAGTATTTTTCAGGGGATTTCCTCCTTTCCCCCTTCCATATTTACGCCGAATGTGCATAAATTATACACCGTCTGAATCTGTGATTCATTCTGCGTACAACGGTATATCTTTCATATCTCTAGGGCATTTAGTTTCTGAACTATAGTCATTTCAATGTAACTCTGCATTTCGCTCAATTCCGAAGCTTGAGACAGTGGCGTACAAGCCTTTCGTTTCAGGGGTACAACTCGCGTTACATTGGTCACATTATAACATTAAAAGTTGTTTTTTGACTTTTTGTGTCGCAGTTTCGTTTACGCTAGAACATATTTTTGGTTTTACATTTCTAATTTACACTTTAAAACTGCTTAAGAAAACCCAAGGATTCTTTACTGTTTTTTATTACAAACTTCTAAAATAAACTAGCGGTTTATAAATTTTTAATTTGCCCTGGAAAGCTGGAGGGCTTTGTTTTACATAGTTAAAACTAATACAAAAAATACCTCCAGTTGCCTTAGATTAATCTTAGGTTATAAATTAAAAGCAACACAAGTTAATAAACAGAAAATAAACACTTTAATCTCAATTAAAAGAATATGGTCGACCTACTTACAAAATTTACTCAGCGCTGCACTTTCACTTTGACTGTAATCAACACTTCCGATATAAAAGTACACATATCGAGAGCTCTCGACACTAGAGGGGGGGGGGGGAACACTATTGGCAGAAGTTGCTTGATGTCTTCTTTCCGCCGCTTCTTCTTTCCCTCAAAGATCTTCGATGTCTATCCCTCGAAGTAATTCACCGCCGCATTCATAGTTCAAAGGTCGAACTTGGTATAAACGTCGTCACGTTGATTAGCAATTCTCAGTTCACAACTACACACTTGCAGTGTTCTTTTCACTTCTCGCGCTATAATAGTTGCCACGAGAAAACAGTCTGTATTTAAATAAAATTCCACGTGCTCTTTTCCCAATCACACGAACGTTCAAATGTCTGGAACACACATCACTGTTAACTGCCCACTAGGGAAACAACATCTACAAAAACAGTCCCCTAATATCTAACTGCAACTTGCTGCCGATAGCACTATATTCTCCATACCCAGGGATCTCGACGCCACCTGCTGCATGTAAACTTCTGCAGCCAACGTGCAAAGCAACGCAGCCTTTCACTCAAAGGCTCTACAAACACTGCTCGAAAAACTTCACCGCGTTTGTCTTTGTCCCTTTACACAATGCATATTAAGGACAGTTCATTTTGCCCGAGGGGTGTTAATCTCTCTATCCTCCGTCTTCTCTGAAGAAATAACACTGATAAACAATGAAATACTCCTTTAAATAAAACTAAGTGATCTTTATGTATTCAGATGTGCTGATAACGAATATCGCATCCGTTTTCCTGTATCACCTAAATTTTTTGCAGAACACCCACATTTTATAGTGTTATGGTTTCAAGTCTCCGCAGCCTGCTCTGCATCCAGCTTGACGTTTGGTTCCTAGTAAATGGATAAGAACCTTTTAGGGACCTTGTGTGTTTATGACTGGCACTTAATATTTCATGAAGGAAACATGTGGCAGTAGAGTAATTTCCTGTTTCTCTGTTAAAATTTGTTCTTTTGTGGGTTAGTTGAGTCTTAACTTCCTTTCCGATAACTTCGCGAGTAGCCATATTTTATATTTGTGTATGTTCGTGAAATTGTGAATGTAATATTGTGTATAGTGAAGTGAAGTGTAAGTTGTATTTTAACAAAACTATCAGAGCATTCATAATTGTTTTTTAAAGAAATATATTATAACTCAATTAATGAGTTCGCCATGTCACACAAATGTGTGAATAACCCGAACTTGTTTTGTTATGTTTGCGGGGAATTTACTCCGAAGTCACAGAGAAATACTATCACTCCTATAGTGAAAAAAGCATATGAGTTGTATTTTGGAAGTAAAGTAGACGAGGGAAAAAGCTGGGCACCAGGTAAAATTTGTTGTAATTGTTCACGAACTTTACGTGGTTGGCTTAATGGCACTCACAAATCAATGCCCTTCGGAAACCCTGTAATATGGACAGAACAGATGGATCATACTACGGATTGTTACTTCTGTTTAACAAACATAGTGGGATATAGTTCTAAATCAAATCATTCTATATTTTATCCTGATGTTCCTTCAGCCAAGAAACCTATGAGTCATGATTTTATACCAATTCCTAAGCCTCCTAAAGAATGGACAGTGGATGAAACAGAACCAAGCAGTGCTTCTCCAGATGACGATCCTGGACCCTCTATTGAAACACCAATCCAAATTTTCCTGATCCAAATATACCTCACTTTATTTCCCAATCCGAACTAAATGATCTAGTCAGAGACCTCAACCTTTCTAAAGTTCAAGCTGAATTATTAGGTTCTCATCTCCGAGGGTGGAATTTATTAGAAGATGGTGTTAAGGTGTCATATCGGAAACGCCAACAATCACTGACACATTTTTTTCCTGTTAGTAATGAGTTAACTTACTGCAAGGATGTAGTAGGCCTTCTACAAGAACTTGGAAGGAGTCACAACCCAAACGAGTGGAGACTATTTTTAGATTCATCTAAGAATAGTTTAAAAGTAGTATTATTGCATAATGGGAATATATACCCATCAGTACCCCTTGCCTATTCTTCCACCTTGAAGGAAACATATGAAAATATGGATACAATATTAAAAGTGATAAATTATGAAAAATATGGTTGTCAGATATGGGGAGACCTCAAAATGATTGTTATACTGTTAGGCATGCAGTCTGGGTTTACAAAATTCTGTTGCTTTCTTTGCAAATGGGACAGCTGGGCAAAAGATAAACATTACAACATTGTGGATTGGCCCATACGAAAAAACTTAATTCCCGGAGAGAAGAGTGTTAGGAATCACCCTCTACTTGAGAAAGACAAGATTTTGTTACCACCGTTGCGTATAAAGTTAGGGCTGATGAAAAATTTTGTTAAGGCTTTGGATAAACACGGTGAGGGTTTTGGGTACTTCAGAAAAACTTTTCCTAAACTCAGTGATAGTAAGTTAAAAGAAGCCATATTTATTCGGCCGCAAATCCGTGAGATCATTCATGATGACAACTTTGTGGAATTTGCTAACAGAAAAAGAGACATGCGAATGGTTAGCTTTCAGACAAGTATGCTGTAATTTTCTTGGAAATGTGAAAGCTGACAACTACAAGGAACTTGTTGAAGTGTTATCAGCGCATGGGGTGTAATATGTTCTTGAAAATTCACTTTTTACATTCGCATTTGGACTTTTTCCACCCTAACTTGGGCGCGGTTAGTGACGAATGCAGCGAGAGATTTCACCAGGATATTTCTATCATGAAGAAACTATATGCAGGAAAATCGGTACAGAACATGTTAGCAGACTACTGTTGGAACCTCAAGGAAGAGGTTTCTGGTGGCAGTTACAAACAGCAGAGTTCAAGAAAGAAATTTTGAAAATGTGAGTAAAAATGTGTTTTTTTATCCCTTTTTTGCATGAAATTTCTTCATTGAACAGTTAAAATCGGTCCTATATATATTTTTTAATTTTTTCATATTTCATAGTTATTCACTACAATATTTAAATCTTATTTCATGAGCAAACAAACAAAAATAATTTCAAATTTCGATGTATTATTACAAAGGGAATTAAATTTTCATTAAAAACAAAAAATGAAAATCCAGGGGAAACGATAGGTGATACAGCATTTCTTCTTTCAGATTTGGATTCAGCGGGGTCGAATTATAAATAATCACCTATTTTCGTTCAAAGGAGCAAAAAAAAGTTTGAATTTGTTCATCAGTGTAATCAGTCCTCAAAATATTCTGTTATAATATGACAATGATGCAAATATTTTTCTGTTTCTTACATGCCAGCGATAATTTCTATGTGCATTTTGAACTTTTCATATCCTTTTTTTCGGGGGATCGGAGGAGAAACCCCATTTTTTAAAAATAAAAGCATTTTTCAGGGGATTTCCCTCTTTCCCCCTCCATACGTACGCTGAATGTGCATAAATTATATATCGTCTGAATCTGTGATTCATTCTGCGAACAACGGTATACCGTTCATATATCCAGGGCAAATAGTCTCCGAGCTAAAGTCAGCTCATTTCAAGGTACCGCTGCATTTTGAAGCTTGAATCAGTGGCGTGCCGACCATTCCTTTTGGGGGTATAACTCACATTACATTGGTCATATGATAATAATGCAAATATTTTTGTGTTCCTTACATGTCAGCGATCATTTCCATGTGCATGTCGACACTGTCATGTAGTTTTTTCTTGGGGAGGGGGGGGAGGACCCCATTTTTCCCCTGAAATTTTGAGAGTTAGCCCCCTCCCCCACCACATATACGCCGAAATTGCATAAATTTCATATAGTCTGAATCTCTGGTTCATTCCACGTACAACGGTATATCACTCATCTCTCTAGGGCAATTAGCCTCCGATCTACACTCATTTAATTGAAACACTGCATTTTGCTCAAAATCCGCTCGGGACCAAGGGGGTTACATGTGAAAATGGCCTTGGGACTCAAAAGGTTAATATTATAGAGAATGTCAAAACTTTTCATTGATTTAAAATTTTTTAGTTATTATTCAATTATATTATTCATATTGTTACTGCCTAAAAATTACTAAAGTTTAGCTTGTCTCCACTTTGCACTTGTGAATTGATATTTATTTCCCAGTTCTGGTTGTGGATCATTTACTGAATTTATTTTGTGGTCAATGTGTATCTACATTTCTCCAATTATGTGAGTATATAGGATATTCTTAGCAACTTAAAAAAAAATATGCCAATTTAGGTTACTTGTAAGGCCGTCTGATTGATCTCCAAAGAGTTTCAAGTAATAATACATTATATTTCAGAATTAATATTATTAGAATCTAAAATGTAAAGAATTTCCAGTAGCTCTGTGCAAGGTTTTGTTAAATTACAAACATTCAAGTTTGCTATTTAATTATTACATTCATTTTGAATTTTTATTTGAGATAAAAGGTGAGAATGTGACATAGTAAATTTTAGTATCTGAAAGTTATATTTGAAGGCATGTGATCAATTTGTGATGTTTGAAATTAATTTGGAATATTGGAATTCTGAAAGTTCGAAAACCATATAGGTTGAACATGTATTCTGTCCAGGAAAAATGCTTTCATTCATACAGATATGACAGAGTAGAATTTTCAGATGATCGTGACTCATAGAATCATGAATGAATTTCATACACTAAAATGCTCTATATGCTTCCAGCCTCTCATCAATTGGTAAAGGAGACATGAGCATTATGCTGATCACATCATTCAAATCCCACCTTCTTTGTGACAGGGTGCAACAAACCACGAAGAGCTTTATTATTGCATGTAAAACTTTATAGAAATTTTAAGGTAGTTTAGGATTTGGTTAGGAGTTGTAACTGTTGTCTGGTGTGAATGAATGTGTATTTCGTACTTTTATGCACTTTTTCTCCCCTCGAGAATAATTGTAGCAATTGAGATACGTGGTCATTTGAGGAGAGGTAAAATAAATATAATTAAATATCATTCCTAATTAGGTTTCAAACATTGTGAATTTTATTTTCAGGAAATGGTTTATATATTAATATTGAAATAAAGGGGCTTAACCCCAATAAGCCTCCTTAAATATGCCACTCATTAATAAAGTACTGATTCCATGCAATATAACTGTAATGTAAAATAATATCACTGTAATACAGTGTGTCCGAGAAAAAATATACCAATAGAGAATTTAAATAACTCAACAATCGTTAACGATAGAAATGTCAAGTAACGTTTATTTGGAAGAGGGAAGAAAGGATTTTTTTTTACCACCAGAAGGGAAAAAATCATAACATAATTAAGCGCATGCGCAGCTTTGTTCATGAGTAGTCTTTACAATGGCGCCGTTTATTGTTCGTCAGAAAGTTGAGTGATGCATTTGGTTTGCAGAATTGAAGTCTCCTGTAACGGTACAAAGAAGATTCCGGCAACAATATGGACAGGAAGCACCAGAACGTCATTACATTGTTAAATGGAATAAACAATTGCTGGAAACAGGGTGTTTGTTAAGAAAGGTAGTGGTCGGAAGCGTGTGAGCGAGGATAAAGTGGTTGCAGTTCAGGAAGCTTTCCAGAGAAGCCCGCATAAATCTGTGAGATGTGCTAGTTCTCAACTTCAAATTCCACGTTCTACTGTGCATAATATCATACATAAAAGATTAAGGCTTAGAGCCTAAAAGTTACAGCTTGTTCAGAAACTAAAGTGCATTGATAAACCCGCTAGGTTTGATTATGCTAGTGAAGTGCTATCACGAATTGATGATGACAATGAATTCCTGACAAGCGTAACATTTTCAGATGAGGCTACCTTCCACCTTTCCGGAAAAGTGCATAGGCATAACTGTAAAATATGGGGTGAGCAGAATCCCCATGCAGTTATTGAACATGAACGTGACAGTCCAAAGTTGAATGTGTGGTGTGGTTTGACACGAGATTCCGTAATTGGATCCTTTTTGTTTGAGGAAGCTACAGTTACATGTGCAAGTTACCTGCAAATGTTGCAACAGTATGCTGTACCTCTTACACCTCATGGGTACACGTTTCAGCAGGATGGGAACCCCCCCCCCCCTCATTATGCCTGTTGTGTTACTAACTTCCTTAATAACAATTTCGCTGTTAATTGGATTGGGAGGGGTGGACCCATTAAATGGCCACCACGGTCACCAGACTTGTGTCCTTTGGACTTTTTCCTTTGGGGTTATGTGAAGACTATGGTTTACCAAACACCTGTGCAAGACCTCAATGATCTCCATGAAAGAATTATCAATGCATGTGGCTCCGTCACTCATCAAATGTTGAAGAACACTTGGATGGAGGTTGAGTACCACCTTGATGTTTGTCGCGCCACCAAAGGAGCACACATTGAGATCTACTAAGGTGAAATTGTTTTCTTGTTCTTTGGTTAAAAAAAAGTTCTATGATTTTCTCTAGCAAATAAACGTTATTTGACATTTCTGTCGTTAACGATTGTTGAGTTATTTGAATTCTTTATTGGTATATTTTTTCTCGGACACACTGTATAGCTGAAATATCACAAAACCTTACGGAAATGTATCTGTAATGTTCTCCTGACATGTTTCTGTAACATTACGAATGTTATGTTAGATTCACAGACATTTTTACATTGCTGAAACATACCTGAAACATCACAGTAATGTTTCGCAATGTTACAATGTTTCATGAGTTACATATCCGTAACATATCTGAAACCATGTTGTGCTGTATGGTATATGCCTCTACTAGGTATCGAAACTGGGACACCTTGAATACCACTGTGTCATCTGGGAGGCACATGATTTGGCAAAACTTCTGAATGAGAAATACAATATTATTCTACCTAGTTCTCCAGACGTATGTTAACCTCCATGGTTGAGCGGCATGGAACAGCATGCTACAATGCCAGGAGTTCTGGGTTCGATTCCCAGCCTGAGCACAGGTGTTCTTTGTCCTCTCATCATCGCGATTATCCAAAAGTGGCAGAAAAGGGATGCTAAATAACAAAAAAATGAATCTTTCAGAGGTACCCCAACACACACACTGAATAATAGCTAAAGCGTTGACATTTATGTGTATTTTATATGTAAGGGGGGCTTTAGAAATATTTTGCAGCAGGGTCCAAAATTTGTATATCGTAGCCTCAAGCACAAGACTACTATTTATGGATGTTTACGACCTCTGCGAAACCCTGTCCCATTGCAATCGCTTAATACTTGATAGTAAAGTTTGGAGGTAGTAGTTTTGGTTTGTCAAGTGGAACTTCTAGTAATTTTTCAGTGTTGTATCATTGCATGTTGATATCACTGCAATGACAAGTGTTACAAAGCTTCCATGTTGGAATCCTTTAACAAGAATGATAATAAAATTGTGCTGAAGATCTTCAATTATCTTATGGAGAAAAATCCAGTTTTGTGTTGACAAAGTGGCTTCTGACTTCTCAATACACAGGTGTCTCAAAATAAAGCATTTATGAGGCCCACAAGGAAAATCAGCCAAGTGGTATTGTGGATACTTCAAAGATAAAAAGTCAAACAAATGATTATGCACTTGCTGCAATCAGATAATAATAATAATGACTGCCTGAATTTTCCTGGATAACAACTGTCAAAAACCCAGGACCTTTCACTTACTGAGCCTTGCGATACACCACTTTGCCAAAACACACCTCGGGATCTTGAATTGTCACTATGCTCATTCAGGCTTTCAACAATCGCCAGACCAATGAATTTCAATTGGCAAACTTGCCAATTACCTCTTGTACATGGACAATACTGTTTCTACTCTATACGCTTCATTCCTGTGATTAGTCTTGACTGTTTCTTTGCTTTTGTTTGCTTTGGGGTGTCCACCAGTTGGCTATCTAGGCCAACACCTTCAGGCTATACGTAACTCAGACAACTGATACTCTCTAAAACTAAGACACCTATAGCACACAAACTAACTACTCTTGCATATGTTTCAACTCCCTCTGTTAGTGTTTTTCATGAAGAAAAAAAAAAGGGTAAGTTCTTCGATTAAAGATTGGGGTTCGTGTGAGAATTTGAGAGGTCTCGGTTCAATCCCTGGTATAGAAATATTCTGAATTTGACACAATCCATTTACACTGGTTACTTGAAATCCACATAATAATAATGATATGAGTAAGATTTAGTCTTTTGATATTGTACAAAGTGCTGCACAATTCAAATGATTAATTCTTAGACTTCTTAGATGATATATTACCTATTGAATAAAACTGACCTTGTTGGTAAGTTGTTATTTTATTGAATTTTCTTCATCTCTAATATTTAAAGCTTTGATTATTTTTAAAACAAATCAGTTACATGTAAAAAGTCTTGGTATACACATATTTCTTGTTCAAACACACAATCTGCTTTTGGCACTTACAAAATACTGATATTGAAGGTATCACGTTCAGTGAAAGGGAGGGGCTAGTACTGTTGAATAGAAAGTGGGAAATGTGCACATTAATACAAATTTCGGTAACTTAGTGGCTTAGTTAACTTACTTCATTACAAAGCTGAAGAGAGAATAATTAGGGAAGTTCTATGGTAATTTTCTTAACTGGGGGATAACATCTATCCACCCCCCTTCCCAACTTGACCACTACTCCTCCCCTGAGAATACAGTGTGTTTAAAAAAAGAATAACCTTAAAATAGGAATTGTAGCTTTCCTGGCGACGTGATTCGAACAAATATTCTTGGGTTACCAGCCAGGTTAAATCAGCATTAGCTTCCAACGTTTTAAGCGCATACATTGCTCTCATCAGGGAATGTAAAAAATTGAGACCAGTGTAGGGTTAAATACATGACTGTGATGGGGCAGAGCTTGGAAACTGTCTTCCTATTGGCTCGCTCTGGATCCTGGATTAATGTATTTATGGAAGAGTGGGTTCTATACGGCGTACGCTTTTAGAAGGAACATGAGTTCAGCCAATACGCAGCCAGTGCTGTTGCGCTGATGCCAAACCAACTGTTAGCGGAAAGGAAACGCAGACATTTCCCCGTGTCCAATATTCAAATGCATGCACGTGATATTTGAGTACAATGAAATATATAGTAAATAATTCTACACAGGATTATATCACTGCAGCATATAAGAGAAACTTGTACCTGAAAGAAGTTTCAAGGTATTTATTATAGAGGAACTGCAAGGTCATCATCATCGCTCTTGTTTCTGTTTTCTGGCATGTTTGCCAGGAGATTTGAATAGGGGTTCACCGATTTCTGTGGTAGATACGTTACCCTGTTTTATAATACGCAACGCAGTATGCACACAGACACCACACGCTTTAGCCGTAAGTTCTCGACTCAGAGAAAACACTGTTTCAGCACGCACTTCTTCCGACGCCAATTCCTTGAAGCAAGAATACACTAGATTTCTGTCTTGTGAACGTAATATTTTACCCTTGGTGCCTGTACTACTTGTAATAGGTTTCGAGAGAGACATTATTAATTTGATTTGATTTACTTTATTTTATTTAACTTTTGTGTCACTTTTGGCTAATTGCGAAGATGGGAATAAGTGATGATATGATGAAATTGATGGATGGACATTCACAAAATCCATGTCCAGGACGGGATTTGAACCAGGGATCCCTGTCGTCGTAGCGTAATATGCTAACCACTCCACCATGAGGGCCGGCGTGAAATTATTAAGTAACACTCACGGAACACACACTATTGCATAACTATCGAACATAAGGGCTGGACTTCACAGCGTGCTACGATGCCAGGGGTCTCGGGTTAGAATCCCGGCCCGGGCATAGGTGTTTGTAAGTGTCCCTTCATCAATTTCATCATATCATCATCCATCCTCATCTTTGCGATTAGCCAAAGGTAGCAGAAAAGCGAAGTAAAATAAACCAAAATTTAATCAATCAATAAGGGCCATATTGAATCATCTCACAACTGTTCTTCGTGTCGTACGAGTACAATTATCTTACACCGCCCTTCTTACGAAAATGCTGAACTGAAAGTGACTCAGACTCGCAATGTTCGTAAACGCCCACGACAATGAAGGGCCATTGTTCATATTCAGCCGAATTTGACACCCATAGCTTTACCAAGACACAACTCAGCGGGGTTAACAAGGAGGCAAATAAAAATAAACAAACGGAACACTGAAGGAAAACGAAGGGTCATTGTGTGTGTTTGTAGAGACGCGCTGTTTCCCTAGTTTCTTCGAGAAACGATATCTCCGGCTGTAGGCGACGGAAATGTATGGGACTTGGGCAGTCAGGTTCATAATATCATGTCCCATGCAATGATGAACCTTAAAGTAGGGAGTTTTACAAAGAACTTCTTGCGCGCAAACCTAACTGTACAACGTTGCACTCCTGCTATTGGCTGGTCGCCAAGGACACGCTCTCCTTAACTCCGCCCGATATCGCTTCTAAAACCGTGCGTCGTATAGGCATGACTGAGCTCGAGTTCCCTGTCCCTGTTGAGATTGGTGCTTTCTCGTAAAATGACCATGGCTTGCTTTACTCATCGGTTGCAGTAACTGGCACATTTGGCTATTATTTTGGTGTTTGCAAATAAAACCGTGTCCCTTGGTAATGCTGTGTTTGACTTTACTGGTTGGAATAATCTGATGTTCATTGCATTGCTGTTCAATAGTGCATCCTGTTTGGCCTATATATATAGTGTCCCACATTCACATGGTGCACAGTATACTCCTTGAATGAAGAGTTCCAGGTCATCCTTGACTGAACAGAGTAGGGCCTTGGTTTTCAGTGGTGATCTGTGAATGGTCTTAACTCTGTGCATGGCTAGAATTTTACTTAACTTCCCGAACGTGTGTCTGTGGAAGAACACACACTAAGATGCGTTTAGAGGAAATTCAGCTATCGTCATAATCATATCAATGCAGCAGATGGAGGGCACATAGACCATGCTTTGCAGAATTCACCAGCGTGCATCAGACTGGTGCACCAAAAATTACGTCAAATTCCGTGAAATTCGGAAAGCTTCATACTGAAACAAATTAAAGTTAGATTTGGAATACACACTCATATTCACATTTATCAGGAAAAATGCACCATCAGTGACTAAATCACAGAAGATATTTCATGAATATTATATATTTTCTCTTAACGTCATCTTGTTTTGCACATCCGCTACAAATTTAAGTGGTATTCTTTTGTAAAGATTTTGAATATTGCAAATCGATGCTTTCCTGCATGTTGCCACAGAAGATGGACGCATGTTTTGATGCATCGGCATACTTTATTTCACTTCATGTGCAAGTGAAGGAGTAGTAGTATTTAAAATGTAGACAGTTTATGTCTGCATCCAGTTTATTCGCCCTCCGTGCAACAAAATTGGCGGGACATTCCGTACTATTGCCTACAGAATGTATATCATGAATGCAGATGATGCCATCTTGATTCACCAGCCACACCAGCTCTTGAGGCCGGTGTAAAATGATGACGTCATGGTTTAACCTGGTGATGCGGCGCTTCTGTGCTTCATATGGTGTTTTCCTATGATATTATTCATGCAAATTTATGCGATTTGTCCAAAAACTGTGGGTGATAAGATGTTTCGAGTATCATATTTCAACTCCGGAGGTCGAAATACATAAAGCACACATACATTTTTGAAAAAAAATTTGGAAGACATGCGGTGTTTCTGTGCTTCATATGGTGTTTTCCTGTATGATATTATTCATGCAAATTTATGCGATTTGTGCAAAAACTGTGGGTGATACGATGTTTTGAGTATCATATTTGAATTCAGGAGGTCGAAATGCATAAAGTACACATACATTTTTCAAAAAGGTTTTTTTTTTTTTTTTTTTTTTGACTTTTCATTTTGTTGCATTGTGAATTGGTATTCATGTCCAGATATTATTAGAATTATTAAATCAAGAAGACTTAGGTGGGAAGGCCATGTGGCACGAACAGGAGAGGAAAGAGGAGTTTACAGGATTCTTCTTGGGAAGCCTAATGGTAAGAGACCAGTAGGAAGGCCCAAGACAAAGATGGATAGGAAGGCCAAGACGAAGATGGAGAGATAACATTGAGATGCATCTAAAGGAAATTGGTACGGATGGAAAAGATTGGATAGATCTTGCTCAGGATAGGGACATATGGAAGGCGTTTGTTGCTGCAGCCATAAACCTTCGGGATTAAGAAGGCTAAGTAACTCATCCTCTCTTTATCCATCCACCCATTCTCTACTTTAGAACAGACTTTCCGTGACACCCTTTACCCCCCCACATAGCTTTGCCCATTAACTCTTCATTGCTCTTTCTTTATTCTTTCTCCTCTTTCCTTGTTTCCTTCTCTTTCTCATTCTAAATTTCTCCTCCCCACTTGGTCCCTGCATCTTATCATTGTGAATTCTTATATGATGGACAAGAAGTGACTTGTATGAAAAGGCTTTTTGACATGTTGCACACACAAATGGTTGATTTCCCGTATGCTTTTTTGTGTGATCCGTAAAAGTTGATCTCCTTGCAAATGCTTTTCCACAAGTTGCACATAAAAATCGTTTCTCTCCTGTGTGAATTACTGAATGTTTTGCAAGGTATGCCTTACGTGCATATGATTTTCCACATGTAACGCAGACATATCGTGATTCTCCAGTGTGAATTTTTGAATGTCTGACTAGTTCAGACTTCATTAGAAATGCCTTTTTGCATGCTGCACACACATATGGTGTCATTCGAGCATGAATTTTTAGATATTCACTAAGGTCTTCATTCCTCGTAAATGTTTTTCTACGCTTTCCACGCACATGTAGTTTCTCTCCACTTTGAATTCTTGCATGATTGGAAAGATGTCCTATTTCTGTAAATGCTTTGTTGGATGTTGCACACACATATGGCTTCTCTCCACAGTGAACTTTTGAATGTTTATTGACATGTTTCTTGTCTCTTAATTTATTTATGAATACAACACACTTGTATTGTTTGTCACCAGATTGACTTGTGTGCTGATTAAGATTATGTTTGTGTATTAATGCTTTTTTGCATGTCACACACAAATACCTCTTTATTCCAATTTGAATTTGTAGGTGATCCAAAAATAATTCATTTTGATTACAATTTTTCTTACAATTATTGCATTTCAAATTACTTTGAGAGATGGACAATGGTCTATATTCTCTGGCCGCACCAGGTTCTAAATTAGGTCCTTGAATCAACGCAGGATCTTTGGTGGATGCTGCTGTTGTGCTACAAGATGGAATCCTAGGTTGATGGAAGTCTTTCTGATGTAAGTTATTTGAAATATATTCAATTCCTTCTGAATTTGAATTTTCAACAATACTTGTGTTTTCTTGTTGCACAAAACTTGGAAACTCTGCATTCTTCATTGAGTACCTGGAAGTAGATTTAGATAAAAAATGTAATTAAACTGCATGATATTTATGAGCATATATTTCATAAATTTCTTGATTGAGAAGGGAAATTGCGAAGTGCTCTTTTAGTGGAGGCTGTGTGAGACCAAGAGCTGCTTTATTAAATCATAATTTTACAGAACGTTAAACAATAGTAATTCTTTACCGAGGATTAATTTTTCATCTTTAGTGTTCTTACTAATGTTGCAAGTTCTGCAAACATTATGCACACACAAGATTGAATGTGATCACTAGGGCTAGGATTTTTATGACCTAAAAATCACCAAAATATGCAAAATAAAATATGGTCTTATGACCTAAAATTGAACAAAATATGCACTATAATTTGAAAAATATGCCCTTATAAATGGACTGTTTCGAACATCAATATCTAAATGCTGAGATATTTTCACATTCGTACTATTTTTAGTTTACTTTATGGGCCCTGAGTTGCAATACCCAATGAATAATTTCTGTACATTTTCAAATGAAAATGAAAAATATTTTGCTGCAGACCCCCCCCAAAAAAAACAGAAAAAAAAAGAGTGAACCTGGGAGTAAGAATGAATCCACTTCGAAAATGACTGTATATTTCTTGAAAAAGCGAAAATATGCTGAATATGACTGAAAATCCATCAATATACGTGGTCTGTTAGGAAAGTAATGACACTGGCAACACTGTGCACAAACGGGCAACGCTGATGCCCCAACCTTCACACGGCAGGCAGGCGAATGCTTGCTGTTGACTCAGTACAAGTTTCAACTTGCTACAGTTGCTACACGATTGTTGAGAGCGTCTGACGTAAAGTTGTGTTTGTGAGGTGCGTTACGAAAATGAACTGGCAAAAGTTTGAACAACGTTGTGCCATCAAATTTTGTGTTAAGCTTGGCGAATCCGCTACTGTGACTTAGTTACAAAAAGTTACAAAGGGCTTATGGAGAACATGCACTATCTAGGGCACAAGTGTTCAGATGACACAAGTCCTTTTTAGAAGGCCGAGAACAAGTGGAAGATGAACCTCGTGCGGGAAGACCTTCAACCTCAAAAACGGATGACAATGTGGAAAGAGTGAGGTCTCTCGTGAGGTCAGATCATCGATTGACGGTGAGAATGATCAGTAGTGAGTTAAATTTGAACGTGTGTACTGAATGAAGTCCTTGCAAGACTCAGGAAAAGGTTGCACGTGTGCGACCAGAGATTGCACGCACTTGGATGCTGCACCATGACAATGCAGCATGTCATACGGCAGTCTCAATCAATGAAGTTTTGGCAAAAAAAAAAAAAACATTCCTGTGGTTTCTCAGCCCCCTTTTTCGCCAGATCTCAGTCCCTGTGACTTTTTTTATTCCCCTTGCTCAAAAACCACTTGAAAGGATGCCAATTTGATACTTTGGATAATATCCAGAAAAGCGTAACCGACCAGCTGAAAGGTATTCCAGCAGAAGCCTTCCAGCACTGCTACGAACAATGGAAACAACGCCTCAATCGCTGCGTAGCTGCCCAAGGGAACTATTTTGAAAGGGATAATCTTGATTTGTAAAAATAATAAAATTCATCGTTTACAGAAAATCAGTCTCATTACTTTCCTAAGAGACCACATATGCTCCATCATGCAGAAATGGCTAAATATGCCAAAATATGCCCTTAAGAAGCACCTTAATTTAATTCGTTTCTTCATAATATGAATTTATATACGTTTGGGGAACACATCACCCTTACCAAAATAAATATGCTAAGTCATGAAAATCCTAGACCTAGTGACTACATTTGCAAAACTCAAGGTACAGACATTCTTATAGCTACTTGTAATGGTTGTTAAATGAAGTTGCTATGTTTCAAATTATGTGCAATTTGATAGAATCATCATTATTTAACTTGCACTAAAATTAACAACTGCATGCCAATATGTTGCGTTGCAGTAGCTCAGTCGTTAGGGCATTTGACTACTATGCGAGAGACACAGGTTCGATGCTGGGTGCAAGTATCTCCAGCACCTACCCAGCTTCGTATAAAGTGAGTACCTGGAGGAAACTCTTGAGGGTCAAGGCAGCCAGGGGTTTGGTGCTAATCACATCACCTTCGGCCGTGATCAAGAAAGTGTGGAGTCCTAACTCCACATTCCTTATATGCCTTCATTGCATGGTGCAAAAGCACAGGGGAGCACCTTACTTTTACATTCCCAATAAATATCAAGAGGGGAAGTTGACAGTTCATGGCATTTTTTTAAATAAAAAAAAATGCACAGAACCAGTGAGAAACAGTACAGATATGTGCTTTCAAGCGAAAGAATATCAGCACGTAGCAATGAAAACAAGTGCATTTTTTTTATTATTATATTTTACGAGAATTATAAATATATTACTTGCGTCACTCATGTACAAAACATTTTATTTGGATTTGTACAGGTAAAATCATATTTGGACATCTCAGATATGTTTCCTTGTTAGAAATTATTTACCTCTATGGTAAAAATTATATTTTTAATGCCATTTTGAAATATCAATGTCCCATAAATTTACAAACCAATGGGTGAACTCAATTTCCCCCTCTTATTTCCCCATATTTCATCAGGTCCCAGTGAATTTCTTCTACAAAACTGTAGTCAGCAATGGGATTACTATGCAAATTTCATGGCACAGAGAAACTGTTTAAAAAAGTTACAGTAGTAAAATATTTGAAACCTGTAGATTATAACTAATCATTCTTCATGGAGGAGCCCTCTGAGAATAATAAAAACACATCTGTTAGTCAGAGACCTGTGAATCTCACATTAGAAGACACTGTGGAGTTAATTCCCATCATTTTCTACAAAGATTTGTATCATCAACTAAATAACATTAACAAAGGAAAAACCATGTGAAAAGCATTTAATTTCAGTAATTGGCTTAAACCAACAATTTACCATTCAAAATGTATTTTCTGCAAAAGAGTGGAATGTAACTTATTCGTTCATGACAATCTAAAATGGCTCTGGACTGGGTTGTGGTTCCTTTAGAGAAAATTGCCATTTAGTCTGAACAGAAAGAGGTGCATTTACAAAATAAATATATGTAATATACTTTAGAAAATACTTTGCAATCACAGATTAATTAATATTTGTCCACAAAAAAATTAAAAATAGAATGTGGACTAATAGTTGCTTGCACAATTATAAAGTGTGTGTCCCATAATCTTCCAGACTGATGTCGTAGTGCATTTACATATTTTATGATTTGAGAAAACACTTTATCTCCAACTGCCCTGATGTTCTCTCTTTCTTGCTAGTAAATTTGAGCATTGGGAAAGGATCCTAACCTCCTAAAAGTTACAGTAACACAAGCGACACCACCCTAGGATACCATGTTGGAAATGAGCAGAAAAACCAAATAGTTCAACATTGCCGAGACCTGATTAAGGTTACGGACACGGATTCAAACTTCCTGAAAACTATCATGACCGTTGACGAAACGTGGTGTTTCCAATATGAGCCATTACCAAAGTGCAAGCATTCGGTGTGGAAGAACCAAGGGTCCCCAAAACCCAGGAAAGTTCGTCTGCACAAGTCCCGTAGGTATCAAGACGATGCTCATCACATTCTTCGACATCATGGGTATCTTTCATAGAGAATTTGTTCCCAATGGACAGACGATCTCAGGGGAGTTCGACCTTGAGGTTTTGAATTGTCTGTGGGCAGGAATTCGACGAGTACGCCGACAATACCAACAACAGGGCACATGGTCCCTTTTGATAAGAAAGCATCAAGTCACCGGTCTGAGGTTGTTCATCAGTTTTTGGCCTCCAAGGGAGATTGTTCTGCTTGATCATCCCCCCTATTCTCTGAATCTGTCTCCTCCTACATCTTTTCCCGGAACTGAAATTGCAGTTGAAAGGGACCCAGTTTGATGCTGTTGCAGACATTCAAAAATCTTCGACCGAGTATCTCAACACTATTCCCGTTAGACTTGCAGAAATGTTTTGAAAAGCTGCACGAGTGTTGCATTCAGTGTAATGAAGCACAAGGAGTTTATTTTGATTAATATACACCCAAGAGTGTAATTGCATGTGCAGTTCCTGTTTTCTGGTCCTTGTCCGGAAAATTATGGGACACAGTGTATTTACATGTTTTAAAGAACTTGTATCCAGCGATGTTATAGAAAATTTGGAAATCACTTGGTCTCTTATGTTGAAACCCAATCTCTCCAACGTTTCTTCTAACATGGGACAATGAGATTTACTTAGCATGAAGTGTACCTATTAGTTGAGAAGACTTCATAAACATTACAATAATGAATCTGGTGTATTTGATTAATCTTATCTGCCGAGCTTGTTTGCTTTTCGTCTGCTACAGAAGTTTCAAGATATGTGGTTGAAAGATAAGATTTATTTCAAACATTTCTTTGGTTGGCAAATTTAATCCATGAATTTCACATTCAAGTGCGAAATGTTTTAAAAACGTTTTGAAGATAATTTATATCAAATGATACTTATACTTGAAGAGATCACTATTTTTCGTCATAATTCTCACCACCTACCCAAATACTCACCACAAGTCAACAGAAAGTATTGGGTATAAAAGAAATATGATCACTAGTTTTATCTTATGCTGCTTATTTCAATTGTGGGCCCTTTATGGATAAACATTTTATCTAACACCATTTACCTTCTGAAAAATTGCTATTGCAGAGAATTGAACCTATGACTATTGACACTAAATCTGATCATGTTAACTTTAAGCCAATAATGCCACTTGAATTTAATATAATTTGTTATTGATTATGCTTGGCTCACGTATATGCTAATATTGTAATGTGAAAAGGATTAAAGTTGTAGTGCTGCATGTAAAATGATGTAGGTTGAAAAGTGATGGTAGTATGAAACAGGTTTGTAACCCAGCATTATATTTCAAGCTGTCAGGCAAGTCACTGGCAGAGGTCTACACTAGACCTGAAACAGACCCATTGCAAGAAATTACTCCTAAAATACAATTGTCAAAAAAAAATAGGGGAGCAAGCCAGAAACTGCACAAAAAACTCAGAAAGTGGTGCAACAGTGATTTATTTGCTTGCTAATAACTGCTAACACTGCAGCACACCTGTTTGGCATATAATCAAAATATTATCAATAAGTTCTTGGGGGAGCATTTATCACCCCTCCAGGACAGCCATTTTCAGCTGTTGAAGAGTTGCAGGAGGTCCCGGCCTAACTGATATGCATCTTCCCAGGGCATCCCAGACATGTTCTATCAGATTAAGGTCTGGGGAACACGTGGGCCAAAACATCCTCTCAATACCCTCACCTGAAGCAAGTTGTTCATCATCTGCACTCGGTGGGAACAGGCATTATTGTCCATAAAAATGAATGATTCACCAATTCCTTTAGATAGAGGCAGAACATGAGGCTTCAGGAACTCATCTCAATACCACTGATCTGTCACGGTACTATTCCGGATGATATGGAGGTCAGTACGTAGGCGATTGGTGATTCCTGTCCCACACTATAATTCCAACCCCATACTGGGATACTTCACGCACATTAGTTGGACAATGACAAGTTCCATGTTCCCTCCAGATTAGCATACGTCTATTGTCTGACTGCAGACTACAGTGCGACTCATCGGAGAAGAGAACTTGACTCCACTTGGCACGCCCCCCCTTACAGTGTACTGCGGCCCATTTTCTACTGTCCCGACCATGTTGTGCAGTCAAAGGGACACAAACCACTGACTTTCGTGCATAGAGGGCACCTTGACGTAGTCAGTCGGGAACGGTTTGGGTTCATATCCTGTGGGCTGTTGCCATGAGAAGCTCACATTGCAAGTCAGTTGCAGTTTGTCACCTGTTCCGAGTTGTTAACAGTAAATACCGGTCGCCCCTCGCTGTCGATGTCCTGGCCTCCATTGCACAATTCCCACCTCCTGAAAACGTGTCCACAGGGCAGAAATGACACTTCGAGAGATACCGAGAGCTTCTGCTACCTGCCTTTAAGTCCGTCCCGCTTCAATCATTCCAATGGCTCTCCATGTGATAGATTCTTGGAAATCGTGCTGTGGCATCATTGTTCATATTCAATACTTAACTACACAAACCCACACACACTCTCTCACAGTCAGTATTGCACTACTGGGGTGCCCGTGAGATTGGTTCGTTCGACATCTAATCTCCTTTTGTGAGTCATGCCTCGTGATGTCACTCGCTGAAGCTACTGCTGCAACACTCCAGTGTGGATTGTTACAGGAAGGGCCACCAAGGGCAAATTATAGTTGAACAGTTTTCTGGCTTGTATATGCAGTTTCTGACCAGTTTATAATGAAACCTGCGCAACCAACTTGCTGGATCTCTTTACCTACATGGCTCCTGTCAGGCATTCTAAATCTGTCAGGTACCCGTGCTCCTGAGTTAACTGGCAAGTCACAGTGCATTCTTTCAATCAAATCCATACCCTCCCATTGCATGGCATAGTGTCCATGAAACAGTAGTGTTGCCGACTACAGTAGGTTTCCACTTCATAGAAAATGAACCCAAAGCTTTGTATGACACATCACCAATGAGATTTACAAATGGTGCTACTTTGCTACTTTTCCATATACACACAAACAGACTTTGAAATAGGTTTCCGTAGTGTCTTCCTCCATTCGAATATGGCGTAAACACATTCTCAAAATCCGTTTTGTGAGATTTATTCCTCTCTGTGACACCTCGAAGGCCGAGAGTGTTAATGCTGGACTTGCGATCTTGCCACCTACATTTGTAGTGATTTGCTTTATTTTACTTCGCTTCTTGTGCCACTTTTGGCTAATTTGCGAAGATGAGGATGAGTGATGACATCATGAAATTGATGGACACTAACAAACGTCCATGCCCAGGCTGGGATTCGAACCTGGGACCCCTGGCATCGTAGTGCGATGTGCTAACCACTCCACCAGGGGGGCCGGCTTTTCCACCTACAATCCCAGGTTTGATTGCTGGCATGGGCATTGGTGTTATTTTACGACTCTCCCTTCATCAATTTTATCGCATCACCTTTCAACCTCAAGTTGTGATCAGCCTAAAGATATAGAAAAGCAACATTATAAAAATACATAATCTCTAATGCTTCTAAGTTTTCTAAAATATCCTTTTTATTTTGACTTGTTTGATTTAGTCAAATTTCATGAACATTTTGCTCCCTCCAGGGATAAATTAAATGAAGCTGCCATTGTTGACCCTATGGAATACATAAATACTAGTTTCTTTAAATATGGCCTGCATTACTGTCACTATTTGGCTAAATAAATTTATTCTCCTTCGAGGAGATAGCTCCTCCTAGCACTTCATGATTTAGGAGCTACGTAAGTAGGCAACATTGACTGAAATTGACCATGTGGTGAAGAATCGTGCTAAGCATACACTGCCTGAGGGCTGTTTCCTTCCAGCAAGTTTAGCAGACCTTCTGGGTCTCGTTGAATGCCCAGTTACCTTGTAAGTGAAGAGCACCTTGGTGAGGAGGAACCTGGGTAAAGAGACAAGTTGACTCGTTGGCATGGGCTGGGCAGCAGGAAAACTATTCTAACAAGCAATAAACGGTGGCGGAGCTGGGACTTTGTACTGGTCTGGTCACTGGTGCCACACTTCCCAGCCTGTTATACACATTACAAACAAGGTCAATAAAGGGAAAGGGGACCAACAGCAGCTTGCAGGTGGGGAAAAGTCCTGCTGTGTCTTATTGCCATGATATTTAAAGTTATTACAGTCGTTCAAGACAGAAAAGGTGCAGTACTTTTTCCTATGCAAACGAAATTGCTGATAATTATTGAACATTTTGTGACTTATTTAGCATGTGAATGGTTCTGAGCAATGGCATGTTCAAGGGGGATATTTTGGGGGGTCATAACCCCCTCCCGTTTGGACCAGCATTAGTACAAAAAAAACAACAAAAGGCAGGAAAGGATGGCAAAATGAGGTTGGACTACTCAAAATAGTATATGAACCCCCCCCCTCCTTTTTGAAAATTCTGGACATGCCACTGGCTCTGAGTGTTCAAGAGGATCAATCTGATGTCGAAGCAAAACCACCTTATGAGACTGCAGATTCAAAATGATACAATTTTGCTCCTTTATGTTGGATGAGTCATTGCTGCGACAACTTTAGAACAGTCAGACATAACACTGGCACTGGTAGCAGCCTCCCTCCAGACTGGCACAAGAGAAGAAGTTAAAGAAACTCGTGGTGGAATGGAAGGTCCTGGTTGTTTTAGAGATAAAGCACTTGTTGAAGACTGAGAAGCTGGACTACAGCATTTCTTTTTTCTTTTTATCCACAGCATGCTTATTCCTGAACTAAGTTGCACCTTCTTCCACCCTTGTTGTCAATGTAATGGACACACGAGCAATATTCCCTATGCAGATAGAAGCAATAAAAATAAAGAAAGGCTGCTTCATGAAATTATTGCAGAGCCTTCATAGCAGTTGCAGAATAATGAGCTCTTGTGAGGGAAGATGGGAGTTTTTTTTTTTTTACTCACTCCTTCCTAAAAACAATATCGGATAACAGCAGCTGGCAAACTCTTTATACTTTTTCCCCCTATAAGCTATGTACCAAATACAAAGAAAGGAAAAGTTTTCACAAGCAAGTCCCCCCCCCCCCCCATCAACTAGGAAGGATTCCGTAAAAGCATGAGTAAAGACGTATGAGCCATAATTGAGACATGTTCTCAATTATCTAGGGATGTGCCGAAGCCGATTACAGATGTATGCAGAAATTGACATATCGGCATCGGTATCGGCAAAAATCCGATATTTAAACCAGTACAGATTATACTAGAGTTTTACCTTCTAATAAGTTTTATATTTTAGTTTTGTAAGATTTATTGAAAATTAGGTTATGATTCATCATTATTGTAGAGTTTTTGTAATAAAGTTATTGCAAACTCTCATTCAGAGGATCAACCCAACTCAAAATCGGAAATAAAACAGTACATTGCTGAACCAGGATCTGCTGTTGTATTGGAAATTCAAAAATGAGTATGTAAACCTGAAGCAAGTGTTGAATATACATGGGATATCTGCTGCATCAGTATTCCGTGATTGGGTGTTCAGTGTTGCTGAACAGATTTGCGATAAGAGAAGAAGTAGGTTACTTCCTGAAGTGCTTCCAAAACTCGTGTTTCTGAAGTTGAATCTGGCAGCAGTAAATTGCCAACATTAAGAACAGGAATTCATTTTGCATTTCAAAGAACCGCTTGTGTACTAATATAAAATCTCTTGAGAATCCATGTTCTTCTTAAAGGTTCACATAACCACCTTTTGCAGATGCAAATGTACATTCGCATCTCTTGAGAATATACAGGAAAACCTCGTTAATACGAAGTTCAAGGGACCAAAAATGTCAACTTCATATTAAACGACTTCGAGTTATCCAAACTTTTCAAGATGGCGCCTGTTTTCAGGTGTAAATAAAGTAGAGTATAAATTACCCCCACAAAGGATGTTTTATACTTGGTGGTAGCTCAGAAAATAAGCTTTATATGTACTATATAATAATATTGTACGTTTTAAAGAAACTGTACAAAATGTTACACAAAATGAGAACACGGAGCTTAACGCGGACACAAAGATTCCAAGGAGACTGTTAACACCATTTATCCTGCCTAGTTATACAACCGGTTATGCACTGGATGCATGTCGTGGCAAAAAGTCTTATAAAAAACGGTATTTTCTTTTAATTGTGCAAAGTCGTTGCTCTTCCACGAAATTCTTACAATTTTAGTTCATAAGAAACCCGTTTGCATGGAGACCTACGGAAAGGAAAACAATCTCGTTTATTGCAAGAAGTGAAACTGGGAAGAATCTTGACAGTAGTCACAGTGGCGCGAGCAAGAGACGGGAGATAATCGGACAGAATGAATATTGGATTTTGTGTGCTTTCACTAGAACATTGTCCGTTACTGGATTAACTGGTAAGAGAAGATTCTTTTGGGAGAGAACACAACCTTTCCCTGGCACAAAACAAAACAAAAAAATCGGGGCTGTAAATTTCGTTCTGGTTCGGCTGTCTAAAACACATCGTAAAAAAAGTCATGTATTCTTTGCTTCAGTTAACTTCATATTCACCCCCCCCCCCCCTCCCGCTTTGCAGGGATCAGTTCAAACTCTTCCTCAACTTGCATTGTAATCCACTCTGAAAAAGTAAACACACAACTTGCGATCTGTTTGCACAGAATGTGTATCCTAGGACACATTAAACAGTGACGCACTCGATAATGACTCTGGTTTGGATCCCACTTTAAACTGTATATTTAGTCCCGCCTAGCTCATCAGCATAAAATGAACTAAAAACAAGCTTTACGAAACTTGCGTATTTTCAGATTAATCGACAATTTATTGTTATTGTAGGTTTCAGGAGTATTCTGGAGGTCAAACACTCGCTCCGCCAAAACTTTTCCTCTCGTATTCCTACATTGAGCATTGCTCAATTAGACCGGCTCGAAGTTAGAGCAGCAGGTGGCAGAAGGGAAATCATCGGCATTTTAAAGATAACGCAGTTGTCGAAGACCGAACTTTTATCAGCAGTGTGAAAAAAAAAGATCCTTGCATTACCTTTTACCATGCAACAGACAATAATACGGGCAATATTTCCTATCCAGACAGCTGCATTCAAACAAGAAAGAGGGACCTGAATTCTGCAATTATCACATTACCATGCACACCAGTGGCGGATAATGAGCTGTTGTAGGAGAAGGAAGGGGGTTAAATTTCTTTTACTTATCATGCGGTTTTTGTTCGTTTTCAAGAAGGTATTCAGAACTGTTCGATTTGCTGATAGATAAAGGGGAGAAGTCACTCAGACAACAAAACACCGTTTTGGCAAATTTTATGACCGGCACAGTTGGGAAACGTATGAAGCGGGAAACTGGAGTTGCAACATACGTAAGATAGACGTCAACTTTTGCGGGAAACCTAGATGACAACGCATTAAGCGGGTTGACGATCTTTAGTTGGCCTATGCGACTGATTATCTGTAACAGTTTCCCTTTTTTTTATGAAGTTCTACAGGGCACAAAGAACACGCTTTTAATTAAAGTGGTTACCGGAAGTTGTCGGCTACCAGGCCAAACGTTGCTCGCTCACGGGAAATTGCTGTATCTCGAGCTCAGAGCTAGACAGATGGGTGAGACTTTCAGGCGCCACGCGTCTTGTATTTTGGAACATTCGTGCGATCTTATCTCGCATTTCTCATCTAGCACTGGTGAATATTTCCAAGGTGGCGCATTCAACGGGGAAAGAGCTTCACCTCCCATGCACAATGACAAAGAATGTCAATGTCCAGCGGGCATTTCGGGCTGCTTCCCTCGAGTTGTCAGCAGCTCTTAGAACAAGGAAACACGTCAAGGTCAAGTTAAAATAACGTCCAAGCTCTCTCCACATTCGATCTTCTCTTGTCGACTTACGCAGGTGTCTACTTCGAATTAAGCGAAACCAGTTTTGCGGAAGGGTCTTGTAAACAACTCCGTATTAAAAATTATCTGTATTTCGATTTATCCGTACTGAAATACATTATAAATCCTATCTTATTGGCTGGGGAATGGGAAGAACTTCGGATTAAAGGGTACTTCGTATTAACCAATATCGTATTAACGAGGTTTTCCTGTATATGTATATATATGATATGCAATATAAATGTACATACATAGCAAATTTATTTTTGTCATGCTGAAAATAACATCCCATTTCTGTTTAATAATCTTATGTATCGGAATCGGTTAAATATCAGCATCGGTTCCAAAAATTATCAGTGAGTACATCGGCATCAGTTAATTTGCAGCTTCGTCACATCCCTACAATTATCCATACATGTTTTTTGTGGAGAGAGGGAGAACAAAGACAACTCAGTTACACAATTAGAATGTGTTCAAGCCCTAGAAAAAGCAGCCTTTAGTGACTATTGCTTTGGAAATAGTGAGCACGTTCGCGGATATAAAGGCAGAAGTTCAAGATCTCATGGTGAATGAATGAGACTGCTGCAAAAACAAGGAATAGGGAAGGGAGAGGTCAATTGGCCTACGGAACACGCTTCTGGCAAATTTTATGACATCGGCAGAGCTTGGGAAATGTACGCGGGAAATGCGAGTTCCGGCAAACATAAGATTCCACGTAAACGTCAGAATGCTTAATATGGTATTTTGCAGGCAATTGGCTGAACGGATTAAGCAGGTAAATCTTGCCTGTACCCCCACCCTTCCCCCGCATCTTCACCATTCATTTCTTGTGATTTTTTGAATTTGCATTAATGATTTAGAACAGATTGATGCAATACAGCAAACTTCATTGTGTATATATAGTACCTAATTTTACCATTTTAATTAACTTTGAATAATACATTTTTTCACTTCTGTCCCCCATTAAACGTATAACTGAGAATTCACTGTATTAGTAGAAAGAATGATTTTTTTTTTCGCCTGTGTGATATATCTACAAAGACATAGGTTTTAATTGTACAGTCACGGACACTGCTGGCTTGTAATGAGTACATTGACTTTCAATGGAATCGTTACAAGCCGGCAGTGTCCGTGACTGTACATTGTCAGATCCCATCGTGCTTAATGTTTTTGACCATGAAAAGAAGAATAGAGTATGTTTCAACGATCTGCTTTTGTATTGCAAAAATTTTGCACTGAGTGTTAGGTTACTCTAAATTGTAGTTTATGCTATCACCCATATCAAGTAAATTAATATAGTTGAAATATTGTCATGCAAAGCTTCATTCTCACAGGGGGAAAAATCATATGATTACCTTTCTCCTTCTGCAGATGGGCTTTCATCTTCACTTCTCGGCTCACTCTTCACTTCACTAGGTTCTACTCTAACATTGTCACCACTTTTGTTTTCAAATCCACTGGCACCAAACTGTGTACCAATCAAACTTTCCTCCTTTATGAATACACTTTCAATACCAGCCCACAGGAACTGCTGGGAGGAACTGTCATCAGCAGTGTACATCTCGTAGACTTTCATATTTTCTCCCACTGGTTCGGATTTAATGACTGTCAATGGTTTTGGTTGCCCACTGTTTCCAACCATCTCTTCATGAGGAAGAACATGTAATGTTTTACCTATATTATTCTCAAGGTCAGGTACTAACTTCAGGTCTGGGGACAAAGAGTTTTCGGCACACTTCAGCTCTTCCTGTTGTCTGCTTGTCTCGACCTGTGTTGACGAGGGTGAGGCATCTGAAGCCTGCAAAAACATTACACAAATAATAAACACTTTGAACCCAAATTAACCCTCAAATGTGTAGTTTTGGAATGCTCTTAAACTTCTAAATCAAATAACTTTCTACTTGTGCCCTCAAATAGCATACTTGCACATGTAGAATTATAGTGCTTCATATGTAGACATTACTTCACTACTTAAATGGACTGAAGTCTATCAATGAGGGCATCCTCAGTAAAAATGCTGCAAAGCCAAGGGTCTCAGGTTTGAACCCTGTGTTAGGCATGGGTGCATAATTGTGAATGACACTCCCATATTTCATTAGTTCTTCAAGACCATTAAACAAAGAGGTACAAAAATGATGTAAATAACATAAATAGAAGAAAAAGCTATCAGCAAAGTAGTGTTGCCAGTTCTTGTTAGCCTCTTATATAATTTTTTGTGTTTTTGAAAGCATTCAACATGCTTCAACCTTGTGAGTTTTTCTCATCAACATATTAATTAAATGCAAATTAATTTGCAATTAAATTACCATAATAAAATATTCATGGTACTTGTAAATACTATTTTATTTTGATTCTCTACACAGCTGCATATACTAGTCTATATAATTAGATTAAAAACATTTCACTTAAGATTCCTAGCACCATACCATCATATCCACCTTAATTATTTAGTATACATTGAAAATCCAGAGACAATAATATTTTTTTTGGTCGCAATGATATCAGAATGGAAATTTCTTTGAAATCTCTACATTCAGAATTAAAGGAAGTTACCATTTCCAAAATTTTCCGGCAACAAAATGCTTGAAATTTCCTGACATGGCAAAAAAGCACTTGACCATTTCTTTAAAATGTATATATCATTTATATCAATATCATTTTACTATTTTTCCTAACACCACTGTTATTACATTACCAAGCAATTTAAATACAATATTCATAATAATACTGTACATTCAATTTTTTAGATTAATTAGTATTCTCAATAAATTAATCAAAAATACAAAACTTTTGTACTTACGAGGTTTGGCTAGAAAAAAACCGGATTGATGTTGCTCTTGGCAAACAACGAATGCGCGAAGGTTGAGCAATGCATGATTCTATACTACCATACCCTGCCTACAGAATGACTAATTGCCCTGGGTGCAGGCCTCTCAGTTTCGCTGTGGCACTTGGACAAAGTGGAACGTGCATCTGTGCTCCGTCGGAAAAATGCTGAGTATTAAAATGGAACAGCGTGTCAATATGAAGTTCTTTTACAAACTGGGGAAATCCGCAACAGAAGCTTACGACATGTTAAAATCTGTGTACGGGGATGAGTGTTTATCACACACACAAGTGTTTGAGTGGTTTAAACGGTTTAAAGAAGGACAGGAAATGATCCAAGACATCCCACGTTCAGGACGACCATGCACGTCGAAAACGGAAACAAACATTCAAAAAGTGATCGATGTGATTCGAAAAGATCATCGATTGACCATTAGAGCAGTTGCTGAAATCACAGGAATAGACAAAGAAAGTGTTCGACAAATTTTACACGAGAATTTGAACATGAGTAAAGTGTGTTCAAAACTCGTGCCAAGGAACCTGACATTGGAACAGAAGGAAGCTCGAGTGAACATTTGTACGGACACTTTGAAGAACACTGAAACAGACCCTACATTCTTAGAGAGAGTGATAACCTGTGATGAATCGTGGTTTTTCACGTACGACCCTGCCACAAAGCGGCAATCAATGCATTGGAAGACCCCGAGTTCGCCACGTCACAAGAAAGCTCGCATGAGCAAGTCCAAATTCAAAGCCATGATGATTGTCTTTTTCGACATTCGAGGCATTGTGTACGTTCATTGGGTACCCGAGGGTCAAACTGTAAACCAACATCATTACATTAATGTGCTGAAAACCCTTCGTGAGCGAGTAAGAAGACGACGACCTGATTTGTGGCAACGGAAGTCATGATTCTGCACCAAGACAATGCTCCTGTCCATACGGCCCTGTCAGTGAAGACATTTTTGGCTAAATATGGCATCCCAGTGTTAGAACATCCGCCGTATTCACCGGACCTTGCTCCCTGTGACTTCTTTTTATTCCCCAGAGTGAAGTCCGCCCTAAAAGGAACCAGATTTGAGACAGTAGAAGCTGTGCAAAGAAAAGCGACGGATGTAATGAACATGATCTCCGAAAATGACTGGCAACACTGCTTCCAGCAATGGAAAATTCGTATGGAGTGGTGTACAGATCGTGCAGGGGAGTACTTTGAAGGAGATAAAGTTCCTGTTGCACAAAATCCCGAATAAAAGATTTCATAGCATCAGTCTGGTTTTTTTCTAGCCAAACCTCGTACGTGTACATCTATTATTTCATACGATGTTTCGGGAACAACCGTTCCCTTCTTCAGGTACTTTTTCTTGGCTACCAGAGTTATGTCATAGCCACGTCAAATCATCTCAAACGTCAGAAAAGAAGGAAACGGTATAGTTTAGGTGAAGGTGTACATTTCCCCTGACAAAGTTTTGTGATAAACCCCCGTCTCTTGCCTTTCTTGCTGATTTCAAAATCCAAAAAGCTTATCCTATTGTCCTTCATTTCCTCTTTCGTAAATTTAATTCTTTCTTCTTGTTCTCCCATTTTAGAAAAAAATCATTCCAACCCATCCGCTTCTCCGATAACCAGGATATCGTCGACATATCTACTGTAAAATATAACCTCAGTTCCCATTAAATTCAGGGCTCCACTCTCTATATAGTCTTGAAAGATGCTGGATATTATCCCGAAAACTGGGTTTCCCATAGCCAATCCCTCTTTTTGGAGGTAAATTTTCCCATTACAGCAAAATTAATTATACATTGTACAAAGGTTGAACCACCTTACATATTCCCATGCTATCACCACATTAATCCCTTTCCCCATCAACCACCTTTGCAGGCAGTCGGCGGCTTTTTCTCTGGGAACACTGGGATACTGGTTAACGACGTCAAAACTCATTATTCTATCTGTGCTTGTAATTTCTAGTTTTTCTATCTTCCTTTTTACGTCCCATGAGTTTTTGACACTGAATTCTGTGTTATCCCCGACCCCTTTGATTTTTGAAACCAGAATCTTGGCCAATTTATATCCCGGGTGCATATACATAGGGATAATTGGCCTTAGCGGAGTTCCTTCCTTATGTGTTTTAGGTATTCCAAAGGCAACTGGGAATCCCTTTTTGCAGTCCTCAATTAACCTCTTTTTCTCCACCCTAGCCAGCATAATACTAGTTTCTATCCCCTTCTTCGTCTCTCTTCTTATTTTATTAATAAGGTTCTGGCTCACCTCTTTAAAGTCGTCACTGAAAAAAACATTCCTCCAATTTCCTTTTGTAATCATCTTTATCAATAATGACCATTTTATTACCTTTGTCAGAGCGAATTAGAAATACATTGTTGTCCTTGACCCATTTCTTGACTATTTATACCACTTGTTCTTTTCTTTTTCTCCCGCATTATCATCTCCCCCCTTGGTATTTTAATTTCTGATTAGTTGCTCAATGATGTAATGAATCTTTTGCTTGACCTCCCTTCTGAAATCCTTGTCGTCCAAAATGGCCACTATTCCTTCTGCAGCTATGATAAATTCTTCTTATTCTATTTCATCGCTCCCAATAGCAAATTTTTGCCCTTTCCCCATGATTACATTCAAATCTGAAGGAAGATCTTTCTTAGTCGGGTTAAGCACTAGTACCTCTCCCCCGCTATCCTTCCTTCCCCTTTATTAATTTATTCTTATGTTTTCTTTTACATATCCGCCATTCTACCTAATTTACCTTGAATTCTTATCCTATGCTCGCTTTTCGCAGATTTCACAAATTTATGATGCCTTTCCTCGATTCTACTCCAAGTCACCCCATCCATAATGGTGCTTAGCTCCAAATGCAACTGTAAACACACTTTATTAAGTCTGTTCACTATGCCGTATGCTTCTCTTATACACTCATGCTCATAAATTAAGGATAATGCTGAATCTTGTACAAAGAAATATTTGATGTGCACGTTGCAGCTTGAAATGATGTCTGGGTACTGTACCAAAGAACCTGTGTTGACTATGACCTTGATCCAGTGTGTGGTGGCGCTGTAAGCAGACAAATGACTCACAGGAGCGAAACTGCTGACCAGAGCACAGTGCCTATAGGAAGTGTGCAGTTGTGTTCGGTTGAGCGAATGGTGAGTGTGTGTGTGAAATGGCTCAACAAACACATATTGATGATGTAATGAGGGGAAGGATACTTGGACAGCTAGAGGCGGGCCAAAGACAGCAGGTCGTGTCACAGGTGCTCCATGTGCCACAAAGTGTCATCTCACGATTATGGCAACGATTCAAACAGACTGGAAACGTGTCTCGGCGCTACAGCAGTGGACGTCCACAGTGTACAACACCACGAGAAGACAGGTATCTGACCGTAAGTGCCCGGAAACACTGACGGAGTACTGCCGGGGTCCTTGCTTGAGACCTTGCAGCTGCCACCGGAACAGTTGTTCCCAGACACACTGTGTACAGACGACTCAACAGGCACGGTTTATTCGCCCGGAGGCCTGCAATTTGCATTCCACTGTCAAATGGTCACAGAGTATCCCGTAACAACTGGTGTAGAGAACACAGGGCATGGACAATGGAAGAATGGTCTCAGGTACTCTTCACTGACGAGTCCAGGTATAGTCTCAACAATGATTCTCGTCGTGTAACCATCTGGCGTGAACCAGGAACCAAATACCGACCCAGTACCATCGTCGAAAGGGACCAGTATGGAGGTGGTGGTGTCATGGTGTGGGTGGCATTATCCTGGGTTCACGTACACCCTTGCATATCTTCGAAAGAGGTACTGTAACAGGTCAGGTGTACCGGGATGTTATTCTGCAAGACTACGTTCGTCTTTTCAGAGGTGCAGTCGGTCCTACGTTCCTCCTGATGGATGACAATGCCAGGCCACACCGAGCTGCTATTGTGGAGGAGTACCTTCAAACAGAAGACATCATACGAATGGAGTGGCGTGCCTATTCCCCCGACCTCAACCCAATCGAACATGCTTGGGATGCTTTAGGACGACGTGTCGCCGCACGTCTTCCACCTCCTGGGACTCTTCAGGAGCTCCGACAGGCACTGGTGCAAGAATGGGAGGCCATACCCCAACAGCTGCTCGACAACCCCCTCCAGAGTATGCCAAGTCGTTGTACTGCATGTGTCAATGTACATGGGCATCACATTCCATACTGAAACCTGTGCACATGCTCAAAGAACTGTGGAACAACATTTTACAATCTCTCTTGCTTTGTATCATATGTGCGCTCTTTGGTTTTTCTCACGTTTTCTGCAATAAACATGGTTAAGCAGGGTATGTGGATGTCTCTCTTGTGTGTTCAACATGTGTCTGTGCTACCACAACTAGCTTGTTTCAGTGCTGTATCGTGGGGCACCAAAACCTCTATTATCCTTAATTTATGAGCATGAGTGTACAATTTCCCAACATTCCCATCTGAACCTTCTTATTTTTTGTTCATGTCCTTTAACGCCCGGCGAGGAAGAAACCAACAGTCAACATGGGGAAGTGTAACAGGCAGGCATCTTTTTAACATTTTAATTGTATATAGGGTTTTTAGAAGAGAAGTTTTTACAGTGATGGTTTTAAACAAACGAGGGAACATGGGGGAGTAAAGATTGTAGAAATGTTTTCCAAATTCCACCTTCACCTAAACTATACCGTTTCCTTCTTTCCTGACGTTTGAGATGATATGACGTGGCTATGACATAACTCTGGTAGCCAAGAAAAAGTACCTGAAGAAGGGAACGGTAAGAAATAATAGATACTCACTACACGTAAGTACAAAAGATTTGTATTTTTGATTAATTTATTGAGAATACGAATTAATCTATATAAAAGTGAGTAAGTCGCACACATCAAATATTATGGATTCCATTTTTTACATACTGTAATATTCTATATTGCTTTTTGTTTTGTCTGTACCAATTTTCACTAAGTTTTCCCATTTCAATCAGTTTCATTTTTTATAATCTGAGGTAGAAATCTTGGTCCCATCAACCTGGAATCCTCCGGACTCTGCTGTATCACTATACCTTAACACTTATTCAACACAAAGTAACCAGAAACAAAAATCTAAGAATTAATAAGAAAAATACAACTTGAAATGGCACATATTGCATTAATGGAACATTTTAATATCTGGTCAGACCAATGGGTGTTTTTCTTTTTTGTGCCAGCATTTATTAATAGTGGGTCCAACATATTGCAGAACAGACAGTTAATATATGACACTTGAAATTTTTTTAAGTTGCAGTAGAAGGTATTGCCTCCTAGATTTTTGAGGATGTAAAAGTCAATGAAACTGGGGAAAATGTTATGACTTTGAAATACTTATCTTAAAATTAATATATTCATAGGATATTCTCCTCTCCCTCACAAAATACTGTATTAACCATAAAATATCACATGGAGCGTTATTGGCATATTAACACATTAAGTCCAAGCATTAACAGGGTGGTCACTTTAGAACTATGATAAAATTCAAGTATAATTCCTGGTTTTCAAGGTATAGTTTCCTAAAATTCAATGGTACAAACAGATTTTTTTCTCCATTTCAACCTTACATTTACTACTCTCACCATGCACACATACAGTACATACCACACACACAAATATATTAACAACATAAAGGATCTGTATGATTAAAATGTATCCAAAAATTCTAATTAAATTCAATTAAACGTATATACATTTAAAATATTTCATTTAAGGCATCATTATACACACTCAGACTCAAAATATATCTACAAGCACAAGTCACAAATGTTGCAGGACATACAAATCTACAAAAAATTGTTAATTGTGAAAGAATTTCAATCTCAAATTTACCTAATCAACTTGTGGATATTTTATCATCTATCTGTCAGGTAAATTGTTCTGCAAAGGACACTAACAAAGTAAAATAATTGAGAGAATTCTGTGTTATTTTCCATGCAGCCATATTTTCCTTTCTCGATAAATAAAAACTAAATTGTGAAAAAATACCCTCAGGGCATTTATAAATATGTATAAATTCAATGGGATTTAGATTAATAAAAGTTCCAATTTTTTACATCTACAGAGAAAAATTCATGAATAATTCATAATAACTCCTGGAATTCAAGAAACTCCCGGTGAGTAGCCACCCTGATTTATATCATGAGATAATTTTGAAACAAATGACATTTTGATTAGAGTTGTGTGTTCATGCAATAGAAAGAATCAAGGGAGAAAGATTAAACTGAAACATATTTAACTATTGTACAGAGACTAGCCATCTAAGGCTGTGAGTGTGTACTGATAGTGTAAGTTTGAAAAAGTTTAGGAAACCTGGAAAAAATATCATTGGAATACATACATAACTTTATTGTATTATTTTGTAGTACATGTCCTAAACACCTGTACTTTACAGGAAGAATATTCCAAAATGTCACTACCACTAGAGCTTGAATCTTTTAAAAAACAAATTGGACACAAAATGTCTGCATTAATCTGTCTTGGGTCCACAATTTAAAAACTTCCATTGCAGAGTCTTATTTACGTAAAATTGTCTCTCATGCTAGCGGTTAAGTTATGATAAAACTTTGTACATCTTACATCAGATATTGACACTGCTTACCTCATACTGTTGCATGTCTTGGCTGTATTCTTCCATTGCCACGATGTAGTTATTGAGACTCTTCACAGGCTTTGAATATTCAGGAAGTTCTCCATTCACCAATGCATGTCAGGCACACAAGCAGTGGTAACAATCATCCTTAAGAACCTATTGGTAAAAAGGCAAAAGTAAGTAGTGGTACACAGAAAAGAAACAAACAATGTTATTGCTTGTGACATCAAACGACAGAGTATTTTGTATTTATAATTATTTGGCATCAAACACTTTCATATTTGACAGAAAACATGTTAGGGTTCAGTTAAAAGTTTGTGCTTACAGTACAGCATGAGTCGTTACTCAGCAAGAGTCCACAAATGGTTGCCAGCGACAATTTATTGCACAGCTTGGGGTCCGGAAACCACCAGCAAAGTGTTCAACGACAAGCACACTCTGTTCCACTGAGTACCGACTCATACTGCACTGCTTTGTTACTGTATTTAAATCACGAACTACTGATTGTAAGCACAAACTTTCAACCGAACCCAAACAAACACAAACCACTACCTGGTGCATCACAACAGCAGGGCGAAGAACTAAGACTGAAAGCACATGTCTGTATGATTTGCATTTAATGGCAGAATCACCCAGATACACACACACACACGCATGCCCATGCAAGGACTAGAGAGACAGTGGAGCCATCTCCAATGAAGTCACCATCCTTCTCATACACCAAGGTATGTCAGTAGCAAATTTCATTACATTATGACCAATAGTTTGATTTTTATAAGCAAAAATCAGGAGTGAAACATCCACCAGCAGATGTAGGGAATGCTTCAGTCATTCTCCAGACCGCAGACTACAAGAAAATTTCAAAACTTCTAGCAGACTGCACATACCGAAAACTCCTCTGAGATCCCACAGCAGCAGTTGAAAGAAAGACCAGAGCACTCCGGAAGAAAACATAATTACCGAAACAAATTCTTGGCAAATTGACACTGCACAAAACAATACCACCACAACTGTACAGACTCCACAAAATACACAAGACCGTAGTGCCATTAAGACCAAGTGTCAGCACCAGTGAATGCTAATGAAGGTTTCACCAACAAATGTCAATAAAAATGTATGTTCAAAGTGTATAAACAGAGCATATAATTTGTGTGAAAAGAGAAAAACACGCTGTTTCATGCAACATTGTTATTCGTACAGGCAAGAGTTTCAATCCTCCTCGCATACAGCACCACCGCTATTCGGGCAATTTCGTGAATTTTGCAACTTCGTAACAAGTTTGAACATGCAGCCGCGCTCCCCATCAAGCGGAATGCTGGCGTAGGTATTATTGTAGGCCTATCGTCTATCTATCAGCATGTTCGAAATGGGCAAGCTAGAGGAACTTAGTTCCGACCTGAAGGATGTTATTATAAATTTGAACCTTAGAGATTATTCGTTAAGAAAAATTGGACAAACCGTCAATAAATCACACTCCACAGTTCAATACATAGTAAACAAATGTAGAGAGGAAGGTTGAACACAGAATGTGCTGAGAAAACCAAGAGAGAGACGGTTCAATAAACGTGATGAACGCTTTATTTTAAAAACAATGCGAACCCCCCCCCCCCACCTAACTCTTCCTCAGTTACGACTGTTACTATTTTGCTGGCAAGATGATATCCGATCAAACTGTCCGTCGTGCCTTGTGGAAGAATAGATATCATAGAATACCACGAAAGAGGCCGTATGTAAATAAGGTGAATCGCAGGAATAGACATTCATTCGCGAAAGAGCACATCCACAAGGACCAGGAATTTTGGGATAGAGTCATATGGTCAGACGAGTCCAAGATTAATATATACGGGTCAGATGGGATAAATAGGGTCTGGAGAAAATCAAATAAAGACAATGATCACATTAACACAGTTCCAACAGTTAAACACGGGGGTGGGTCATTACTGATTTGGGGCTGTATGTCGTCCAAAGGTTCTTTATACCATCCAGTTTATTGATGGTATCATGGATGCATATGTCTATTTGGACATATTGAAGAACAATGTAAAGCAGAGTACCCAAAAAAATGGACATGCCTCCTATCTACAGATTCCAACAAGACAATGACAGTAAGCATAAGGCGCGAATTAACATGAATTGGCGGTAACAGTTTACTATCCTTCAGACACCTATAACTTCTTAGTTTCGTCAATTTTTGACATTCGTGCTAACCTTTCTGCTTCACGGAACATTCCGTGAATGGTTTTTGGGGCTATCCATCCCGAAATCGGTGGGAAATTTAAACTAAAAAATTATTTTCGTTTGAAATTTTTGAGTCCAAATTTTTCACTGATTCCGGGCTCCGCCCCTGAGGTAATTGACCTACCGCCCCCAACCTCTAACGTAGACTTGCCTACGCTCCGGCTTTCTCTATAGACTCCCTGTTAAAGGCATGTTAGAAATTGGCCGGAGTCACCTGCCCCCAAATGAGCCCCAAACTTTTAAATTTGAAGAAATCCGTTTCCAGGATACGGAAAACTTACCTGAATTTCACACAAAACACCTTCCCGATGTTAGACAATACTACAGGAACTTATTACGGTAAGTAGTTTCTTCTGTAGAAATGAAGAAATCTGGGTAAAATTTTCCTATCCGCAAAACATATTTCTTCAATTTTACAGGAGAAATTACTTACCGAATGCAGTTTATTTATAATTGTGGAAGTTCGGGGAAGTGTTTTCTCTCATTATTCATTGAATTTTGCCGGTAAATCATCTATTTTTCGATATAAATGTGTGACCGATGCACGAAAGCTCTTACATCCATTTACTTCCAGGTGGATGAAGCCTGTGTGATGACGTAATCCTGGTCAGTGTTTCCAAACTCGTGTTTTTGTAACTGAAGAAGGTAAGAAGGCAAATGGTTTGTGGGGCTACGCATATTTTTTCGAAACCAATTTTTAACTATTGAAACCTATACGTAACCCTACCTAACCTAACTTTACCAGAAATGGTTCATGGGGCTATCCGTGCATGGTTCGTGGGGCTATTTATGAATGGATCATGGGGTATCCGTGAATGGTTCGCGGGGCTATCTGTGCATGGTTCATGGGGTTTTTGAATCTGGAAAAAAAAAAAAATACAAAATCAGTAACACGAAACTAGGTATTTTTCGATGAAGGAGGCTGCAACACTGCATAAGCACTGATCATTGACAACGCTAGTCAAGATTTCTCCGACATATTGCGTGTGACGCAAGCAAAAGCGAACAAAAAATAATTACTCGATATGTCTAAAATTGATATTATTTGCGTGGAAAAAAAGGAAATGCCACCTTCAAGAATCCTTAGGAATGCAGAATATGTAAGTATCAATGTTAAAAATAAGAAAATAAGGGAATTAGAGACGTTTGATGGTTACTGAAATTTTGCCGAAATCTGTCCGAAGGATAGTAAACTAGTACCGCAAAGGAGTGTATTTCTTTTCAGATATTGAAGCATTTTCTGGTAAATTTCTCATATCGGACAAACGGATTTCTTCAAATTTACAGAAGAAATTACTTACCGAATGCAGTTTCTTTATACTTGTGGAAGTTCGGGGAAGTGTTTTCTCTCATCGTTCATTGAATTTTGCCGGTAAATCATCTATTTTTGATATACATGTGTGACAGATGCACGAAAGCTCTTGCATCCATTTACTTCCAGGTGGATGTAGCCTGTGTGTGTGATGACGTAATCCCGGTCAGTGTTTCCAAACACGTGATTTTGTAACTGAAGAAGGTACGTTTCCGCAAATGGTTTGTGGGGCTATGTGTCAATGGTTCGTGGGGCTATGCGAGAATGGTGTGTGGGGCTACTCAAAATTTTTTCGAAACCAATTTTTTACTATTGTAACCTATACGTAACCCTACCTAACCTAACCTTACCGGAAATGGTTCGTAGGGCTATGTGTTAATGGTTTGTGGGGCTATGCGAGAATGGTGTGTGGGGCTACGCATATTTCTTTCGAAACCAATTTTTTACTATTGTAACCTATACGTGACCCTACCTAACCTAAACTTACCGGGAATGGTTCGTGGGCTCCGGTACCCTTTCCTACACCCTCGATTTTTCGCACATTTCAAATATTCTTGTTACAAAAATGATGTTTCTAAATAGCGCGGAAAGTAATTTTTTGATCTACGTGCTACGAAACTTACGTTTTTTATGAAATTAAAATTCCTTGCGTAACGTCAAAAAGGTTTTTCAGAACTTTATGATGGCATATGATGCATTCATGTCACAGGCGCAAGTCTGAAGATTTCGGATCATCGATTTATGTCTTATTTATTTTTATTTACAGTTTACTTGGGATTACCGCTAAGCAGTTTTTCCCATATCTATATACATATGTACTGTACATAAACTTACATTTTTAGTACATTATTATTAAAAGATACTATGAACAATTTTTATTAAAATTTCGGTAACCACCAAACGTCTCTAATTCCCTTATTTTCGTATTTTGCACATTGATACTTACATATTCTGCATTCGTAAGGATTCTTCTATTTCGCGTTTCGTTTTTTGCAGGCAAATAATCTCAATTTTCGAAATATGGAGTATTTTTATTTTCTTTGCTTTTGCTTGCGTTACCCGCGATATGGCGGAGAAATCTTGACTAGCGTAGTCCATGATCAGTGGTTATGCAGTGTTGCGACCTTCTTCATAGCAAAATATCTAGGTACTAGTATGGAGAATACGTAAGTATGAATATGGAAAATACGAAAATAAGGGAATTAGAGACGTTTGGTGGTTACTGAAATTTTAATGATATGGATAACAACATAGGCCTTTAGCCTAAAAATAAACTTCAGTCTGCTGACGTCAGAACGCAAGGTAGCAAGAGTGTTGTGCGATAAGTGATTGAAATAAAACAAAGCAACTGAAACCATTGGCGCGTGGATAGGTTAGTAGGGCCACGCAAAGGTTTCAATAGTGAAAAAGATAGCCCCACGAACCATTGGCGCTAGCCCCACGAACCATTGGCGCGTGGATAGGTTAGTAAGGCCACGCAAAGGTTTCAATAGTTAAAAATATAGCCCCACGAACCATTGGCGCTAGCCCCACGAACCATTGGCGCGTGGATAGGTTAGTAGGGCCACGCAAAGGTTTCAATAGTTAAAAATATAGCCCCACGAACCATTGGCGCTAGCCCCACAAACCACTGGCACGTGGATAGGTTAGTAGGGCCACGCAAAGGTTTCAATAGTGAAAAAGATAACCCCACGAACCATTGGCGCTAGCCCCACGAACCATTGGCGCGTGGATAGGTTAGTAGGGCCACGCAAAGGTTTCAATAGTTAAAAATTGGTTTCGAAAAAAATATTCGTAGCCCCACACACCATTCTCGGATAGCCCCACGAACCATTGGCGCTAGCCCCACGAACGATTCACGGATAGCCCCACGAACCATTCACGGATAGCCCCACGAACCATTCACGGATAGCCCCACGAACCATTCATAAATAGCCCCACAAACCATTCACGGATAGCCCCACGAACCATTCATGGATAGCCCCACGAACCATTCACGGATAGCCCCATGAACCATTCACGGATAGCCCCACGAACCATACATAAATAGCCCACGAACCATTCATAAATAGCCTTAGAGATACTGGGCGAAAGGGGGGGGGTTATCACCCCCATCAACCTCACATTGAGCACGCCACTGATCCTGTGCACGTCATGTTGTCGCAAGTTCGTAATCAGAAATGATGAACAGTAACTCGCGTTTATTTACGTTCTAGAACTGTTACACAGTTACAAAACCGTGCATTTGGAAACACTGACCGGTTGTTACGTCATGAAACGCTCGCAAATATTTGGTTCACGTAGTAGACGGACATCAAGGGAACAGCTTTCATGCATCGGAGCGACATTAATGTCGAAAATTACATGATTTATCGGCAAAAAAATTTCAACGAGTTGAAAGCAAACTTCCAAGACCTTCCTAAAGTATAAATAAACCCATTTCGGTAAGTACTTTCTCCTGTAAAATTGAAGAAATACGTTTTGGGGATACGAAAATTTTACCCAATTTTTTTTTCTATTAAATAGTTAAGCCACATTTTCTAAAAAAAAGATAACAATATATATCCAACTGTAAGGTTAGGTTCACAAATCAAAGATTCCAAACACTGAGGAAAAGGAATTTCACAGTTTATAAGAGTTTTATAGAATGTCTCTCTTTCTTGTGTGTATCTATTACACTCATATAGGATATGGTGTATATCTTCCTTGTTGCCACATGTACAGTTTGGGTTTTGTAGAATCCGGATCTTTTGTAAATGACTTTTAGTAGTTGTATGTCCTGACCTAATACGATTTAGTAATACTATCACATTCCGTGAACCTTGAACTTTTGTAAACCAAGGTCTCATTCTATTGAAATTAGCTATCCTCTGATAAAAGCTGCCTGCATTTTGAAATTCACCTTTGCACCATTCCATCCAGTTTTCCTTCAACTTTTTCTTCACCCTCAGTAGAAGGTCTGTGTACCAGGTTTTCAGTTCCAGTACAGGTTGAATTACCCTAGCTTGTTTTGCATACAAATCTGCCATATCATTTCCTAAATTTTGACAATGTGCTTTAATCCAGGTTAAATGAATTATCTTTCCCCTGCTCCTTAAATTTTGTAAAGTTTTTACACAGTTTATAATGTATGGAGAGCATTTAAATAATAAATCATAATTGGACTGAATTGAATATAATACACTTTTGGAATCCGTTAATATTAATATATTTTTTTCTTGCAATTTATATGTATAAATTAGTGCTTGGTAAATTGCATAAGCTTCAGCTGTAAAAATGGAAAAATCTTCCGGTAAATGTATCATAATTGATTCCTTCTTCTGTACATCATAAACAGCACATCCTACATTTTGACTACTTTTTCAACCGTCTGTATATATAAAGTAATAATCTTTCCATGTAATCATATTTTGTATATTGTTCAGGAAAATAAATATCTCTATATTCACAAACAGGAAAATCTAGAGTATATATGGGCTTACTCCTTACTTTCAATAATTTTTGATGATCCTCATAGTACTCATTATATAATTGCACCCATCCTATATCTTCGCAGTTATTAATTTTGCCTGTATCATATAATTCAACCAAGTCGAATAGAATGTCGTTAAACGGATGATTAACTTCTGACATTGTTTTCAACAGAAACAGATATTATGTCACAGGCACAGGTCTGATTTTTTTCTTTTTCTTCATATGATTGACTTGTGCAATAGGAACATTTGCGATTGCGATATGTTATTTGTGTGATATATTCGCGTATTGGACATTTCAGACATTCGATTTCATTTATGCGACTTCAGAAATTTGAAATAATATTTTTTTTGGCAACTGCATGCCGTAAAGGGGAGGGTTGTTTTTTCTAAATGGCTTGTGGGATGGGATAATTTGCGACTTCTAATTTTTATGATGGGAAGGGAGTGGAGGTTGGTATTCTGTGGAAAAGGACAACAAGGACTTTCAACATAGGAGTTACTTCATTTTTGGACTTACAAATTGAACTTCGACGCACAATTTAATACCAGGCCTTGGTAAAAAGAGGTAAGTTACCTTCTTTGGTTTAATTTTAGCCTTCATTTTTTGTATCTTCATGTGTCAATGCGGAAAACAGTGAGAAATAGTGTTGTGGGAAGGTGACTTCGGCCAATTTCTAACATGCCTTTAAAAGGGACTCGATAAAGGCGGGGCCACGGTAGCGGTAGGGGGCGGTAAGTCAATTACCCCAGGGGCGGAGCCGGGAACCGGTGGGAAATTTTGACTCAAGAATCGCAAACGACAAAATCGCAACTTTAAACGGCTGTACAGTCGTAAATACTTCTTTCCGCGCTTCATTTTTTTAAATTCACAAATAGGATCACATAACCTTCATAATGAAAGAAAAAAAATCAAAATTCGAGGGTGTAGAATAGGGTACCCGACCCAGCAATGTTTCTCAATGCAGAGTACGAATATTCAAATTAAATGAACTAGCAAATTTCATCAGTTTGTCCGATACCCGAGAAATTTACACATTTTCTTTGAAAATCCGTGTGTACGAATAAGAATGTTGCATACTGCATGTTTGCCTAACCTAACTACACGTCAATGGTTCGCAATTATTTTGCAATTTCTAGACGTTTCCGACAAATTTTAACTTCAGATTTGTCATTAGCCGGCCTCAATTAGTAAGTATGCCAAATATGAAGAAAATCGGACAGGAAATGGCTTTTTCCAAAACAAAACTTACAGAAAAATGGACATTACTTTCTTCCTTCAAAAGACATCATCCTCCTCACATGAACATCTGACCTGAACTCGTAGCCCGAACTGAAGGTTTCTTTTATCGCACAACACTTTAGCAACCTTCTGAATGCAATGTTGCGAGTTGCGAACGTCACTTGTTCAGAACTTAACATGAGGCAGGGGGGTGCTCGTTCGTATGCGCAGTTGTCCGTGGATGCAAGACGTCATCGTCGAAACACTCGGCACGGAAAAGGCTGGTTCCTTATGCAGTTCTTGTCAACTGAAATCATGCCTAAATGCTATGGAAAGCTGTGAAAACTATTATCAGAAAACTAACGGAAGAAATCTAAAATATCACAGCTTGATTGATATAAAAAATGCGGGATTGCCCATTTTTGTGAAAAAGGCATTGTGCAAGATCTAAAAGCAGATCTTTTTAATATTGTATGTAAATGTAAGGGTGTAATAAACGTGACTGCTTCCCGTAAAATATCACTGCACTCTCCACGTTTCTCTTCTGTCTTTTCTTTGACGCCGTCAATAGCTTCAACACGTTTTATATATATATATATATATATATATATATATATATATATATATATATATATATATTTATTTATTTATTTATTTGTCACATATTTGTTTTAATTATATTCTGCTCGTTCCGCCAGCTGAATGCAGCAGCCAGGGCTCAAAGTGCAGTGCAGTTACACCGGAAGAAGGCTCGGATATGGCAGACTTCAGAAGTTAACTCATCCAAATTAAATTAAAGAAGTATGTGCTCTCTCTACATTTAAATCATAGTTCACAAATAATTTGATTAAAAGTTTTAAAAGTATCTGTTTTATTTAATAATATTATTTAATAATTGGTGCATTCTTCTCCAGCATAGCTATAGGCAGTGACCACACTACATGGGGGGGGGGGGCAGGAACGACCCCTATTCTCGTTCGACAATTTATCTCTCTCTATCTTATCTGCCTCCAGTAAAACGACAAAAATAAATAAATTAATGAATGCTCTTCTAGCCAAAATATGCATTTTTGTGTCGTATGTAACGGAATAATAAACATAATTGCCCCGGGAAAATATGACTTACCCCTCCATCTTGACTATTGCGCCGTCACTAGCTACAACATATTTTGATTTCTATTGTTCCCACATATTTATTTTAATTTTAGTATTGTGAATCATATTCCTCTGCGTTACCTCACGTTACCCCGACACACAAACACACGTACGATTTCAGTTGTAAGTTTTAGTCTAAGCTTGTCAAATGTCCACATATATCTTTGTATTCTTGAACCATTTAAAAAAAAAATCATTTCGTCCCTTCTTCTGGACTATTTCATAGCAATGTTTTCTCACTGGAAGCCCCTTTGCAGATCAAGATCCGAGGCTATAGCCTTCCCAAGCCACCGTCCTCTCCAAATACTCTCTAGGCCCCATGAAAGAAAAATATATGTATTTCTACGAAATATTAATTTGACTTGGCAGTTTGTTTTTTCGAACAGGAATAAGTTTTAAATTTTAATAGCTTATAAATTTACACTAGCAATTTTGAGTAAAGGTTTTGCGTAACTCTAAAAGTACATTTAGAGACTGCAAGATCAACTCTCGATATTTCAGATATATTAATAATTTTCATCACAACGTCTTGTAATATTTATTTGTTACTTCAATAATCACAAATGTTTCTCGCATATTAAAACATAGATGCCATTTTCTGTTTATTTTCTTGTAATGCTGACCTCCGTGGCGAAGTGGTTAGCACAACGCTTAACGATGCCAAGGGCCCCTAGGTTCGAATCCCCGCCCGGGCATGGGTCTACTCTCCTTTCTTCAATTTCATCATATCATCACACATCCTCATCTTTGCGATTAGCCATATGTAACAGATAAGCGAAGTAAAATAAACTAAGTCTATTAATCAATTATTTTTTTAAACTCTTTAATTGTTCTTTAGCAAGCCACGTTTTTATTAAATTATTATATTACGATTTGTAAAATGACGAAATTCTGAAGGAGAACACGTAACTTTCTTTGTAGCGCATCGGTCAGAATGTTTTAGGAATATGGATTTTCCATATACATTTTTTCACTTGTACTTTGCCCCCTTTTTAAAGTAGCGTGTTTTCAATTATGTTACTAATCATTAAAAGGATGCCTCAATATCATCTTGGAGGATGACAGTTATTATTTTCCCCCTCCTAAAAGTAATAATATACTTTCGCTCTCTGAATCTCCCATACAAATGCTAGGGGTCGTCTGCTTTAGCCGCGCTCACTGCTTCTCCGGTGACGTCACGCGTTCGTGCAAGATCGGCAATCTTCGGATGGCTTTACCTAATCTCTATCTACCTTGCACATGAGGAAACATGGCCTGTGACATGGCTTCTTCATTTTTTATGCATGGACAATCACCGTGGTAACTCACAACGCTGTTTTACAACTTCTACATGTTAATTTACAATTTCTACACGTGACCACGAAATCTTAACTGCAGATACGTCCATAATTAGTGAGTATTAGAATTATTAACGAAATTATGCCTTTTTTTGGTATTGTAAAATCACAACCTTCTACACGTTATTTTGAAAGTTCCACACGAGAGTGCCAAATTTTAACTGCAGATTCGTGATTAGGAGCCCTAAATTAATCAAATATGGACGAAATTGGAGAAGGGTCCGGTATTGTAAACAGCCATTCTTTTATAACATACACCTCATAGCGAAAATTGAAAACTGTTTAAAATATCATATAAACTTCATAGCTAAGCAGCAAATAATCTAGAATAACTATTTCAAGCATTTATTTCTTATTTAATTTTATTTTTCATCACATTTCCTTACATTGAAGTTGGAACACTGAGATGTGATCAGTTGTTAGTTAAAATCAGCTGCTTTGTAAACAGCTGAACATAATCAAATCATCCAGTGAGCTGTTCTTCTCAGTTATATGAAGAAATATTGATGTCTGGAGTATTGTTTACACTCAAGAGTTATTGATTTATGTAAGTATTAAGCTGTTTATTTGTTTATTAAGAAGGGGAAGAACAAATGTCACGTCCGTTACAAAAAACATGAATAAGTTTATATCACACCAACCCTAATAATATGATGTAAGTGACTCTTGGTAGAAGTGGGGTTATGTGCATTGTTTATTGATTTTTAGTGTTGTCTGTTTTGTATAAAATAGCATTACCTGTGAAAATCCTGTAACGGACGTGACAAACTTTAGTGTAACGGACGTGACAAAAACAAATACTATATTTCTTGATTGTTTTTCATATTTATTTTCCTCTCATTTAATTACTTTTAGAGCAGGGTCCATATTTATGGCCTGATTTTCATATTTCTGTAACAGTAGAACTAAATTTTCTTTATTTATGTAATTCAAAATTTATTTGTTGTTGGGAGATAAGATTAAATTCAGTTTTCAGACCATACAAGATAGGACTAAAATGTCTCATAAAATAGGTAGGCCTACCTAACCTAAAAAATTTTTCTATAAATTAAAATGCAATTATATACTCAAAACTATAAGTTGTTTAATAAATAAGGATACAAGAACTAATGAGGCAGAATTAACAACACTCAACTATAAACACCATGTGCAACTAATAGCAGAGCTTCAGATTCCATTATGCTACAAAGAAATAAAACTTTCCACATACTTCAAAATGGTATTAAACTGTTAATGAAAAGCAATAGTACCTATTTTTAACATGTTTTGATAATAAAACAACCTTTTATTATGTTTAAAATCTATTTGAAACAAAACCAGCTGGAGCTGACCAACTTCAACATGTTTTTTCACAATTCTAACAGAAACTTATTAGCAAAGGCATGACAATAATATAAATGTTCAACATTGCAACAAATGTTTATGTTAAATGTTACTTTTAGGTTATTTGGCCCTAAATTTATTTTTAGGTTATTTGGCTCTAAATTTATTGTTTTGTTTCAGATTATGGCTCCGACTCCCAACAAGACAAGAATGGCTAAATGTAGAGAAGAGAGAAAAAAGAATCAAGAGCAATGAAAGGCTTATTTGGAGAAAGATAAATTGAGGAAGAGGAAAGTAAGAGAGAAGGAACAAAATGAATTGACCAAAGATAAAAAACTGTTAGCTGAAAAAAGGCAGAAAGATAAAGAACGACAGCGGTTGTATAGAGCAAGAAAGAAGGTGATTCAAAATGGTGGTCAGAGTGAGCTCGGTTCATACAAAAGTCCAAGAACAAATGGCAAAGCAGCAAAGAGAATAAAAAATGCATTACCTAACAGTCCTACTAAGAAGGTTGCAATATTTAGAAAACTGGTAAGAGAAGACTTAGGTTCAGAATTAAAAAAGGATATTGTGAATGCTAAGAAAACTGGACCAAGAAAGATTCAATCAGATTGTCTTAAAAGAGTGAATGAGTTTCTCCAGTGCAATGAAATAAGTCGTCACGCATCTGGGAAAAGAGGCGTGAAATCAGTGAAAGACCCTGTCACTGGTAAACGCAGTTTATGCCAACTGAGACACATGGTAATGGGTATTGGCGAGTCCTATGAAGAATATAAACTGCTGTATCCACATGACCAAATTTCAAAAAGTAAGTTTTATAGCTTACGTCCAAAACATGTGCTCCCGGTTGGTGATATGCCTCACACAGTGTGTGTTTGCATTAAGCATGCAAATTTTTATGACTGAAACACTGTCTAAGGTAGCAGCCTGTTTTCCAAAAACTAACAAGGAAGTGTTGAATGAAGTATGTTGTGACACAGAAAAGTGATAATTTACGACCTGTGCTGAGAAAAACATAAATAGTCTATAGACCTAGTGTCCACAAAGGTGTAATGTCTCTTTTGTTACTCAACCTGCTTATTAAATCAGAATTAGTCCATAACTAGCAGAATGTAGCCTAATCTCTTTCCCAGACCTGTTTCTTTTATGTTAATTAATGTTAATTCACTAGAATTGTAGTATTAAACTTTTGCAACTATGTATAACTATATTATTATTATGTACAAGGATGTATTACATAATATTAGTGTTTTTTTCAAATAAAAACTGTCATTATAAATGATGCACTTTTTTGTCACGTCCGTTACAAATCCTTTGTCACGTCCGTTACAAAGTTAAACATTTTTCAATAAGACATCAAAACTTTTAACAGGTCATACTTTATAGTCTTAAAAGAGCATATATTAACATTACTATAACAAATATTTACCAGTTAATTTGTCTGTCCAATTAACAGAAACTATGGAAAACCCAACCCTATGTTCATTACAGGGTGTTTTACACGTCACGTGCGTTACACCTCTTTCATATAAGATAAAATCAAATACAGTTAAGTATTTGGCATGACAATTTTTGTGACTGTACATTTCAGTGAGTACAACCTTTCTCAATAATTAAAATGGATACAAATCTTAATTAGTGTATTTTTTAATACTTTTACATTGTGTACGTGTCACGTCCGTTACAAAAGAATGGCTGTAAAATCATACGAAAAATCAAAATACCACCGTGAAGAAACTTTCGCAATGCAGAATAGGTAAATACTAATGTTAAAAATCACGAAATAAACGAGTGAGAGGTGTTGGGACCATACCGAAATAGTAATAAAACATTTATGTTGAAAAAACAACTTAAAAATTACCTTACGCAAGCATGCACGCTTCCCATGGACAATGTATTTTCCGTTGACAAACGACTAAGTATCGTAGACTAGTGGGAATTAATGTAGGAGTAATCAGAACCTTAGTAGAATGCATTTGGGGGTAAAAAAGGTAAAGTGCTCCCCTGTGCATAGCACCATGCCATGAAGGCGTATAGGGGTGTAGGGGTAATGCCCCACACTTTCTTGATCCGGTCGTGAGTGGGGGTGATGTGATCAGCATCATGCCCCTGACTGCCTTTACCCCCCAGGTACACATGTTATTCGACGCTGGATGGGCACCGGGGCCGCTTCCATCGTTAGAAAAGTTCCTGGATTTGAACCGGCCAGGGATCGAACCCGGGACCTTTAGCATGGTAGTCAGATGCGTTACCGACTGAGCCACTGTGGCCACATTTGGGGGATTTATTTTAATGCTAAGAGAACCGAACCTGGCCTGCCTAACCTAACTACGAAAGCATATATTTAAAAAAATCTTAAGTAATCGCTAGAACTCTGCAGTGTGCGTTAACAGAAGTAAATTGAAATCGATCCATGTTAAATTTGCATCCATAGCATGATGAAATCACAATAAAACAAAAGTAACTTGGGCACAGAATAGAAAGCGAAGGACTATCTTGGCACAGGTTCATGACCGTGGTAGAAATCATCTTCTTCTGTATGTTTTGTCTTGTTTTGGCGGCCTATCGTAGGACCTTCCCTTATCGCACAACGTGCTAGCAGCATTGCGTTCTGACGTCCCCGCGGAAATCTTTTAGGTAACATTGTTAAGCTAAATGGGAAAGACTCAATAATTTAATTAGTTTCCCTATGTTCGTGCTGGTCTCGAGCACAACACACACTTGGAATTTCTAATCTGTGCTTTGAACCTTGTGCCGAAAGTAGTCTGTGCAATGGAATGCCTTGTCGATGTCAAGTCAATAGCCGATATTGGTGTAAGGTAAGGTACATATTTGGTAACGCTTTCAACTAGTCAAAACAGATTTCTTCATTTTTACAGAAGAAACTACTTACGCAAATCACTTTCTGTAGCATTGTTGAAGTTCCCGAATGTATTTCCTGTCATCGTTTCATCTTTTTTAGCAATATATCATGTTTTTATGTGTAAAAATATCGCAATTGCCGTTGCTTCCATGTACTTCCTGGATGTTGTGTGCGTTTGATGACATAAGCCCCTGTCACTGTTTCCAACCACCACGTGTTTTTTCAAGAAGATGACATGTCCAGCATGCATTGTCAAGTTATTGCCAGGTGTGGAAGATCCAGAAGATTTTGTAATTCAACACGGAATTGTGAAAAAATAAATTGAATGTCGAAAATGTGGCAGTGTATGTAAACTACACATTGGACGAAATGGGAAATTGATGTATATCTGTGCGAAGAGAGTCCAAGGACGTGGCAAGTTAAGGTTCAAAAGAATTCCGTGTAGATTTCAACATTCCGCATGAAAGGGTACAGGTATAGGACAAAGTACCCTTACTGTACCAAAAATCATAATATTTTGTAATATGTGGCTTTTTTTTTGCCTTACCCAAGACATGATCTCATAGAATTTGAACTGAACATGAGTTCAAGAACAGTTGTGGACTGGTCAAACCACTGTAGGCAAGTGTGTGAGGAATGGGTACTAGAAAATTCTGGGTAAAACTTCAATAGCGTCCCAACACCTCTCACTTGTTTATTTCATCATTTTTAACATTCGTACTGACATATTTTGCATTGCGAAAGATTCTTCAAGGTGCTATTTTGCTTTTTTCACGAAAAAGTTCAATTTTTGACATAAAGAGTAATTATTAAACCATTCACGTTAGCCCCAAAAACCATCCACGGGTAGCCCCACAAACCATTGACGTTAGCCCCAAAAATTCACGATAGCCCCACGAACCATCACGGACACGAGGTATGCCTACGAGGTTAGGTTAGGCCTGTTACCTTAGGTTCCATTAGCACTCATTTCGTTCAATTTAGCATATACTAAACTAAACTAAAAGTTAAAATATACAAAACAGTAATTTTGCCTGTAGTATTATATGGGTGTGAAACTTGGTCCCTTACATTAAAAGAGGAACATAAATTGAGAGTATTTGAAAATAAGATCCTTAGGAAAATATTTGGACCTAAAAAGGATGAGGAGACAGGTGAGTGGAGAAGGTTACATAATTTAGAACTACATAATTTGTATTCATGTCCAGATATTATTAGAATGATGAAATCAAGAAGACTTAGGTGGGCAGGCCATGTGGCACAAATGGGAGAGGAAAGAGGAGTTTACGGGATTCTTGTTGGGAAACCTGATGGTAAGAGACCTGTAGGAAGGCCAAGACGAAGATGGAGGTATAACGTTGAGATGGAAAAGAGTATATAGATCTTGCTCAAGATAGGGACACATGGAAGGCCTGTGTTGCTGCAGCCATGAACCTTCGGGTTTAAGAAGGCTAGAGAGAGAGAGAGAGAGAAAAGTGTACCAAGTTTGGTCATCGTGAATGTCACCAATTAGCTTAGAGACTCCGAAAACTATGGATTCGACACTAATCTAGGTCATTTTTGACATTTTTTCACCCCCCCTCACCCTCCATCTTGATAGGTGATGAACTTGGAGTTGAACGGCATTGGGAGTGTCACTATTCATTTTAGCAACCCCGAAAACTATGGATTCCACACTAATATTATATTTACATGTCACCCCCTTCCCACCCTCACCCCTAGGGGTGCCAGGGGTGTCTTACTCCCACAGTATTTCTTTCGAGATTGCAAGTGATACGTGTACCAAGTTTGGTTGAAATCACTCCAGGCATTCGAGAGTTATACCGGAACAAAACAAACACACATACATCCCTTTATATATATATATATATATATATATATATATATATATATATATATATATATAATATAGATAGATAGATAGATAAATACACATTTGATAAGAAAGCTATGAGAAAAACTCACAAGGTTGAATGCTTTGTAAACACTTAAAAAATTGTATGAGAGGCTAAAAAGAAAAAAAAAACTGTAATCGTATATTCAAACGTAAACACTACTTCACTTTTCTTCCTAACTGCATCACTTTTCAACCTTTTTTTTTAATTACGATGATGAACTAATGAAATATATGATTTGTTGTGGAGATTTAATTATAGCCGAGGGTAGTGGGTGTGGTGACGGGGCTTGTTGTTGTGGAGATCTGATTATAGCTGTGGGAAGTGGAGGTGGTTGCGGGGCTTGTTGTGGAGTTTTGATTATAGCTGGGGGGGGGGGTACTAGAGGTCTTGACAGAGATGGCATATGTGCACCTGTTGTGGGTGTTTCATAATCACTATTTTTTTGTACAGGTTTCTTGCATGTTCTGAGTTTATAATAAATAAAAGCAATAGTTATCAAAAATATTAAGCAACATACAAACAATATATGTAATATTTTGCCATTAAATCACTCCAGAAACATAGAGAACCCATCAGGAAAAATTGCAAATTTTTGACATTTTTTCATAAAAATTTAAAATTTTGATTAAAAAGCGCAGCCTGAAGATATTATCCGATCAAGTTGGAATTTTTTATGGGTTATAAGGACCACCAACCACAAACTTTAAGCACTAGCCGCAGACCGATTTCGAAAAAAACGGTTTTTCGATCCACCCTAATGTGCTTGGTCATGTTGAATGTGGTTATTGGTCTGGGGTACTGGTTAGTGGGTTTTTCTTATTCGCCTGGGTGTTTGAAGGCCGTTTAGGAAATGGGGGTAGATAGCTGCTGCTTGTGAGCGAGTTATGGGTGGGGTCCGGATAGGGTTATGTATTGCTGAAGCTAGTTCTAAAATTTCATCGAGTGATTGATCTAAGACGTCATGTAGAGATGTGTTCATTTGTTACGCTCAGGATATGAGGGGGGAGGTTCTGATTTTTTTTTTACAGTTATTATGGGCTCACCTTAATGAGAAATGTATGCAGAATTTGAATTGTACCTTGCAGTACATAACAGTTACTGTGGGCTGTATAGTTGTGTACAAAACTGCCACAATATGTGCATTTATGTCAAACACTGAGGGATGAGTTTCATTTTGCTGGGTTGGAGGACTCTAATTGAAAAACAATTTGTACAGAAGTGTACAAAATTACAAAATAGCCCAAAGCATCTCCACCATGATGCAATCACTGGATCTTTGCTGCTACGTGGGATTTTACCGTGAATGGAGTAGGACCCAGATGATAGAGAAAGAGGTTTTAGGTTTAAGGTCCCCCTACAATCTCCAATCTCCCTTATCAACTCCTAGCCAGTGGCGTGGAAGGACACAAGGGATGTTGAGTGCTGCCCAACTCACCTCTCGATCAGTCAGTCTGGTGTTGATGTCCTGGTTCGGCCTCGTGCTGTGATGCCCACATTCTTCCGATTTTGTGGCATCTGGGATAAGAGGTATGCCCAACAGTTCTTCCGTATACTGTGGCATTGCAGGCTGACTGGGTGCTGGCGGCTGTGACTCCTTGTGGCGTACCGGTCTGTCGGTTCGTGCTCGAGACGCCGGCACATCAGGAAACTTGGCGACAGAGACTGGGTCGCGGCGAAGGATGGCCGTGCAGATTCAGGCTGTCCGGTGATGTGATGGGGTCCTATGTAGGACTCACTGCGACGAAGATGAAGAGCACCAACCTCTCGGTGCGAAGCAGGCAGTTGACCACGTTGGCCCAGAGAACAAGGCTGGCTGCCGTGAGGGGCGATACAGTGTAGCGGTTGCCCTTGCGGTCCTCCTCGACGCTCGACGCAGCGTTCTGTATCGGCCGACCTCTTCTGGAACTTCTGTTCTTGCTCTTAGCTTCTGCGTGCGACTGGTCCCTTCTCCAAATTTTCTGGCCTATTTAGCGCCGATCGTTCTGCTGAATTTCTGCTCATCAATTGTTCCGGGTCAGCGACTGTTTACTTGTTTATTTCAGCCATCTTACCCGGCAGTGGATTAAGAATGCTGTACGTTTCCTATGTCACTGCTGATCTTGCAAAGGAATGTTATTTGTTACGACTGACCGAGTTCTGGTGGATGGCTTGGAAATTATGAGTTTTTATGAAGGCTCCCTTGTTTCATTCCACAATGAAAAATAATAATATAGATAGATAGATTAATACACATTTGATAAGACAGCTATGAGAAAAACTCACGAGGTTGAATGCTTTGTAAACACTTAAAAAATTGTATGAGAGGCTAAAAAGAAAAAAACTGTAATCATATATTCAAATGTCAACACTACTTCACTTTTTTCCTATCTGCATCACTTTTGAACTTTTTTTTTCTTAATCGTGATGATGAACTAATGAAATATATGATTGCACAATCACTCACAATGTGACCTTATGCCTTACCAGAATTCGAACCTGAGACTCTTGACTTCGTAGCATGTTAGACGATGAACATTCTACCATTGAGGATGCCCTCATTGATAATCTTCAGTCCAATCAAGTAGAATAGTAATATCTGCATATGAAGCACCATAGCTATACATGTATAAATATGCTGCTGTTAGAGGACACGAATGTAGTTGTTTTAACAGTTGGAGTATTCCAAAACTATGCATTTAAGGGTTAAATTTGGGTTCAAAATCTTAATAATTTGTGCGAAATTTTTGCAGGCTTCAGATACCTTACCCTCATCAACACAGGTACAGACAAGGAGACAGCAGGAGCTGGACTTTGGTGAAAACTCTTTCTCCCTATGGATGAAGTTAGTGCCTGACCTTGAGTGTGTAGGAACAACAGAACCACTACATGTTCCTGCTGGTGAAGAGATAGTCAGAAACAGTAGGCAGCCAAACCTACCGAGAGTCATTAAATGTGAACGGATGGAGGAAAAAAATGAAGATTGAGGAGCTGCATACTGTCGACAACTCATCCAACCAGGAGGCAAGTCTGGAGGAGGAAAGTAAACATTTTGATGCTGGTGGATTTGAAAACTATAGTTATGACAATTTTGATGTAGTACCTGAACTAGTGAAGGATGAACTGACAATTGAAGATGAAGGCCCAGCTGCAGAAGCGGAAAGGTAATTGGATGACTGTTCCATGAGAATGAATTTTTGTATGACAGTATTTCAACAATATCCATTCACATACATATAAAGGGAGACTAACACTTCGAGTATGTGTCAATTTAGGATTTTTGCAATATAAAAAAAAAATCGTTGAAACAGTTCTTTTCATGGACGAAAATTAAAATTTAAAATTCCATTCCTGATATTCAAAATACAAGCTTTCAACAACAATCACGATCAAGCAAATATCCCCCTTCCAACAATATCCACTACAAGTGCTGACATAATTTTTGTCATCCACCAATCAGATTCATAACATCAACAGGAACAGTTTGGATTGGTGGCAGTTGACTTTCCACTCCTTCCTTCCTTAATATTAATTAGGGACAGCTGAGCATTGTCACTGTTAATTAAATGGAACTTATATAAAAGCTTAGAGAAAACAGCTTATGCTTTGTCACTTGTACTTTGTAATGCTAAAATTCCTTTACTGGTGTCTACTAGTCTGGAAGACCTGGCAAGGTCAGTACTTTTTCTGGAAAAGTCTTGGAAGGGTCAAGGAAATTTATTTTTAAAATAATCATAATTTTTGTACTAGCAGAATTAAAGTAGGTTTTTGAAAATAGAAAACAAAAGGGACAAGCCAGGAATTTTAATTTTGTCATGGGCAAACTGTTATTTCAGTTTTTATGAACTGAGTATTACCAGCAGAGTAGAAATTTTATATTAAATAATCTAAAGAAAGAGGTTATGTTCTGTTTTTTGTTTAGAAATCTACTATAATAAGTAGTTATTGATATTTACTGTTTTCACTATAATTATGTATTAATTACATAATATTTATTATAATATTATTAATTAATTAATCATTAAGAATTTTTAAGATGAATTACGAGGGTCAACTAGAAAATAAAGACCGTTTGGTTATACAAAATGAAAAACACAATATTTATTGGAAAAAACAATTCTGTTACATACCTGAAGCTTCCTTCACTTCTCTACATAATCAGCTCCTACATTTAAACATTTGTCGTATCTGGGCACGAGCTTCAGAATTCCCATGTTATACTCTTCTGTTGCCAGTTCATTAAGCCAGGTGGTCACTGCATTCAAACAAAAGACCGCTCGCGCATTTCCGCCGCGCAGCTCACTCCTCTTTCTCTTTTCAGGGTCAACTGGCTTCCGTAACAGCTGTGCTCATAACGCTATGAGTGGAGGTTGCAAGAAGTCATCCTTGTGCAGTTGGGGTGGTCAAAATGACTTGCGTGATGGAAAATCCCGCCGACTGTGAGGTAAGGAGTGTTATTCGATTTCTGAACGCTCAAAAGGTGAAACCGGCAGAAATGTACTGGCAACTGAAAGCAGTGTATGGTGATAATGTAATGAACGAAAGAAATTTGAGAAAAAAATGTGAAATGTTCAACAATGGACGAACAAATGTGCACGATGAAACTCGACCTGGACGCCCATCCCTCAACACAGAAGACATGAAGACTGCAGTGAACAACAGAATCTTGCAAGACAGGCGCGTAACTCTCGACGAATTGCACATTGTGTTTCCAGACATTTCTCGATCTTTGCTTGGTGAAATTGTGTCGTAACATCTCGGCTACAATACAATTTGTGCACGATGGGTTCTGCGGCAGTGAGAATGCAGTGACCACCTGGCTTAATGAACTGGCGGCAGAAAAGTATAACATGGGAATTCTGAAGCTCGTGCCCAGATACGACAAATGTTTAAATGTAGGAGCTGATTATGTAGAGAAGTGAAGGAAGCTTCAGGTATGTAACAGAATTGTTTTTTCCAATAAATATTGTGTTTTTCATTTTGTATAACCAAACTGTCTTTATTTTCTGGATGACCCTCGTATTTGTTAATCATGAGTCAATATATTTCAATTATTACATAGAAACGCAACCTTGATACTCACTTGCTTCCCTCCCCCTACCTAATAGTCAATTACTGTTCAGTTTTCATTCACATTATCCTTTTATATGTGAAGTTAATATTCTGAAACTTTGTTACATGTTATTCGAAGAGTGGGTGTTGAACTGAAAAATGTTGACCTTCTTCCAGATATGTTCATGTACACTAATTGTGCCAATAACCTGGTCCGGAGAATGTTGGTTCTTAATGTGAAAAATGCACAAAAGTGAAGCAATTTTGTTTTTATAAAATTGTAGACATCCTGTTTATTCTCTGATTCAAATATTCAGTGTCTCAACAAAATACTGTACTCTATTCTCTATCTCTACTGATCTCATTTTTTATTTATTATGCTACAGAACATGGAAAGACATGAATATATCATTTTAAACTACTACAAAATTATCTGACTACCAAGTTCAGAAATTGTTAATGTGATAACATAGCTCTTCAACACCAGCAGAGAGTAGACAATTTTACTTGGAAATCCATTTACAGGATGACAAAAACAGTAGTTGATTTACATTTTTTGCTAATAACGTGAAGTAGGAAACCATATTTTAACATAAATAGAGAACAAAATGAAAAACTTGAACATGAGGAATAATGTTAGAGAATATTTCCGATTCGAAGCAGATGAGTTTTTGTGTTACTGGAAACACTGCCCTCTGTAGTGATTCATGTGGAGAATTGACTATCTATTCTAAACATAGAGAGTCATAGTTACAAATATATTTAACAAATTACTGGGTATCAAACCCAGGACTCCTTGATTAAAAGACAATGGCATTACCACTATGCCATTGCAGAGGCCCGAGTATTCATGTAGAAGATTGAGTCATCACAAAGTAACATTTGTTTTGGAAGGAAAATTATTAACAGTTTCTATATCAAACATAAGTCAAACGTTTACCAACATTTTGTGTCCAGTAGGTTTTGCCTTTGTCACTTCCATTTAATTCTCAGAAGCTAGCATGAATATATACCATGAAATGTGGTTGCCCTGGGATTATATCCTTATAAGTCACACCTCTTACTTAATATTTTTCTCTATGCGATTTAGCTGAATGAAAAATAATTTTATATTACATTATTACAACACTTCGCACTCAGTAATTATCAAAGTTTTGTGTTCACTGAACAAAAAAAGAAAGAGCAGACACAGATTTCAATCTGCAATCTTTCATTTTAACAAAAAAGTACAATGACTGTGGCAGGGCCTTATGAACTGCTTTATGAGACTAATCAAGAGAATATAATTAGAACATGGTTACAAAAACAACCATCTGACCATGTTCTAAATCCTTTTTCACCATAGATCCTTGAAAAATTGAATTTATAACAATGTTCAGTATTTTTCGAGGGATTTCAACTGAAATATCATGTATAGTCTGTAAAAATGTAACTCCTTGTATGGAAATTAAATGTCAGTTCTCTCAAGGTGGAGCAAACTACTTCAGTGTTTCAAACCCCACCTAAATTTCTGTGCTTAACCTTTACACTCCCGAGCAGGTTTACGAAAGTGCCCCCATTCTCACCCGGGCTTCTCGGCAGGAATTTTAAATTCGAAAATTGTTATAACTTGGGCACTATGGGAGCAATCTGCTTCGGATAACTTTTGTTTTGCAGCTAAAACATCAGTGCATGCAAAGGTGTACAATTCAGAATGCTGGACCGAGAAAGGGGTGCTTGGGAGGCACGACCCCCGAATTTCAATAGAAAAACATAAAAATCTGGAGTTTGCCCCCTCTTCTCCCGCTATTTTGGGGAGAAGGCACGAACTTTAGTATTATTTTCAAAGAATGGACATTTCTCAAGAGAATGAAACATGTTTCATGTTCTTGGGTGCCATACAAGTTGAATAATAAGCCAAAATGTGATTATTTTTTTTTTTTACGAAAAATAGGTAATTTGCATTTTTGGAGGAAAATTGTTATAACTCGGGCACTATGGGAGCAATCTACTTCGGATAAGTTTTGTTTTTCAGCTAAAACATCAGCGCATGCAACCGTGTACAATTCAGAATGCCAGACCGAGAAAGGGGGCTTGGGGGACATGACCCCCGAATTTCAATGGGAAAACACATAAAAATCTGGAGTTTGCCCCCCTCTACTCCCGGAATTTTGGGGAGAGGGTGCAAACTTTAGTATTCTTTTCAAAGAATGGATGTTTTCAAAGAGAATGAAACATGTTTCATGTTCCTGGGTGCCATACAAGTTGAATAATGAGCCAAAATGTGAAACTCTGTTCGGAAATGTGGCATGGATGTGTTGCGGAGGGGGGGGGGGGTCATCAATGTGAATTTCCCAGGCTTGCTCCAGACCAGTGTCAGTTTCCACCCAAACATACGAGTATGAAGGTCCAAAATGCACACTCATTTCGTAATCAGCACCATGATACCATATGGTATCATCGGGCAGCACGACCTTACTCTGATGATACCATATGGTATCATTGGGAGAGTAAAGGTTAAGGATGAAGAATCGTAAATATCCTCCAACATTCTTATGATTTTTTTATTGTTTTATGCTTTGTAACTTAATGGAATGTTGCAGAATGTAAATCTTTCACACCATTTTTCATTTGTAGGAGGACTTGTCTCAAAGCTACTCTTTGTTGTCTGCTAAGTGCTATGTTGCCTAATTTATGAATTCACGAGTTTGAATGTTTCGGGGTGGACAAAAAGAAGTGAAATTTACATAATTCAAAACTTTCAAACTTAATTTACATTGATGGCAGTGGAACTCAAAGGATGTTGAATTGAATTAAATTGTTGTATTAAGTCCACTTTTTGCACCAAAAGGCTAATTGGGACTGGACCTACAGTTAAAAATGGGATTCAAACCACTGTGCAATATGCCTCCACCGGGAATCAAACCCAGGACCCCTTGATTACAAGGCAACGAACTTCAACATTATGATAAGTCAATGACACTCCCAAGAAAAATGACTGAAGAACAATGAATACCTGGTAAGCAATAGATTTTTAACCTTTGACACCACCTCTCAGTACCCTCCCCGATGGTGTAGTGGTAATGTCGTCACCTTGTAATCAAGAGGTTCCGGGTTCGATACTCGGTGGAGGCACTGCTGCACACAGTGGTTTTGATCCCACTTTAATCTGTAGGTCCAGTCCCGAATAGCCATACTGTGCATAAAGTGGACTTAAAACACAAAATCTATCAATCAAACTACACCTCAATATTTAAAGCATCTCTGGTTTTCAACCAGCCTGTTATAAATGAACACTTATTGGGAGTTTTTCTTCTCAAGCAGGGAATTTGTGAAATATGTGCGAATTTGTGAAATATGTGCTCAGAAATGTGATGAAGGTAAATTACATGATCTAATCTACTTCCAGGTACTCAACGGAGAATATAGAGTTTGAAAGTCCCATGCATCAAGGAAACACAAACACTGATCAGTATTCAGATCCAGGAGGAATTGAATGTATCTCAAGGGACTTACATTTGTGTGAGACTTACCAAGAAGCATTTACACAGAGGCAAAATCTTTCCATGCATACAAAAATCCATAGTGAAGAGAAGCAATATGTGTGTGCGACATGCAACAAAGCATTTCCAAAGAAGCGAAGTCTTGCCAAACACACAAAAATCCATAGTGTAGAGCAGCTATATGTGTGTGTGACATGCAACAAAACATTTACACAGAAGCAAAATCTTGCCATGCATTCAAGAATCCATACTGGAGGGAAGCGATATGTGTGTGCGACATGCAACACAGGATTTACACTGAAGGAAAATCTTGCCATTCACACAAATCTCCATAGTGGAGAGAAGCAATATGAGTGTGCGACATGCAATGAAAAATTTATGCAAAAGTACTACCTCAAGCGTCATACAATGATTCATTTTGGAGAAAAGCCACATGTCTGTGAGTTATGCAAAAAAACATTTAGAAGGAAGACCCATCTTGCAAGGCATTCAAAAATTCACACTGGAGTGGTGAAATCATGTGTGTGTGCAACGTGTGATAAAGCATTTACAACTAAGTCAGAGCTTGTAAGACATGCAAAAATTCACACTGGAAAGAAACCATATACATGTGCAACGTGTGAAAAGGAATTTACAAATAAATCAAGTCTTGTATGTCATTCAAGAATTCACACTGGAGAGAGACCATATGTGTGTGCAACATGTGAGAAAGCATTTACAGATAAGGGAAGTCTCAAGAAACATTCAAGAATTCACACTGGAGAAAAGCCATATAAGCCATATGTGTGTGCAACATGTGAAAAAGAATTTACAAAGAAGTTTGAACTTGTCATACATTCAAGAATTCACACTGGAGAGAAGCCATTTGTGTGTCTGACATGTGAAAAATCATTTGCAAGGAAGTCAGTTCTTGTTAAACATTCAAGAGTTCACACAAGAAATTCCATATCTAAGTGCAACAAGTGAGAAATAATTTACAAGAAATGCAAATCTTGATACACTTTCAAGAATTCACACAGGAGAATAAACTTGGCATACATTCAAAATTTCACACTAGATTGAAACCATGTGTGTGAACAAAATGTAAACAAAGATTTTACAAGTAAGTCATATCTTGTAAAACTTTCAAGAATTCACATTGTAGGGAAACCATATTAATGTGATATATGCAACAAGACATTTTACATGGAAAAAGTCCATTGCTTTCATTTTGTTAGTATGGATAAATTGAAAATAAAGGACTCTAAACTCCAAACTACTGCATCTTTTTCAAAAATGTATACACAAAGACTTTTTCAACCATCATACAGTAATACCGTATTTACTCATGTATAATGCTCACTTTTTCCCAAAATTTTTGCCCCCAATAAGTGTGATACGTATTATGCACGGAATAATTTGGACAGCCAACATTAAAACCACACATGTTTTCACTATGTCCCTGCGTATAACACGTACATATCGACAGGTGCAAATACAAATTACCAGGTTGGATTTCTTTAGTAATAATATTTTTTTAAAACAACACTATAAAAGTGAAATTGCCATTTTCCATGATTTTTCACTTTGCAACTGAACTTTTTGTGATAGAGAAAAGTGGTGTAGCGCTGTTCTTGCAGAATATGAGCATGCACCTTCCATCACTTGATTGGCATAGCAACAGCTTTAAGACATATACCTACAACTCAGAAAGCAATTTCTTGAACCTGAATCGAGATACAATTGTCTGTTGTTTTTCCCCATCAAAAACCAAGGTGCGCATTATACATGCATAAATACAGTACATTTAGGACAAATTGCATGTCTGTCACTTTTACAAAAAGCATTTACAGGGAAATCTGTTCCTCTCAGGCACTGAAGAATTCACACTCAAAAGAAACCATATATGAGATGTTGAGGATATTAACCTGTAGCATCCGGATGGTTTAATTTGAAATAAAAAAAGTATTACCATTGAGGATGCCACCAGCAGCAATTAACACGCCATTTCTTGAAAACCTCACATCATATTGCAGTTGTCTTTTTTGTTGTTTAGTATACGTATGAAGGTATCACATACTCGAATTAGAAAACAACATATCCATTGTTACTATTATTAACAAGTGCCATTTGAAAAGATCCTTTGTGTCCCTTTTGTTACTACAGGATAAATTGAAAATAAGGGGCTCTAACCTCTAAACTACTGCATCTTTTTTAAAAATTTAAATCTACATGTAACAATGAGTACAAAGTAACATTTTAATCAACGTGTGACAATTAAGGATCCAGGGGACAAGAGGGAGCAAAGGCCCAAAGTTTGAAATTTTCCACAATTACGTAAAATTTCCGAACACCGTACTTTCAGTTTTTTCCCCCCAAAGTTGCAGCATGAGCAATACATATCTTCGTAGTGGTCTTTTTCGTGATTCCCTCCAAATTTGGTCCATCCATAGGCAGACTATAGAAGCAAAATTCTGGAAATTGTTCTATAAGCTAGCAACGCTGGTGCTTTATACAATGTTATTATTTTTTTGTTAGCCAAGAAGTATCAGTCTTATTTCAATGAAACTTTGCATCTTTGTATAAATGTACCACCACTACACCCCCCCTTCACTTCGATCTTTTGGAGGGGTACAGGGGCGTGTCCATTTTTTTCTCCTTTTAACACTCATTATTGGGAGGCACAGGGTATAAATTTTACCTATGCTGAACCTATCTTTAAGAAAGATTTTTTTTTTTTTTTTTGTGAAGTGCATGCTTCAAAAGGCTCTGTCTTCAATGGAAATACCTTTGCCCGAGCCTCTGGATGATAAAGGTTAAGGGCGAACTCACAAAATGAAAGTTTCGGGAAATCAGAAGGTTTCCAAACGTCTGTCCTATTCTATGCAAATTTCAGAGTATGAGAGACGAGGTAGACTCCTGTCACACGTGAGTTGAGTGCATGAGTTCTTACAGTTTTCAAAGTATATGATACAGCAATAAAAGAAAAATCGCCCATTGTCCAGTTCGACCGTAATATCCGCAATGCCTCATGTGTGCAACATACAACATACAGAAATATGTCTTCAGGTGTCGTAAATAATTCATTTTGGATAGATGCCACATGTATGACTTGTCATGTAATATAGCATTCACAAGGATATCAGATCTTGTCAAATGAATGAGAATTCACACCCAAAAGAAACTATGTATGTGTGCAATGTGAGAAAAAGCACTTAAGGAAGTCAGACCTTGCCAAACATTTATTAATTCACACTGGAGATAAATTGTGTGTGTGTGTGTGTGACATGTGAAGAAACATATACAAAGAAGTAACATCTTGCTCAGTGTTATCCTTGTTTAATACTCAAATCAACTTTTTCTGAAGACAGATATTGAATAATTTAACCACATTTGGAACTGCAAAATTGTTATATTTATTTTGTAATTTAATGTTTATGAACCAACCCTCTAAAGGATGTGTAAATAGACTGTTTCAGGTATTAAAAATATTTGGAAGGAGGGAAAGAGCTGATACCACCTAGTCCCCCTTCCACAGATTACTTGATATAGGAGTTAGTGAAGTATGTAAGGATCATGGTCCTTGAAGCATCCTTTGCTGAAATTAAAAGTGGACACAGAAATATAAAATATGACATTTGACTTTTCCCATTTATGAAATTACAAAATAATTATTTTTGATTCTCAAAGCAGGAAGTAAAATGAATGAACAATTACACATTACATAGAATAATATCATCTCCATTAATAGAATGGATTTTTATACTGTATCAGAATACAAACAATATGTATTTAAATTCTCCTATAAATTTTGAGGGATCTTTCAATAAATTAATGCAAACAATTTTTTACATTCATAAAAAAAAACTGTTTTTTATGTGAAATAATTTCCTTGTAAACTGCACATAATTTATGTAAAATATGTTTCCAGTAAATTACCTGTCCAACCCTGGTATTTGTCATGCAAAGGTATAGGCAAAAAGAAGAATGCCAAACATTCAAAAATTTATCCTGGAGTGAAACAGTATGTGTGTGCCAGACATGAAAAAGCATTTACAAGGAATGGAGATGATGTGAAACTTTCAAGAATTCACATGGAATAAAACTCATCATTGTGTGCAGCATGCAAAAAGTATGTTCAGATAAGAGATACCTTCAAGTGCATACAAGAATTCATACAGAAGAAAGGCCATTTATATATGTGTATGTCAGGTAGGGGTGTGATGTACATGCAAGGAAAGATCTACTCAAAAAGGATATGTAAGAGCAAAGCTGTTATTCACACAGTGGACAAAACCTCTGTTAATATGTTAAAGGCCAAGAGCTGTTTTTTTTTTTTAATACTTACTTTGTTCAACTTTTTGACTAAATGCAGTGTGTAACTGGGTTAGTTGGTGGTCACAGTTACACACCAATAAGGTTCAATATTGCATGGCTACTTTTTTTTGACCTAATACAGGGGTTCCCAAACTTTTTTGTTTCACGGCACCCTTAGTATTTCAAGATTTTTCCACGGTGCTCAAGTCAGAATGTAGGCCTATCTAATAAATGCAACTTTTAGTTAGTGTGGTTCGGTTGCTTGCCTCAAGTTAAAAAATAAACATATTTCAAATTCAGATACATTTTAAATGTAAAAAGTACTAAATAAGCACATATTTGGAACAATCATGACATTTCAGTGAAACTATTGGAACATTTCGCAGCATCCCTGTAAGCCAGCACCCTAGGATGCCACAGCACACACTTTGGGAATCACTGGCTTAATACGTATAGGCCAGTATTCATAGACACTTCTTAAGGAAAAGAAGATGCCTGAAGCCTGAGTGAAGCCACACTTCCAATTCACATACTGCCAGATCAAGTAATAGTACTGTGGCTGCTAAACTTGTACAGGGCTCGGAGGTGAAAATCCATCGACAACCCTGTGAGGAAAACATGTACCACTTATCACCAGAGCTAGGAATTTTAGGTTCTGCACCTTAAATTTTTTTGTGTGAAAATGGGTAAAAAAGTGACTCATCGCCAAAATAAGCACGTATTGAACTCTACACATGGTGTTTCGGTTGCACCTTTTTGCACCTTTTTCACAATCTCCGAACCTTTTGCACCTTTTCGCCCTTTTTGCATCTTTTATCATTTTTTTTTAAATACAACTTGTACGCTGTTTAACCCCACCCACATTCGAGGCATGGCTTCTTGGCACATGATTCTTGTTTACCGCACAACAATGAATCGGCTTTCTTCAGTTCTTGGACGTTAATGTATTAAGCGCGCCGACTTTAAACAGTGCCAACAATGACGCGTTACAATTGCTAGAAGTTGTGCTCTTTTTGTCCTATTCTGTATTGTTTACGAATTGTTGGAGGAAAGCTGTTTTGTTTTAGTTTCCTTCTCCCGTCTCAGCGAGCAAGGTAACTGCAGTCTGTGATCGATGCATCGGATTTGCTTGTTCACCATGCCAAAACATAAAGTAAATGTTGGGAAACTGCAGGACATTGTTAAACAGTTAAGCGGTGATGGCATTCAGAGTGATGGATCTGTTCTGAGGTGTGATGTGTGTGATATTTCTATTGCTGTTGATGGCAAACACCAACGCACTCGGGTTGTGCAGCATCTACAAAGTGGGAAGCACGTCAGGAATAAAGAACTACGAGACGGTAAAGGTGGGAAGTGACAGCAATTCATTGGTGAGGCGCTTGCATCTTCGAGTTCCAGAAATACAAATAAATTTTTCAGTGAGACAGCAAGGGCATTTATAGCATGTGGAATACCTCTTTCGAAACTTAACAATCCAGTCATGAAATCATATTTGCAAAAATATACTGGGAAGTCAGTTCCAGATGAGAGCACCTTAAGGAAATCTTACCTTCAACCTCTTTATGAAGCTAAAATCTCGCAGATCAGGCAAGTAGTAGCTGACCATTCAGTCTATTTCATACTAGATGAAACCACAGATAGGCAAAACAGGTACGTTTTGAACATATTAGTAGCACCTCTCAATGGACATCAAGTGAAACCCATGCTTTTAAAAACTTATTTTCTTGGCAAAACAGATAATGCAAGTGTAATGCAAAGTTTCAATGATACATGTTTTGTATTGTGGCCGGAGGGAGTAAAATATGATAGTGTGTGGTTAGTTCTTACAGACCAAGCATCTTACATGTTAGCTGCATTTTCTAATCTGAAGAATATGTATCCTAACTTAAAACATGCGACCTGCATTGTTCATGCTTTGCATTGAGTTTGTGAAGCTCTTAAAGATGAATATACATATGTGAACGAATTTGTTTCTAGCATTAAGAAAATACTGAAAAAGGCTCCTTCTGTATTCTTCTAGAATACAGAAGTACGTAGAAATTACGAAACTTCCACTACCACCCTCTCCCATCCTCACTAGATGAGGTACATGGTTAAAAGCTGCAGTGTTTATTTGCAATCATTTCCATACAATATCGAAATTTTTAGATGCTTTGCCTAGTGATTCCTCAGCTGTAGAAAAAGCCAAGAAACTTGCACTTAAACAGGAATTACAAGATGAACTCTATATTGTAAATGGCTTCTCTTTCCTTACTACTGCAATCACAAAACTGGAGGAGCAGTGTCCTGAAAAGGAAGCACAGTAGGCTGTTTTGATGGATGTGCAACGAGAGCTGCAAGGGGCCGGGAAAGGAAGTTAGAACAAAGTTTAGCCAAAAATCCTGATGTTCAAGAAGTCGCAAACAACAAGGATGTGGATTACCGGTTGAAAACAAAATACACATCACTTGTGTCTGTTGACGTTGAACGTTCTTTTTCAACTTACAAGTATCTGCTTAGTGACCGCAGATGTAGCCTCACTCAGAGGAACATAGAAATTTTGAATGTAATCTATTTTAACAGATTTCGAGATGACTAATTTTAAGCAAGTAAGAAGAAGCATGTTTTCCTTAATGTATCAGAGAATTTTCTTTGCTTAGTTATATTAAACGATTTAAAACCAGAGAATACTCTTATGTGTTTATCCGGACAAGTTGAATCATATATGTATGCACTGCTCACACTAAATTTTACATCTGAAAATTAGCACCTATTTTAGCACCTTTTTTGTACAAAAATTGGCACCTTTTTTGCACCTTTATTGGCAAATTTTTGCACCTAAAATTCCTAGCTCTGCTTATCACTCCAACATACTGTGGGACGTCAAAATACACATCAAAATAAAAAGCTAGATAAGCTGCTTGTTTTTACAATGAACTTAACAAGAATCGGAGTAAGTTGAGTTGAGTTTTTAAGTCCACTTTATGCAGAGAGAAGCTAATTGGGGATCTGAAGCACTATGCATCTCCAGGGTATCGAACCTGGGATCCCTTGATTACAAGGTGACAATGGTACCACTATACCATCTGAGTGGAACAAACTTGTGAGCTTGAGAGAGAGGCTGATGCCAGTGCCCAATGTGCTTCCATAAGTATTGTATTTCTTAATTGATGAACACCCATCAAAGGATTCAGACCCAGAACTTTGAGTTCATAAATTACTACTGCCCACTGAGGCATCTATTCATGTATGAACAAGGTACATTCAATAAATAACCGGAAATATTTTTTTTTTTACAGAATCTATTATTCGAATGGAATACAACACATGATAATTATTCAACGTAGTCCCCCTCAAGTTCAATGCACCTGCGCCAGCGCTCCACAAGCCTCCCCATTCCACGTGCAAAGAATTCTTTTGGGCATGTGAGTAACCAGTCATGCACTGCTGCCTGGACTTCCTCATCATCCTCGAACCTTGAACCACTAAGAGCATCTTTAAGTGGGCCAAAAATGTGATAATCTGAAGGTGCCAGATCCGGGGAATACGGGGGTGGGGTAAGCAGATGAACTTTAGGTCATTGATGGTAGCTAATGTGACTAGCAGTGTGTGGTCTCACGTTGTCATGCAGTAACAGGATGCCACTGGACACCAGACCACGCCGCTTCTTCAAAATTGCTGGTTTCAAATTTTCACGCATAAGGTTTGCGTATGTCACACTGTTTACATTTTGACCTCTAGGCATGTAATGTTCAAGAATTGTTCCCTTATGATCCCAAAACAAAGTCAACATGACCTTACCAGCACTTCTTTCAGCTCACACCTTCTTGGGTCTTGGAGATGAAGAATGTCGCCACTCCATTGTAGCCCGCTTTCGTTCAGGTTCATAAAAATGTACCCAACTTTCATCTCCCGTGACAATACGGTGAAGAAATGCCTCCCCTTCAGCCTCGTACTGTCGCAAAAGCTCCCCGTACACATCCATTCGCCTGTCTTTCATTTCTGGTGTCAAATGTTTTGGAACCCACCTCGCACACACTTTCTTGAACATCAGTACGTCATGAACAATATGGTCGGCTGATCTGACACTAACGTTCATCTCTGATGCAATCTCACTCACCGTAATATGCCTGTTTTCCTGTATCAACTCGTCAACTCTCGCAATGTTGTTCTCGGTGACTGCAGAGACAGAGCGTCCTGGACGTGGCGAATCTTGAACACTTGTTACACCCTGTTTGAATTTCTCTGCCCACTCGTACACTTGTGTTCGACTCAAACAGCTTTCACCATATTGCACTGCCATCCGACGGTGAATTTCAATTGGTTTCAACCCTTCAGCTAACAGAAATCTAATGCCACTTCGCTGCTCCAAGTTGGTGCAAACCTGCAAGGATGCCGCCATCTTGTTTAACAGATTCCCAGCACCCTATTCGTGAGGCAGGCGTGCCAGGCCCATCTGTTAATAGTTCTAGGATGCCACCACAAAATAACAAAGAAACACCAAACATGGTTGTATTTTCGATTTTTTATACAACTTTTCCGGTTATATATTGAATGTACCTTGTAGTTTGTTTCGTAAATGCTACTGACAATGGTTAAAATATAACAAACAAGAGGTAATCACTGTAACTTGACTCCGACCATGAATAGAAGCTGAAACTTTTTGTAACTACATTAGAAAAATGAAGGGGAAGAAGGTTATTTTCTGGGGGCATTCAGACTAAATGCCAGTAAAATTGGTATTTTGTATAAACAAATATCTATATAGTACTTCCAATTGGAAATTTACAAAAAGCAGTTACTAGCCATAACATCATCAATTTAAGGAGTTTTCCATAAAAATGTCTTCATATATTTACTGAAATTCATTTCTTATATGCAAGATTTACTTTTCCTGTATTTTTAAATCTTTTCTTTCATGGTTTATAATAAAAAAATGCAATAACTATCTTTTTCCGTAACATTCAACTGAAGGGACAAAATGTTATGTAATATTAATTGCATTTCAAGGAGAACAAATGCTTATTTTCAATCTTTTTTGTAATTAGCACATCAGTTCAATTCACATCTAGCTATGTGTTGGTTAATTGTAATGCAAACAGCTTGCTTTATGAAAACACAAATGTTTTGGTTAAAATAACATCAAGAAATGGGGGAGGGGGGAATAACACTCACCATTCAAAGTAAAGTATCAGTAAAATTTCAAACTGATTACCATAGAAGTTTCTGCTAAATGCATCAGACAAAAATCAAACAAGTTGATAGCCCTTATTGAATTGTATATTAAATGAATTATTACTGCATTCTAAAACAACTTCATATTACTCCACCTCACAGCCTAGGCACGTATCCAGGAATTCCTTTCGGGGGGGGGGGGGGGGGTTAAGGGGTATAGATAGAACCTCACAATTGTATGTTTAAGGCCAGTGATGGCAATTTGGTCCCAAAACGGTGGGGGGCAAGGAAAGTTACCTTTCTCTTGGTAGACCATGCTTAGCATTAAGAGGCCATAGTGTGATAGTTTGGAGGCAAAAAAATTGGGAGCAACTATCCCCTAAATCATTCCCACTATTTAAGGCTGTCATTTTAATCAGAACGTGAAACCATAATATTTTTTACCACTCTACTCCTCTGTTTCCATTAACTTTGTGTGTCGGAACCATCTTAGTATGTATGTTCGTCGATTTCTTCTCTCCCTTGATTCCCACCTTGCATACGTGCTATTAACAATAACAATAACATTCTCCTTCTTGCCTCGATAATTATTTCTCTCCTTAAATGATTGTCACACTATTCGAGAAGACAAAAACCTAATTTTATGTAGGGTAAATTTAAAAATTTCCAGGGGGGGGGTGCGGGCTCGAGTCACCTGATCCCCACCTTGGATACGTGCTAGTAACAATAGCAGGGTTATAGATCATTCTCAGTCTTTCCCGATAATTTTTTCTCTCAAATTATCATCACATTATTCAAGAAGCCTAAATCCTAATTTTATCTAGTGTAAACAGAAAATATTTTCTGAAAGGGGAGTGGGGAGCTGAAGCCCCCTGATTTCCACCATGGATATGCACTATTAACAATAACAGAGTTACAGAACATTCTCCGTATTGCCTCGATAATTATTTCTCTCCTTAACAGTAGCGTAACTAACATGCTGTGAACCCCGCAACTTTCATTTGTGCTCCCCTAATCATTTTATTAAAGGCTCTTCCCTCTAAAATATTAATTCATGCCTACATTTGTGTTAGATATGTACAAATATGAAAATTCATGAATGTAATTTGAATCAATATATAAACTGGCACGAAAGGTTTAAGACAGCAGACAAACTGTAAAAAAGTATATGTTATTATTATTATGAAAATACACTGTTACTACAAAAATTACAATTTTGTTAAATGCCCATTACCAGTCCTCAGCATTTTTTGATGGAAGGAAGTTCTTATGCTATTTTGGTCATGTCTAGTTTTTGAGCCCGATTGGTTCCGATGCTAAATAGCGTCAGTCCACTCAATCTCGCTCTTGTCATTGTGCTTCTCAATTAATTTTTTGATCTATTTTATCTCTGCTGATGTAGTAGGGTCAAAATACAGCATATAAGCAGACCATAATCAGGAATGCTACTAGCCAGAATTTTGTTTTCTCTCAAGAGGAATTCTGCAACTTCAATGATGATCGACATGTTTCTCCTTTTGGTTTCAGTTGACACTGCATTCCGAAAACAAACAATTACTGTAGCTACAGTGCAAGAGACATCATCTTCACATTTCTCCCAGAAATTAGTAGCGGATTCCACTAACAGTCTGTCGGTGTGTTCCGTTAGGGCTTAAAAAGGTGTAGACAAGGCTTGGTAGACAAGGTTTAGCATTAAGAGGCCATAGTATGATAGTGAGGAGTGTGGAGGCAAAAAAATGGGGAGCAAATATCCCCTAAATTGTTCCCACAGTTTAAGGTTGTCATTTTAATCAGAACGTGAAATCAGTACTTTTTTTACCACTCTACTCCTCTGTTTCCATTAACTTTGTGTGTCGGAACCATCTTAGTATGTATGTTCGTCGATTTCTTCTCTCCCTTAATTCCCACCTTGGATACGCGCTATTAACAATAACAAGGTTATAGAACATCCTCCTTCTTGTCTCGATAATTATTTCTATCCTTAAATGATTGTCACATTATTGAAGAAGACAAAAACCTAATTTTATCTAGGGTAAATTTAAAAATTTCCAAGGGGGGGGGGGGCTCGATCCACCTGATCCCCACCTTGGATACGCGCTAGTAACAATAACAGGGTTACAGAACATTCTCCGTAATGCCTCGATAATTATTTCTCTCCTTAACAGTAGTGTAACTAACATGCTGTGCACCCCTACTGGATTTTTTTTAATTTTTTTTTTAAGACACTCGCTTCTAAAATATTAATTCTCGCCTACATCTGTGTTAGATATGTACAAATATGAAAATTCATACATGTAATTTGAATCAGTGTAAAAACTGGTATGAAAGGTTAAGACAGCAGACAAACTGTAAAAAAGTATATGTTATTATTATTATGAAAATACACTGTTACTACAAAAATTACAATTTTGTTAAATGCCCATTACCAGTCCTCAGCATTTCTTGATGGAAGCAAGTTCTTATGCTATTTTGGTCATGTCCAGTTTTGATGCTAAATAGCATCAGTCCACTCAATCTCGCTCTTTTCATTGTGCTTGTTAATTAATTTTTTAATCAATTTTATCTTAGAAAACTACCTCTCAGCTGAGGTAGTAGTGTCAAAATACAGCATATAAGCAGTCCATAATCAGGAATGCTACTAGCCATAATTTTATTTTCTCTGAAGTGAAATTCTGCAACTTCAATGATGATCGACGTGTTTCTCCTTTTGGTTTCAGTTGACACTGCATTCCGAAATCAAACAATTTCTGTAGCTACAGTGCAAGAGACATCATCTTCACATTTCTCCCAGAAATTAGTAGCGGATTTCACCAACAGTCTGTCGGTGTGTTCCGTTAGGGCTTAAAAAGGTGTAGCTTTCTATGATTTGTTTCATGCTCTCAAATCTATTGTTTACTTTACTTTACTACAATAGTAGAATATCTAAAGCACTGTAGGAGAAAAGTGCATGTTCTTGCCTGTGGTCTACCCTTTGGCGACGTAATCAATTACTTGAACTATTCAGCTAATGAAGGTTTTCTTCTTCTTCTTCTTTTCCCTTATGCCCACTTAGGCGTCGGGTCCTTTCAGCCACTTCTTGAAAGAAGTTCTATCCTGTGCCAGTCTTTTCACTTCGTCCGGTGTCTTCCCTCTCTTCTGTGCCAGTCCATAAATGTACTGGTTCCAGTTCAACCTGGGTCGTCCCCTTCCTCTCTTTCCTTCTGGTCGGGCCTCAAATATTTGTTTCGGTTTACGCTCTTCCTCCATCCTAATAAGATGTCCCAGCCAGCCTAATTCCCTCTTCTCGATGATTTCAATCAGTGGTTCCTGATTCAGGCACTCTCTTCTTATTGTTGTGTTTCGTATCATATCTCTCCTTGTCTTTCCTACAGTTTTTCTTAAGAATTTCATTTCAGTAGCAGTAAGTCTGCTCTCCAATTTAGTTTGCATTATCCAGCTTTCTGATCCATATAATAGCGTGGGGAGATAGACTGTTTTATATATTTTCATTTTTGTTTCTTTACTAATCTCCTTTTTACCTATAATGGTGTTACTAATATTATAGTACAGATTATTTGCTTTCTGAATTCTGTGATTAATTTCAGAGTCCATTTTCCCGTCCGCAGTTAGTATGGTTCCTAAATATTCAAACTGTTCTACTTGTTCTAAGGTCTTATTATTCCAACGAATGTGCCTCCTTGCTGGTTCTTGTTTAGTGAAGTGCATGACTTTCGTCTTGCTAACATTGATTTCCATCTTTCGTTCTTTGAATGCTCGGCCCCACTCTAGGACAGCATTTTGTAGGCTGTTGCTATCTTTTGCTAGGAGAACAATATCATCAGCGTATACTAATGTTTGTACCCATACCGGTTTCATCTTATAATTTCCAATTTTGCATTTTCTTGTTCTTCTTTTGCATTGTTTTATAATTTGATCCATGAATAATATGAAAAGAAGAGGACTAAGTCCATCACCTTGTTTTACTCCTTTTCCCATATTAAATTCCTTGGAGGATTGTCCATTTATTCTAACCGTTCCTTTAACGTTCTTATATAGACTTTGAATTATTCTAGTCAGTTTTGACGTTACTTGGAACTGATGAAGGGCCTTCCATATTTGTCCTCTTGGTACTCTGTCGAAGGCAGACTTTAAGTCAATAAAAGCTGTAAATATTTCCCCTCCTCTGCTTAATATCTTCTCTATTGCGTTCCTCAGGGAGAAGATTAGATCTTGAGTTTGACGATGAGGCCTGAAACCTGCTTGTTCTTCTTCCAATTTATCTTCCACTTGTTGCCTTAATCTTTTTTCTATAATGTGTGAATATAGTTTCTGGGCCACTGGCGCTAAGCATATTGCTCTATAGTTTGAGCAATCGAGGGTACTTCCTTTTTTATGTATAGGAATTATTACATTCTGTTCCCAATCTTTTGGTATTTTCTCTGTTGCCCATATTAGTCTGTATAAATCCCATATCCATTTTACTATTTCCTTTCCTCCATATTTTATAAATTCTGGATGTATATTATCCCAACCGGGTGCTTTACCAGTTTTTAAAGATTTAATTGCCTCTTGTACTTCTTTTAGTTGGATTTCTTCCTCAGCTTCCACGTTCTCATTTTCTTCCCTCATGGGTCTTTCCTCATACAATTCCTCTTCTTCTCTAAAGGTTTCCGCATAATATTCATTCCACGTATCTAAAATTTCCTTCATATTGGTTTTCACCTCGTTATTCTTATTTTTGATATTCCTTATTTTCTTTCCTCGTTTTCCTTTCAGATTTTTCAGCACATGCCAAAATTTTCTTGGATTATTTTTATGATTTTCTTCTATTTCCTTTCCAAATTGTTCCCAGGTTTCCTTCTTCGCTGTTCTCACTATCCGTTTTGCTGTATCTCTTGCCTGTATATAAGCTTCTTTGTCCTCCATTCTTTTGGTCTTTAAGTATTTTAGCCATGCTTTCTTTTTAATTGAAACTTTTTCTTTCACATTATCGCTCCACCATCTTGTCTGCTTCTTTTTATTTGTTACCTTTACTATTCCACATATTTCTGTTGCAACTTCATTGAGGCTTTCTTTCATTACTTTCCATTTATTTTCCACATTCCATTCTTGTCCATGGTTTTGTTCTTTTTCTCTAAGTTTTTCTTTCAGTTTCCTCTGAAACTCCTTTCTTTTATTTTGGGTTTCTAATGTTGATATTTTAAGTTTAGTAAGGTTTATCTTAATTGGTGCAGGTAGTGGTTTGAATCGGGTCGTCATTACTAGTAGTCTATGTTGAGTACTGAGCTCGGCGCTGCGAAAAACTCTTACATCCATTACATCATAATGGGTGTTTTTTGTGTATACGCAGTAATCTATTGTGCTTTGAGCTCCTCTGCTAATTGCTTCAAAGGTAATTTGATGTATTCTTTTATGCGAGAAGAAGGAGTTTCCGATGCGGAGCTCGTTATCAATACAGAACTCCAACATTTTATCTCCATTGCTGTTTCGGGTCTTTTCAGCACCATACCTTCCCAAACTTCCATGTCCTCGTCTAATTTCATTTCCCACTCTAGCATTCCAATCTCCCATTATAATAACGTTTTCCGTTACATTTCTAGCCTCATCTAATATTTGTTGGAGGGAGTTGTAATATAGTTCTTTTTCTAGTTCATCTTTATCCTCTGTAGGAGCGTATACTTGTATAATGATAATCCTACGGTTTAATTCCAATTCCAAATTCAGTCTTATTATCCTAGAGTTAACTGCTTTCCAGTCAGTTACTCTAGTGTTCAGTCTTTCGCTAACAATAATTCCCACACCTTCTTTTGCTCTACTCCTTCTTTCTACTCCTGAATACCTGAGAACATATCCTTTTTCCATGTCAACCTCTCCTGATCCTTTCTTTTTGACTTCACTAATTCCTAATATTTCTAATTTGTATTTCTCCATTTCCTTTACAATCTCCACTTCCTTTCCTGAGAGGGAGGTGATGTTCCAGGTTCCAAATCTCCCCTACTGCCTTGTAGGGAGGGGAGGGATCCCCAAAGGCTAAGGGAAGGAACCCTAACAGAAAACCGGCCAACGGCTCTAGAGATGGAAAAGACTGAAGAGTCCCAACATCCTAAGAGGCGGAAGAGCTACAACCCCACTGCCTTGTGGTAAGGGTTTTGACCCGAAGGCTATGGGAGCAAACCCAGAAAGAAAACCAAGCAAGGGCAGAGGCTTAAAGGTTTTCTTCTAATCTGGTAATTTACTTTCTAGTTTTCTAGTAAATAAAATACTATGTTGGGTTGAAAATATATTTCAACGCCGAAAGGAAATTCTTCTGAACTATTGGTCTTTCTTAATTTATCATTCTTACTGCACCCTCAAAACCCTTGCGGGGACGTTATTTATGCCACTGCTCCTTAAATTATCGTCACATTATCTTATTTCACACCACAAGAAACAAAAAACCTCATTTTTTGTAGTGTAAACCAAAAACTTTGGGGGGGGAGCTTGAGCTCCCTAAGCCCCCCTTGGATACGTGCCTGTCACAGCCAGTATCAAGTGTGTTTAATCATCTAACAAAAGCACATGGTGGGATTTTACCATCTGCCTCTTGCTCTTCAAGAAACCACTACCTTAGCAACTATGTAACTTGTCAAAAGCCTTTTTTAATCCATGGATAATGGTGACACACATCATAAATATCATGCACAGGACAATATCAAGATTGCAGAGTATTGTGTAAGTCAATGTAAATCACTTTTTGCCTAAATTCTTGTAAAATTAGCCTTTTTATGCTCAAGTAATCTTTTGGGGGGGGGGGTAAATAACTGGAATGAGAAAAATTAAATTTATAAGTGATAGAATAATCAGACTGGAAAATGAATGAAAGAAAACATGTTCTTAGAAATGTATTTTTATTCTATTTTAAAGGCTGTCATTGAAAAAAAAAAAATTCTATAAAATATTTAGTTACAATAATTACAAATTCCATTTTCTCAAATTATTAGATTCTATTAGGCCTATTAACATACATTTCTACTGGCATCTTTTTTTTTTTTTTTTTGAAGGATTATGCAATAAATTAAATTAACAGCTAAAACTAGTGTCAAAAAATGTAGATTTTGACTTGCAGGAGATTCTGGATGCTTCATATGCAAATATAGACTTTTGTCTATTTGATTGTTGAGAAAGCAATAAAGGCAAACTTTTCTTTAAATATGTTATTCTAAGAATGATTAAATGATTATTATTTTAAATGCTAATGGTTTACCCCGAACCTGCAGCAGGTTTCAAGTATATTTAATATAATAGTAGTAGTAGTAGTAGTAACATTAAGTATTGCAAAATAAACTTCTTTATTCGACTTCATTCTAGTTTTTCAGAAGTTTCTCAATGTAACAGAACAATATATATAGGGGATAAAAGGAAGGAGGGCCACACGGCTAAATACCAAAGGAAAGAGGAAACACTCACCAGACACAAGAAAAATTTAAATTTTCGTGACCACGAGCTGCATCTTCAAATGTAGAAGAGAAGTAAACAAGGTGACAGGATTGCCAGGTTGAAAAAAAAATGTGGTTGTCTAGCCAGACTTGTCGAAAACTTTGAGTGGTGTGGGTGGGATGTTGGAGGGGTTGCCATGTGTGTGGGGTGGGGGCTAAGAGTAGTAATGGATGTATAAGGTGGGGGTGGGGAACATTGCTGGGTGGCCTTAGTCTTGATCAGGCCAGAGGGCGTGATTGTGATTTCTACCTGGGAAAACATCCAGAGTCCTCAATGTCAGAATCAACAACCACCTGGTTTGCCTTGTAATCAAGGAGCCCTGGGTTTGATACCTGGTGGAAGCACATTACACAGTGCTTCGGATCACGCTTTAAACTGTAGGTCCAGTCGATTAGCCTTTCTGTGCATAAAGTGGACTTAAAACAATAATAATTCAAATTGGTAACCACCGCTCCTCACCCAAAACCTGGATTTCACTGTTGCCATGCATACCAAGTACCACAATATTCCCTTAAATGACTGCTTCCAGGTAGCAATCATCCACCACTTACCTCAACACCAACACCTCGGTATATAAAAGATGGGAGAGGGCCTAATATCAGCCATGAGTGCACCCAGCCTGAACAAAGCCACCCAGTAACATTCCCCATCCACATCCCTCACCTCCATTACTACCTTTTATGAGCCCCATATAGCACCTACTTCAACACCCCACTCATGGTTTTCGACAAGCCTGGTCAGAGAACCACTTTTTTATTACCATCTGCAAATTGTTTTTGGACCTGGCTACCCTGCAGGTCACACTATTGCTTCTGTCACCTCACTTACTTCTCTTCTTCGTGGTCGTGAAAATTTGAACTTCTCTTATGCCTGTTGAGCGTTTCCTCTTTTACTTGTCACAAACAAAATTTAAATATAACTTTTATTGTATTGCTTTGCAATATTTAACAAATGTTATGTGAATTAATGCTACTCTAATATCACACTCTTGAATTTGACATTTTTCCACACCAGGTTCAGAGAAGCATCATGATATTGGAATTTTTGTCAATTTTACATTTCTTGCAAATTTTATTTTATTCCTGTATTCCAATTATCTGTAGTTTAGCTCAAAATGTAACCTTGAAAATATATAATGGAGGTTCCTTTGCATATGCACTGACAAATACACAGAGGCCATGGCATACTTTGTACCTGGGCAATGTACAGTGATTCAGAATGCCAAAAAGTCGGCAAAAATAGAAATTTTCACTTTTCGGTAAGGGAATACTATAAAGTAATGTGAAAACGGTACGGGAGAAACATTTTGATACTTTTTGCTATTTTTGACAAATTTCACAACTTTTTTGTGAATGTGTGCTCCACTCTTAATGGGTCAGCTGGAAACCCTGAATCAAGCATGATCACGTGTGTGCATGCTGTGGAATGGGAGGTCTCTGATTTCACTATCAGCTGATGCTTAGTACATATAGCAGTAGTGCAGTGTAACAGTGAATTTTCCAAACACCACCAACCTCCCTAAATATTTTCCCAAAGACTCACGCTGTGTAAATATTACTTTAAAGCATTGATTAACAATACCTTTATTGGTTAAACTAATTGTATTAATTTTGAACATCTTTATTGTACGAGGCGCATGTCAAAAAAGAGGGCCGATAATTTTTTTTACGTGGGGTTGGCAACACTGATGAAGTTGAGCATGCACAGGAGCATGCCCTAGTATTGTGTGCTTGCAACAGAGATAAAACGTCAGAGTGGGGTTGCGTACGTGCGAGTAGCAGTAAGGTGAAATGGCTGCCATAATACAAAATCCCGGCAAATGTGAAGTGAGATCTGTCATACGATTTCTGAACGCCAAAGGACAGAATGCAGCTGACATCCCTCGGGAATTGTGTGCCATTTATGGACCGACAGTGATGAGTGAAGGGAAGGTCAGGCAATGGTGCAGAGAGTTTCGGGAAGGGCATTCAAATGTCCATGGCGATGAGTGTAGCGGAAGGCCTAGTATTCAGATGGACGATCTGGTGGAAGGCATTAAAGAGAAAGTGCGTTCCAATCGCCGGTTCACAATATCGGAACTCGGCAAAGAGTTTCCAGAAGTGTCTGCGAAAACAGTACATCGAATTGTGACTGACAACCTGGAGTATCACAAACTGTGTGCGAGGTGGGTACCAAAAATGCTGACATGTGATTTTTTGGCCCGCTGGGGAGAGGATGGGAATGACCTCTTTTCGCACATAGTGACGGGGGATGAAACTTCAATATCGTATGCCACTGGGGAGTCGAATCAGCAGTCAATGCAATGGCAGCACTCTGGTTCTCCTAAAGCGAAGAAATTCAAACAAACACCATTAGTTCACAAAACCATGGCAACCGTGTTTTGGGACCAAAAGGGTGTGATTTTTGTGGAATTCTTGGAATCGGGACGAACAATTACAGCAGAGGTGTATTGCAAAACAATCAATAACACTGGGGAACAGTGAAATTGCGGCACAGTGTTTGAGAGCTAATTTAGGGTAATTTCATGCTGCTGAATAATGATATAATAATATATTTCCTGAATTGGCTCTAATTTATGAAATAAATGCAACTAAACCAAAATGGCGGAAACATAAGACATACATATAAATGAACTTCCAACAAAAATTTAATATTTCTTTTTGTGATTACAATCATTATTATAAAAATAAATTTATATAGGCCTATGATCATAATAATTAAGAAAATATGTACACAATGAAGTAACAAACTATGTGAAATGTTTTCTATACGATTTCCTGCTGTATTGCTTTTTAGGACAATCCCTCTGTAAGTTCCAACAGTGGTCAGCCATCATGTGGCGATCCCACCGTCCCTGGTACCTTTCTTCCATTATCCTTATATCCTGATGGAACCTTTCTCCCCGTTCTTCACTAAAATCACCAAGGTTATCAGGGAATCTGTCAATGTAGCTATGTAGAAAATGTAACTTCACACTCATTTTAGCTCCCAATTTCTCAAAATTTTTCAACATAATTCCAACTATATCGCGGTAGTTTTCTGCTCTGTGATTCCCAAAGAGTTTTTGACGACGGACACAAAGCCCAACCAGGCCTCAGGTTCGATGTAAGACATGTAAGTTGTAAAATTGGCATCATTTATAAGTGTACGAATTTGTGGTGGTCCATCAAAGATTCCTGCCTTCAATTTTTCAATACTTAGTCCTGGAAAAGTGTGGCATATATATTTGAAACAATCACCACTTGTATCTAAGGCCTTGACAAACTGTTTTATCAACCCAAGTTTAATATGCAGTGCCGGAAGGATGATTTTGTCCCTATCTATCAGCGGTTCATGAATGATATTAGCTTTTCCCACTAATATTTTCCCTGGGGGGCCAAACTTTTATCGTCCAATGCTTTTCTCTAGCACGACTATCCCACAAACATAGGATACAGGGATACTTTGTGTACCCACTTTGCTGTCCTAGTAAAAAAATCACCATCTTCAAATCCACACACACGAGCCACTTATGTTCAGCATATTTAATTTTTTTCTAAAACCATTTTTATGTTTTGGTATTCTTCCTTAAGCTTTGTTGAGTGTCCGATATATTGCCTAGCAATGCTTCATAAGTTGCCTAGCAACAATGTACAAATAATAAATAAGTTTCTTAATGGGAATTTCAGACCATTATCAAATTTTGATATTACCGAGAAAAGCGTAGAGTAATTTTACCTCCTACATTTTCCATGGTGTGTTTATTTTTATAACTGGAGTCAATTCAATTGAACCAATCATACAATTGGCAATCACAACTGTTTTGTGTGCTGAAACTGTTATTAAACTTTATGCCGCAAAATAAAATCTTTTTTTTGTTTCCCAGTGTAATCTGTGACATGCCATCCAAAATCAGCGCAGAGGAATGCTGCACTCTGGAATTTTTCTGATCCATGACAACGCCTGCCCACACACAGCTGCTTGTACTGTTGAGACAATTGAAAGATTTCGATGGGAACTATTCAATCATCCCCCTTACAGCCCCCAGCGATCAGTTCTGGACTGGCTGCACTCTCAGGCGGCAGATTTTTACGCAGAGGGTATACGGAAGCTTGTGCCACGCTATCAAAAATGTCTGGAGGTTAATGGTGACTACGTCGAAAAATAGCCAAGGTATGTACTTGTTTATCAATCACAATAAATTTCTTCTTCTATCATTTTCTTGTTATTTTAAAAAATACCGGCCCTTTTTTTTTGACATGAGAAAAAGTACGTATGGTGAAATTTACACCAAGGTTATGACATTCAGAAGGGTTCACTGGAAACATACTGAGAAGGGTCGCCTCAGGCACTCATTGGTAAAAATGAAAAATATTTCAAAATCACTTGGGTCATTTTTACCCATTCACGTGTCCTTGCGGGTTAATGGTGGTGGTGTGTCATAGAAATCTACAAAACATTCTTCATGAAAAATTTGATGAGGATAAAAATTATCAAGTTAAGCATTTGTTTCATTTGTGTCAGATGCTCTACTGACATTGACAATATTGCTGAAGATTGTATTAAGAACATTAATATTGATGTGTCATGGTTCTGCAGCAAAGTATTTTAAGAATATGAAAATTGTCGCTGAATAGAAGATAAAGTTCTTAAAAATAATTTCAGTTGGCTTTAAAAAAATGGAGTATTTGTAGTTGCTTTTTCTTCTATTCTATGAACTCTCAAAAGCAGATAGATTGTCAGGTTTGAAGAAAGTAGCAACAGAAATATAAAGTGATAAACTGAAGAACTTCATCGGGAAAATGCATCTAAGGAACTCACATTCACAACCAAAGCACATTTCAAGGGAAAGGATAAGGAAAGACATCGTAACTAGTGAATAAATGTTATTTAATGCCTTAAAATACATTAATTTATCTTGAAAGTGATTTGATAGGCGTTAAAAATTTATTGTGCATAAATTCAATTTAATGATACTTTTTACAAAAATTATTATTATCATTATTATTATTTAATCTATTTCTGGGAATGTAGCTATTTCTGTCTTTCAAGTGTATTGTTTAGTATTACTGTGCTCACAAGTGTGTATTGAAATAGGTCAAAATTATACTTTTTGTATAAAAACCTAAATAATCAATCTCATGTGAATTATTTGTCAATTTTGCCTTAAAAATGCTAATCTTACAGGTTTGTATTGATTTAGGGGTCAAATAGCGAGCTCCTGATTTTTGTTAATTTTTTGGGCATCGATCACTATGCAATGGCGTGGAATCTAAGATGTTCCACTACATCTCATGGATGTCAGAACTTATTATGGAGTCAAAGGGTGGCAGGTCAGGTTTTCAAATCAGCAACATCTTATCAATATATTTTTCACATCTTTTTGCTCGACATAGCCAAATGGTTAGTGCTGCACCTTTTGGTGCAAGTGGGCCGGGGTTTGATTCCTGGTGGAAGCACAAAAAACGTTGGCACTGGCCCAGCATTGTGAGGAAAACTGGACAGCTACTTGAAAAGAAGAAGCAGTGAGCACCAGTTTCACAAGCCAAAAAAAACACACAACGAAAAGCCGCTTGTGAGGCACTGGCAGGGCAGCTTCTGGGGGAGGATGGTCAAACACTAATGCATGGCACATCTGATGATTAGTCCCATAGCATGACAGAGTAGGGATGATATACAGAAACAATGCCTGGCAGAAAATATAAATTAATAAACAAAACATAAAGGGGAGAAATAAAATTTACCAGCCTACCGATTCTACATATATCAGGCTACTTTAGTACAGTAAGAAACTTTTTGGCAAATAATTTCTGTTGAAAATTAAATGTAGGCAAGGTTGTATCCCTTTGAGTGGGAGAAAATCTGAACACATCATTACTACACCTTTGATAATGAAACAGTCATTAAGTGCCATGCAAATAAAGTAATTCTCTTGCATACCCTGTGTTGAAACACACATGCTCAAATCCAGCTATTCTACCCTGAACAATATTGTGGTGCCTGATAGGAAACTGAAATTAGCCCTGGGAACGTGAATTTCTAAGAACATACTACTTGCTATATCTGAGGCATGTACATCTTTTTGCATGACCAATGACTGTTTTGACTGTCGGAGTCCTTACAGAAAGATCCAGAGACCAATGAAAGTAGGCAAAATTTGCTTTGAACTGATTACTCTCTTCTTGAATAAGCACATGACTAATGTGACCTACATGAAAGAATGCAGAACAAGGTCTCGCCCTCAAGTTCCGACATTCCTGCTATTCCTGAGTTTGAGCTTGCTTTGGTTTTGTTTTAAGTCCCTTTATGCACAACATACAGTTGTGTCTTTAAACTCTTTCGAACCCAGGACCCCTTGATTACAAAGTGACGTTGCCACTATGCCATCACGGAGGCAATCCTTGCTATTCATGTACTGATACATAAAAAAATCTCCCTACCTCATTGAAGATCAACAAGAGATTGTGTTTAGATTTGGATCATGACTAAGAATGGAAAAATCTTGCGAGTCATTAATACAAGGTAACCAAAAGAGTTCTTGCCGTTTTTAACGTCGCATGGGAACAAGTGATAACTGATAGAAAAATATGTGTGCCATGTGCCGGAAAAATGGTCGGGGTGGAAGAGAGGACTTTGGCACTCATAGCAGCCATAGTTTGAGCAGGTGCGAAGAGAAATGGAAGTGTTGAAGCAGCTTGTTTGGTGTTGTCTGCTTTATGACTTTAAGGTGGGCTTGCCACAGTAGAATAAAGTCGTTGGATACGTCAAGCCTTTGGGGATAATGCTGTGAATGAACACACTGCTAGGAATTGGTTCCAGAAGTTCAGGTTGGGAGATCTGTCACTTTGTGATGAACCCCGCAGTGACCGCCCACAGGTCCTGGATGATGAGGCCCTGAAGGCAGCCATACAGGAGGACAGCCGCCTAATGTGTGGTGAGCTTGCCAACCACTTTCAGGTTTCCAATGAAACAGCCAGACTGCATCTGCACCAGACAGAGAAGATGTTCAAGTTGAGCAAGAAGCAACAATGAGTGACAGCCTGTTTCTCGTTGCTTCCTTGGTACTAAAAAACACCCATATTCAGTCGAGTGCTCACCATTTACGAAAAGTGGGTCCTGTATGACACTCCCAAGCATGCCAGACATTGGTTGTCAACACGGGACACTGTGCCTCACACCGTAAGACCATCTTTACACCCATGCAAGATCATGCTCTGTATGGTGGACTAGTTGCCAAGTAGTGCACTATGAGCTCCTACCAATGGACCAAACCATCACTGGGACCTCTACTCGCAGCAGTTGGAACGTGCACAACAGGCACTGAAGCAGAAGGGGCCAGCATTGGCTAATCACAAGTGTGTACTGCTTCACGACAATATCAGGCTGCATGTGGTGTGGGTGGCCAGGGATACCATACAGTGACTTTGCTGAGAGACACTGTGCCATCCACGGTACTTCCCAGACCTTGCGCCAACAGTTTATCACCTCCTTCATTCCCTGGACAACCATCTTTGTGGGAAATTCTTCGCAAATGAGTCAGACCTGCGGCAAGCACTCACGGTCTTCTTTGCATCCGAGACCCCCGAGTTTTATCGTCATGGCATTGCATAGCTGGAGGCACATTGGCAAAAGTTGCTGGATGCCGATGGGGATTACTTTGAGGACTAACGGTATGTGACATTTGCTGCATACATTTTTGTTTCTGGTGATCAAAAATTGCAAGAACTTTTTTGGTTACCTTGTAATATACAAGGGCTGATTTTTTAGTAGTGGCAACTATTTATTTTCTAGACACATAGAATACATACATGGTTCTAAGTTTTACAGGCCTTCAATGCAGTTGCCAGCGATATGGAAGCTGTCAGATGCCGTCGGCACAGCCTACTCTGTTGATAGTGTGAAGAGAGCGATCTACTGCCAGAAGAATGTCTCGAACTGTTCAGAAGCGAATCCCATGAAATGATTCCTTCATCTTAGGGATTAGGTCCAAGTCACAGAGACTTAAATCTGGAGAGTATGGGGGGTGGTAGAGCACTTCACATCCCCAGCGATTGAACAAATCAGCTGTATGCACCCGAGCATTATCATGCAAAACGAGGGGGGGGGGGGGGTTATGCATAAGTATCGCCGTAATGCAAATCCATCGCAACCCTGTTGCAGTCGATGGTGATACTGTCGTGCAGTGCGACCTCTAGCACATTCAATTTTTAACCAGCTCCTCTGCTCCTGCTTCGTAAACATCGTGACTGCTCACTCACAACTGCTCTGTTCTTGTTGTCACTGTGCACAGGCATGGAGTGAGAAGAGTGAGTTCATTTGCTCTGAGGGAGGGTATGCATGTAACTAACCTTTGGTATAAATGACATTGCACAGCATCATTATAGCATAGTTGCCACTACTAAAAAATCAGCCTATGTATTTTAAATTACTCTTAAGATTTTAACAAAATATTAAAGAAGTGTACTGAAGATGGTCCAGGATATCAGACGAAAAATGATGGCAAAATATATCAACAAAATCACATTATATAAATTTCTCAATATGGTGACAGATTTGAATTATGATGGTAATTCAGAAAGTACATATTCTACTGTAATATCTGAGTACATTACTGAAGTACAATACTTATTGATTTTCCTTATGTACATTTTCAATGTGAAAGAAGTAATATACATTATATTTCTCTAGTGTGTCAAAAAATGTATAACACATATAATGTTTCATTGGATGCATTCTTAAATAAAATTTCCACTTAGTTTAATATCTAAAAGATCTGTTACATGATGAATGTAACCTCCGGTGTGAATTCGTGAATGTCTTGTAAGATGGTGCTTAAGTCTAAATGCCTTGTTGCACGTTGGACACAGAAATGGCCTCTCTCCACTATGAATTCTCTTGTGGACTCTAAGGTGATAGCTACGGCTAAATGTTTTGTTGCATTCTCTGCAAATATAAGGTTCTTTTGTGGTGGAAAGGCTACCGAATTGATCTTCACTTCTTGCAAGATTAAAATTACTAGCACAATCATTAGCCAGTGATACTTTTGAGGACTGACTTGATGTCCCTGTCATAGCCATCTCCTTTGTCATATTATCTGAAACTAAGTAGCCTTCTCCAGGTGGTGAATGCCCATTATCAGCTTGGAATGCAGCACCAATTCTTCTTCCGGCATTGCTCGGAGAGTATCTGGAAGAAGATTTAGGACTTCATTATAAACCTCTTTACTATTTTTTTAATGTAAAATAAATATACAAGATTCAATTTCACAGCATAGAACAAGTAATTTTCTATAGTGGAACCACAAGCAAAGAAACCTGCGCAGACCCATGACTCCTGTGCACCGTACTCCCATGTGGAGGGGTGGGGGAGAGTGGACCATGCTTCCTTATGGCCCGAGCTGAAGGGAAGAAGGGAAAGCTGTGCACGTACTTTTCATCCAGGTTTTTTCATGGTTGCTTTATAGTACAGTGCTGCATGGCATTCCAGCAGGCCTACTGCATGTTTCTAGACATAAAAAGGAACCTATGACAGTTGCCAAAGCAAGGGACATGTGTCAATTGTCACAATAATATCTTTCTCTCCTGTGGAGGAGATATGGTTGGTAGCAAAGTTTCAACTAGTAGCTTTAAATCATTCTTAATGCATCTTCACATTCTGTTGATAAGGGATGATCTACTTATGTCTTGAAGATACCGGTTTTATTTAATCTGTGATCATTGGTTTCTTGACTACCTGCCTAGGGACATCTATGAATAGGATACAAGTGTTTATTGTGTCAACCAAAATTAGTAATTTTACAGAAAACTAGGTACACATACAAATTACTTTGGTCTACTTAACATATAGAGCCACGGTTGTCCAGTCAGTAGGGCATCTGATTTCCACATTGGGAGACTGGTTACATTCTTGAGGTAGGTAATCCAGGTAGGAATTTATCCAATCATGTTCCTGTATAATGTGGGATTAACTCAGTCTCTTAACAAAACAATAAGGAGTAAAGGCAGCTGGAAAATGGGTGCTGATCACACTTACTTCACTTCTGAGATTGTGATTGTATGGGGCCCCTACTTTTTACCCCTTAATAACATATTGCAATTAAAGGGGGATGTTTTACCTTTTACTTAACATATTTGGTTATTCAAGGTATAATGCATAGTTTGCAAATTTAATAGTGATCACAATTATACATGATTGTACATGTGTGCAAACGAAAGGTGTAGCACAGAATTACTGTTACAGTCCCTCAATAGTCTCCAGTGTTGTCCATGAGCCTTTGCCAATCGTATGGTAGCTTCAGAATGCCATCAGCAGCAACCAGATGTGCTGATGTCATGGATGGAGTGGTGGAATCCAGCATGCTACAATATGTGTATGTGTACATGTGTAGCTGCTCCTTCAGGATATTGGGCCTCCCCGATGGCGCAGTGGTAGCACCGTTGCCTTGTAATCAAGGGGTCCCAGGTTCGATACCCGGTGGATGCACATAGTGGTTCGGACCCCACTTTAAACTGCAGGTCCAATCATGATCAGCCTTACTGTGCATAAAGTGGACTTGAAACACCAATTTAATCCAATCCTTCAGGATATTGAGGACTGGTCTCCAATACATGCCTGTACTAGTATTTGGTAACACCCTTTTTAGTATGGCCCCTCACACTTTCAGTTTTCAGCCAGGAATGCTTCTTGACTTGGAAAACATGTTGCACCACAGACTACATAACGTTACTGTGTACGTGCATTACATGGCAGGGACATGTCAGTGATACCATAGGGAGAGGAAAGTTCAGCCTTGTACGCTTCTGTTCGCATTAAGTGGCACACTTTATAGGGATTGACAGTTGAAAAATGTGCCACTTTATCTGAACAGGAGTGTATATGCGAAGATGGTATGGATGGTACCTATCTTCATTTCCCTTTCACATTGCTGTGATCACTATTAAATTTCCAGCCCATGTATAAGAGGCACTTCTATGTAGGACTTTTTCCTTGGAGTGACATATTCCAAATGGCTGTACCTCACACAACAGGATGTGTGGAACTCAGATTTAATTTTTTTAAAAATGTTTTCATCGGTTATCAAAAGCTGTCACAGGTACACAGAATGACTACTGTAACCTATTCACGCATTTTCCACAGCAGAAATATTGTTGTAACATATATCAATAGAAAATAATGTTTTTAGTAAGATTGCAAATGCATTTCAAACAATGGAGTTTCCATCAGTAGCGATATGCTTTGAATTCTTGAAAATTCAAAATATGTGTTGTCTGTTAATTGTTTTCCTCCTGATTTATATGATACTTTATTTTCATAACTGTACAATTCACAATGTGAAGGTTTTTTATTTACTTTTTTGATATGAATTTTCTTCTTTTCTTGCATTCAATTATATTTGTCTCCAACTCTGTTATAGACTGATTGATTGATTGGATTTATTTTACTTCACTTTTCTGCCACTTTTGGCTAATTGTGAAGATGAAGATGAATCGATGAAATTGATGAAGGGACAATCACAAATAACACCCAGGCCAGGATTTGAACCAAGGACCTCTGGCATCATAGTGCACTGTGCTAACCACTCTGCCACGGAGACCGGCTCTCTGCTACAGAATTATTGCAAGAGTGGAAATATATGATTAAACTTAATGAGCAAGCAAACCTCACCAGTGTATCCATTTCATATATGTATATACAGTGCATTCGAAAAGTAATAGACATGCACTAGCCAACTTTCGCATGGATGGACTACGTTGCATAGCAGCTGATATGTCTCGCAGTTTTTCTTCATCGAGTATTGATGGTCTACCACTTCGCTCATAGTCCATTAACGATCCCGTCTCCCTAAATTTCTCGATTAGCGCTCTTACACTATGTTCATTAGGAACCAGTGTACCTGGACATCTAACAGAAAATTGGCCTCTTTCACTGTCTGTGTGTACTCACCATTCTCACGGAAGACATACTCAACAAGAAATATTCACAGTTCTAAAGTTAACGTCATTCTGAGCGCACATGGAAAGACACAATCTCAATCATTCAAAGGCGACAAACACACAATGAACAACAAAGACACACCTTCTCATCTCAAAGCACCAGCCTGACTGGCTCGCGGAAGCAAACTGCATACAATGCAGGATTACCAAACTTTGTAGAAAACATTACTCATAGCGCACGGAATAAAATCCCTCAACATATAATTGCGTTTATATAGGTGTATAGTTACTTTTTGAATGCACTGTATATTTTTTGTTGTGAGAAACAAATGTGTCTAAATGTGTTTCGCTCTTAACCATTTGTCATGTAACTTATTTTGCTCCTTCTCAATATGTAGATAATCAATAAATATTTTCTTCGAATTCTTATAAAAACTCTGAGTCAGAAAGGTACAATGCACATTAGAGTTCAATGAATGGCAGTTGAGCTACTAAGAAGCAAGGATATGTATTCATCTTAGCATTCACCAGATGATATATTTGCATGTACAGCGTAAGTCAAAATGTTGGCCCCGATTTCAGACATTTATTCTGTGAAATATAATAAACAAATGTCATTGTGAGACATGTGCTAAGAAAGGTAAACTGTCAAAGTTTTTTTCAAACAAATCACAAGTGTTCTATGTGAGTACCTCGCGTAACACGGCACACATCAAGCCGATAGTCCATCTCCTGCCAAACCTTGTGTAGGATTTTGCGGTCAATATCAGCAATGGCTGCTGTGATGCGGGCACGCAGGTCATCCAATGTTGTTGGAAGTGGTGGTACGTAAACATGATCCTTGACAAAACCCCACATGAAGAAATCACATAAGGATCAAGTCGGGGGAACGAGGTGGCCAATGAAGGAGAGGTCGATCCTCCGGAGATGAACGGCCTATCCAACGTTGTTCCAATGCCCCATTGAGATGGTCCCGAACGCTGCCATGGTAATGCGCAGGGGCACCATCCAATTGGAGAATGAAATCTGCACTATCCTCTGCAAGCTGTGGAAGGAGCCATAGTTGCAGCATATCAAGGAAAACAAGTCCTGCCACAGTACGTTCATGGAAGAAAAAGGGCCCATAAATTTTTTCATGGGAAATGGCACAAAAGGCATTCACTTTGGGAGAATCGCATTCGTGTTCCACAAATTCATGGGAGTTAGCAGTTCCCCAAATCCTTACGCTGTGTCTATTCACTTTCCCTGAAAGGTAAAAAGTTGCTTCATCACTGTAAATTAACCTCTCAAAGAACCCATCCGTTTCCATTAATGCGCGGAAATCAGCACAGAAGGACGCGCGCAAAGCATAATCAGTGTCTTTTAAGGCTTGAACTAGTTGCAAGCGGTAGGGTTTCATTTGTAAATGTTTCCGCAAATCACGCCAGACAGTTTTCTGTGGAAGTTGAAGTTCTCTCGCTGCCCGGTAGGTGGACTTCTGTGGACTCCGCACGAAACATGTGCCCACTCGTTTCACTGTCTCTTCCCCAGTCGACAGACGGCCAGTCGATTTTCGTTTACAGATGCAGCCCGAATCTCTGAAATGTTCATACCATTACGAATGGTCTTCCCCGTAGGTGGTTCTCTCCGATATTTGGTACGGAAATGCCGTTGCACACTAATCACAGACTTGTTCACATGATAATCAAGCACACAGTCAACGCCATTTTCCTGCTTGCTGCTGACTCCTAGCGGTAGAAAGTGGAAACACTGCGTGGAAACTAAACTTTGAAAGTTTACCCAGTCAACAAGTTAATGTTACCACAACGTTAGCCCCTAACATACCTAACGTTGTTGCAATGTTGAATGTATGTTGATACAACGTTGTGAAAACGTTGTGTCAACGTTTAAGGGTCATTTATTTCAACGTTGCTGCAACGTAGGTTGACAACGTTGTCGCAACATATACTGAACATTATGTAGCAACGTTAGGTATGTAAGGGGTTAACGTTGCCACAACTTTTTTGCAACATTACCTTGTTGCCTGTGTAATTTACGAATATAACAATGCATATTTAAAATATGGTTATTTCGCATGGTAAGCTATTAGCAATCTTGTCAAACCATTTTTGTATATAATACATATGCGTAACAGGAAAAACTCATGTTTGTAACGTCACAGTTTCTCTTTTCATATTATAAAAACTTTTCCTGCTCCACCAAAATAGGCAATTGTTAGTCTGGAGATTTTGATGAATTAACCAATCTCTAACTACACCTAGTAATCATTTTTTTTTTTTGCAGTACTTAGCTCCTGATTATATAGTCTGGGATAAAAATATTTATCATGGGAGTTTCACTTGTATTCAACACATTTCATTTTTTGATCTTCCTTACAACTTCAATATTCACACATCTTTCGAAGGATAATAAAACATATTTTTTCACTAATTACAATCGAAGTTTTCCTTATTTATGTTACTAAAAGTTATGTTTGTTTTGCATTTGAGTCGCACTGCCATCTAGTGTACGCTGTAGGAAATATAAGGTTTTGTGGTCAGTGCACACACAAATTCAGATTAAACAAAACACACTGATCTGACACTTGTGGTGCTCATGGTGGTGACCATCCAAACTAAAGCGTATTCATTGGAATGTTTTTTTGTAATGTTGATGCAACGTTATCACAACGTTGTTCCCCTACATACAAAATTCATCATAAATACAACAAGCATACAACGTTGTGGCAACGTTAGTGTGTTGACTGGGTAACCTTTCCAAGCGCATGTCCCACAATAACATATGTTTATTAGATTTCACAGAATAAATTTCTGTAATCGGGTCCATCATTTTGACTTACCCTGTATTAATCTTAGCATTCACCAGATGATATATTTAAGAAAAAAATGTACATTAAAAATTGCATTTAACATTATTTGACATCCTTCTAGAATACTGTGTGAACTCATTCTGCTCTTAACTGCAGTGACAACATTTGCAAAAGGTAAAGTTCGATACTAGTGTAGCCATGATGAAGCTGGATGACAACTGCTGAAAAGTATTAACATCCTACAAATTTAAATTAAGGAAATGATTAGGAGTGCAGGCAATGGAAGAAACCTGGACAGAAGTTTGTAACTATTGGGAAGTCTTCAGTTGTATGGCAGTAATATAGTATAATGGGGTTGCTGACATGTTAGAAAGCAATTGCTAAGCATGAAAAGAACAAAATATCACAAGAAGAGTAGGGCACAAGGAAATGTAAATTCGCCGCATATGTAACAAAAATTGTCAATATTATTCCCACACCTGGACAACATCTTGTCTATACCGAGTTCACTAATTGGTAAACCAAAGAATCAATACAAGTAAAAAATGCACACATCTGAATCGAGTGATTCCACACAAGATCTGACACAACTGAAGAACGCTGCAATCTGTGTTTGATACTAACATGCACCAAATAGCGGCCGCAACTCAAACTAGTAGTGCTTGTAAGGGCATTTAGTTTCCACAATATTTCAGTAGAAATAAAACAGCTCATGCCTTACGAATCAGCAAATAAATATATTTCTGGCAGTCCTTGTATTTGTTGATGACACAATTAAAATAGTAGGATTTTCAACCTATTTATAATGATTTTTCCACAAAATCTTGAAAACTAGAGATAATTGACAATTTACATTGTCAGATTCATGTTCAGCATCTGCGGACTACCGTAATCATCGTATAATCTTATCCAGTGTCTTGTTAAACTATCCTTCATTAACATAATACAAAAATAAAAGAAAACCTCTCATCTATACCACGATGTTAACAATCTGAATATGAAAAATCTTCATGTTGACCTAAGGCATTTTCTGATTCAGGTACAGAAAAACAATGGGAAACATAAAAAAGAACAGGAAAATAAAAAGAATGGTTCTTTTGTAATTCCTAAGGATATAAATACGCTTTAATGTTACATAAAATACATGTACGAATATTTGGATATAATTTACAGTGCTGCACATTACCTATAAATGTAAATCACACTCAAACAGGCTATTATGTACAATAATAAATTAGCATCACTAAGAACCTTCCAAGAGCAGGGCCGAAATTGGGCCTGATGCACTTACGTACTATTACACTTACGTATTTTTCTATTTTAATGTTTTTCTTGTTTTTTTATTATTATTTTTGTGATTATGATAATATACCATGAAATGATTATGAGAGGTGCGCTAGTGCTGCTTACTTATATTGCTGTTTTTCAAGCCTTAGCAAGCGTGAATTCTTCCATCGTGTCAGTGAAGTCAAGGCTGCACAGCAGCTCATGCTCATAAGCGCCAGCATGCTTAGCCTTTCTTGCCCCATTGAAGACCGCAGCTCTCCTTTGACTATTCCCAACTTCGAGAAGCTCCGTTCGCCAGAGGCATTGGACACCATCATGAACAAATAGATGTGCAATGCAATCTCGACATTTGGAAATGTCTGAGAAAGATTCAACGATGACAGAAGCCTGTACATGGTAAGCTCTGCTGATTCGTTCACAATCACCGGTTTCTGAGTGTACATACATGCAGCAAACTGTACCAGCTCAGCTGCCAGTGTGCCTTCCAAGTCAACTGGATACGAGGTGAACAATAAACACAACGGCGTTATAGTTACGTCACAGCGCAAATAATAATAGTAAATGTATAATGAGTAATGCTGTGTCTAGGTGTCCGAAATTGGGGCTCCAAATTTCATTCTAAGATTTATTTTCAGGTTAATACGTATAGCAAAAGACAAAGGTTCAGTTTTTGGAAAATTCTCGTCTGTTTTCATCTGGGCCTATTTCAGGAATGGGCCTAATGCTGCAGCAACAATAGCACCCACCTTAATCAGTCACTGTCCATAAGTAATGCCATAGCTAACAGGCAGGAGGAACGCTGATAATTCAAGCAGCACAACACATTCTAGGCAATTGCGGAAAAGTAAAAATGAAGACAAACTATTTGTGCAGCTACCAATTCAACATTCTTTACTAGATGATGCAAAAAAAAATGTAAAAACATCCACTCCCACAAAAGACTCAAACCTCATTGAGGTCCAACACTCAAAGCACTTACTCACCAAGATCAGGGTAACAAAACATAACTCGAATAGCTACCAGCAACTTTGCAATCAGGTATACTGACAGTTTTTAACATATTTTCACAAACAAAATATTAACTTAAAAATTGTCAAGTAACATTCTTTCCTGACTGAAAAGTACACTAAGGAGAGAATATGGAATTATTCTCTTGCCTATTAGGCAATACTGGAACTCAAACCCTGGTATTTCGGCAGCAAGATCAAAAGTCAGTCACTACAAAAGAAGAAATCACTTCCTTCTCTTGTTGTTTCACTGTTGAAAATAAGCTATTTGATAATACTTACATTAAAATCTTGACTCTTTCTTTTACTTGAATTTCTATTTTTTTTACTCTTGTCTTTGCTCTGTGCAAATTATAATTTGATTTCGTGTTGATATAGAAATGTGTCAGAGTTGATTGTAAGACATGGCATTAATCTTAATCTCTGCAATGTAAAATAAGTTAATAATAAACTTGACAACTGCAATATTTACACAAGAATTTTCAGATTATTTGAATAAGGACATTTTTTTTAACACAAAAGCCCAGTCAGGTTCTGCAACTGCATTTCCAGGCATCTTGTTACAAACGCTAAGGATAAAATCAACAGACGGAAAAGAGGTCAAAGAATGGATTGCACTTGACATTTTGCCTTCGTCCTTGAAATCTTGTCTAGTGATCACACAGGGCAGCATCATATCCCTTGTTAAAAACTTTCAAATTCTTCTTGTAAGGCAGACAAAGCATGACCATGAATTTTGTCTTTCATGGTATTTTTTGCTTTAAAGTTTAGAATGTGGTGAAATTCACAAAAAGCTAAAGAAACCATGTAAGATGTCAAATTAACATTATTTCACAATTTCATAAGCAACACAAACATTATCAGGACATATATAACAATTTTTTGCAAGAAGTAGCATTTTTTGGTATTATCTCATTTGCAAAATTCCGGGTCCATATTATTACCTCCCAAAAATGAAAAAGGAAAGAAGGGTGCTTATTATTTGTTACTTTAAGTTAATCCCCATCAGAAATGATGAACTACATGAATGACAGAATAAACAAAAATTGAATTGAAAGATGGAAGCTGAAAAAATTAATTTATGTTGGCATTTTCCACTTTTCGGAAATCACCTGGAATACATCTTGGGCTTGGGTTCATCATGGAAATGCATTTGCCCCAATGTAGGCAAGCTAAACAATTGCTTAGGGAAACACTAGAACACTTCTTTCAGTGGGGGAAAAAAACTGTACAGACAACTTTGTTGAGACTATTGTTTAAATGTTTTACATTTAGATAATATTTGAGTTCTTAAATAAAATGTTTATTAACCCTAGCATTACCATGCTATTATTTGCCATGCAGTCAGTAGGGTACTCTCCACACGTTTACCACCAGTGAACCAACTTTTTTCTTGCATTTTTAAACATTTAGCCTTAATATATGGTAACTGCTCATTATATGTCATGCAAAATATTAAAACGAGCTTCTAAACCAGAATTTAGGTAAATTACTTAAAAAACTGGTTTATGTGAGCCACTGATCATTCTCCACCACACCCTTCTAAAGACAAGTTTCCTCCCTGCTTGTATGCAGGGAGAATGAATGAGCCAAAGGGTAAGTAGGTGAGTGCTATTTCAAAGAAAGAAAAAAAAGACGTGGTCTGTGTGATGCAGTTCCACCATTCAAAATAATGTTCCTGCTTTCTGTACAGTGACTGGCAGAGGCAGTGATGCTACATCAAGGGGGAACAGGTCCAATTTTAGGCAAAAAGGGAAATTTTATGAAAAATATAGAAATTGTCAGAAACTTTGAAGCTGTAGGACTTCTGTTTTTGTTTCACTTGCATGCCTGCATTGGTGCTTTATTTATATTACATATAATTAATCTAGGTGGGGTGTATAATAAATAAGAATTGTTGTGTTAAACCAGGTCAAATTTTCAGTATATGGCACTGAATGTAGTTTTCTAGGGATGTGGGGAGGGGCTTAGGGGGCTCGAGCCTCCCCACGAAAGTTTTCGGTTTACACTAGATAAAAATGAGGTTTTTGGTTTCTTGTGGTGTGAAGTAAAATAATGTGATGATAATTTCAGGAGATAAATAATAATCGAGGCAAGATGGAGAATGTTCTGTAAACCTGTTATTGATAATGGCATGTATCCAAGGTTGGGTACAGGTGCTCGACCCTGGCCCCTCTAGAAACATTTTCAGTTTACACTTGATAAAATTACGTTTTTGGCTTCTTGAATAATGTGATGATAATTTAAGGAGAGAAATAATTATCGATGCAAGATGGACAATGTACTATAACCCTGTTATTGTTAATAGCGCTTATCCAAGGTGGGAATCAGGGGGCTCGCCTCGAGCCCAGTGGCGCAACCACATGGACCATTGCCCCCTTAACCTGGGAAGGAAAACAATTCTAGGGGGGCAAACATTGACGGGCAAGGGCACCTTCAGGGGGGTACAGAGGGAATATTGAACCCCTCGATTTCAAATTTTATGCAAATAAAAATACATTTTTGTAAAATTTTCTTGCTTGCAATGCCTCTTTTCTTACTATTATCAAGTTCCGAGTCGTAGTTAGAGGCACCGAACGATGTATATGCAGCCCCCTTCCCCACCGGTTTGGAACCCAATTGCCACCACTGGCCTTGAACATACAATTGTGAGGTTCTATCCATATCCCTTAAAAAATTGTGTTCAGCTCCCCCCACCCCCCGAAATGAATTCCTGGGTACATGCCTGGAGAGGGGGAATCTAGATGGATTCAGAAATTTTTCACTGTATGTTCTTAAATAGTATATAAGAGATCTTCTTTTAATATATTGTAATATTACAAGTGCAACCTTCATATTTACATCGATATTTCACTTTAATATTAGGTTAAGCATAATATTAATTCATATTGACAAGTTTATTTTTGCGAGTTTTTAAAAAAAAATCAATATGGACTTAAATTATGTACATTAGACATTGAAAGTAATGCAAAAATGTTACTACTTTATTAAATTTTATTACTCTCCACAGTAATATTCTCTTAACATGAAGTTCTAATTGTGATACCAACTTGACAGAGAAACATACAATTTATGTATTGTATCAGAAAACATGCCACCAATACTTCCGAGATGTGAGCTCCTCGAGTAAATACGAGAAAAATGATTCTATTACACTGATTTTTTTTTTACATTTAGAATTTTTTCATGAAAATATGGAGAACATTATTAGTAACAATTACATATTTTGCCAGGATCTAAGTATCATGTAATCACTTTTCTACAAAAAAATAGTATCTGGGAGATTGAGGAATTCTTGGATTAAAGCATCATATTAGAAAGATGTGAACTGTTCTGCAGCAAATTAAGTGATGTGCTGTTCTGCATACAATATACAGTTTCAATAAAGGAAGTTCCACTTCCAGGTTTTGCTTCACAATATTCACATTATAATGACTCCATGTGAACATCACATGTGACATGACAAATGATAGTTGGCTCAGTGGCCAAGCACATTAAATGGTTGACTTTTAACCTTTCCACCAAAGATCTCAGGTTCAATTGCTCATCTGAGCATGAGTGTCATCAATTTCAATCTAATCATCACTCATCCTCGTTGTTGCAATTAGACAAAAGTGGTGGAGGTGATGCTAAATAACAAAATATAAATGCAAATACCAATGCCGACTAGGTAATGTTCATCCTGAATAACAATGTTGCACCTTCCACATTGTCAGAAACTGCTGCATGTCTGGTCTTCTGTGTGCACTCACAATTTGACATGACAAATTGGTTACAACATTCCAAAATTGAATTCTTGGTTGATGCCTCCCTCCACATTCATTTACATAAGAGCATTACACTTGCTTCATGAAACCCCATGTTGTACACAGAATTATTTGCAGACAGATGGGAAATAAAATAACACTGGATGACAGAATTTATCACAAGTAACTCATGTACACGTGGGCCTTTCTTTATATACATTCTGTATGTGCAAGAATTGAATGCACATTTAAGTCATCTTCTGTACCAAAAGACCTAGGACAAACATTGCAGACGTAAGGTTTCGTAGCATGCTTTGGTATGTGTCTCCTTAAACTTGATTTTCGACTGAATGGCATGTCACATATAGGACACTTGTATGGCTTCAGCGTACTGTGAACTACTGAGTGGCCATCAAGATGTCCCTTCTGCTTAAATGCTTTATTGCACACAGAACACACATATGGCTTTTCTCCCGTGTGGACTCGCATGTGAACCTGCAGTTCATATCTACCACTGAACACTTTGTTGCATTTGCTGCAAGCATGGCCATCTCTAGGGGCTGCAGATACAAAAGTTCGCTTTCTTGTAATTTTCACATTTATCTCGCCAGCTTTAACCTCAGAGGTGGCTGCTGTGGATTCTCCTGAGCTACTTTGAAGCACTTCATTTTCCTGCAAGTTTATGTTTGAAGCCTCAAATTCTTCTCCCGCCTGTGAATGTCCACAATCATCCACGTGGAAAATGTCACTTTCTCTTCCAGTGTTTGTCAGTGTGCATCTGGAAAGCAGATGTAGGACATCATTAGGAGGCAAGTTGATAATTGCATTGGAAAAAGCAGAAAATTTAAAGACATTATAAAAGATGGACACGCATTACAATTTCTTGTTTGCATGGTCAAACTCTGAGCTTTGCCAAGTGCTAATAATCTGAGGCTTCCACTTGCATTGTTCAAATTTTAAAGTTCTGTGCAATGTAACATGCAAACTATGTCATTTCACATGCAGAAAAATTAAGCAATGTTAATCCTAAGTGTTTTTACAGCATGCAGTTATAAGTGTTTTTGCAGTTACTATTAAAGCCTTGTGATTGTGAAAATGAAAAAGTTACATGCAAGGAAAGGTGAACATATTTTCATTAAACCTTTTATGTGTAACATTTACCATAAATTTTTACCATTACTTCTAATTGAAACTGTAATATTCACCCAACTTATAAATAAGCACTTACAGCAAACATTTCAAATTAAAATTCTGGCTAAAGTGCTTCTCCATCTGTGTCAACACAGTAAAACATTTCCGACCTAGCCTCTGAACAGTGTCAAAAACCATGTTCCGTTCATGCACTGACGCTACAGCAATAGAAAAAAAAAGGAGCAAAATAGTCAAAGAGAACCTCATCTGCATCAGATTAATTATTATAATGTTCTTAATCAATTCCATACAATCGTGCTAGTGGACAAATCCTGCTTTTCTTATTGTTTTAAATTAACTTCATAATCTTGTGAAAACCATATCCGAACAAGTGTCGCTATTTTTTCTTTACAGATTGTATTTGATCCTCGCTTTTTAAATAGTTTGTATTAATTTTTACAATAATAGCATCACTTAATAAGATTTTCAGAAACCATCTGCAAAATTTTGCCCACTGGGGCTCTTCACATAGCATGCACGTTATAGCATGGTTGTGCAAGTAGCCAGTGCACCACGAGGCTCCCAAGGTAAAGAGGCGTGTGAATTAAATATACTTCATGAGGCTCCAGGCGTAAAACTAACATGAGTTAAATACAACTCATGTGGCAGTTAACCTGTTATGAAAACATTGATTTAAAATCATTAATATATTATGTTTATATATTAGGCCAATAGATGCACCTTCAGAAGTTATTTCTTAAGAGCTGTATCAGAATAAACACACAAAAAGAGAACAGTACTAATTCTGTGTAAGATCATTTCAAAATTTTTGTTCCTAACAAGACAGTTTACAACATAGTTGTATTGTACTTATATCCTAGTAACATAGTAACAATTTATTATCTCATTATAAGAAGTTATCCAAGTTTCATCATGGCAATTTTCTCGATTGTCCATGCTGAAGTGATGTTTCAGCCACGTGTACAGGTGGGTAAGGGGAGAAGATGGTCTGATAGGTGTCATCAGCAGTAACAGCAACAGTGAGCGTAGTGGTAGGCTTTATTAAAATAATGAATGAGGCATGTGTGGTAACATGTCTAACATACAGAACACCACTTCCAGCATATTTGCTAAAGTTATCAGTTAACCTTTGGCAGCCGAAAGGGAAATTTTTTCAAATTTTCCTCTCCATTCAAAAAAACACTGTGATATTCCAAAATATGAAAAATCACAAAAAATCACATCAATGCTCTAGAAGGAATTCTAGGCGTATTTAATTTTTCATATTTTGGAATATCATAGTGGTTTTTCAAACGGAGAGGAAAATTTGAAAAAATTCGCCCATTCGGATGCCAAAGATCCAATCGAGCCTTATGGAGAAGCACTCACCAAAGGAAGTGTCATGGCTGTTAGTATGGATGTAAATAAGACTCGAGATGGTGTAAACTTTCTTTGGGCGGAGAATAAATTCAATCGCAACTGCCCAGGTCTCTGAGGTGTGGAAGAGAGAAAGAGAGGGGGGTGGGAATGAGAACAATAGAGAGGTTTGGTATATCCAACAGATAAATCTGCATGCAAGAGGATATTGGTCTGCGATACACCAAAATGTTTCTGAGGTTCGGATAGTGCTTCACCTCACCATCTCCTCTTCTGGGTTTGTGTAAAATATGTCTATATGGCAGAATTGCTGTGGAGAAGGGGACGGAGATAGTTTCTTGATGGGGATGGTATTATGTGATATGCTCAGCGGAATTGGTCTCTGATTTCTTATTGGGATGTAGGAGAAAGTTCTGGATGATTAATCGGTAAAAAGATTGAAAAATATAGCCATAGTTAATCAGGATTTGGTGGAAATGAAAGTATTGATGGTATGTTGGATATGTGTTGACGTACCCTCTGATGGCTGGGAAGAACATGTCGTTAAAAGTTGGCCATAGGTGAAATGCACATCTCAAATATGATTATATCAACACCGCTAGATAATAATATACACCCTAAATAATAAATCAATGCGTTTCTTTCAGTACATTTATATTTTCATTGACAGCACAAATATACAAAAAAAAAAAAATACAGGCCTCAGAGAAAGATTAGTATTTTACCATTGAAAAGGGGGAAAAAAGAAAGTGTTTGCCACTCACACTGCATCCTATTCAAAGGTTAAAACTGAAATTTGTTGTTACCTGCTGCCACTTTATGTTAACATCTGTATCTGTCAGCAGTACATTGCATATATTTTTGCATCATTTGCAGTGTTATTTTAAGGGTATACAGTTAAATATACAGCGTTTTCCAAAAGTCGATCCCACATTTAAATTCACTGTAACTTTGTAACGAACAGAGATATTTCGGTGAAATAAAGTTTGTACTTCACAGCAGTCTTTACAGTTTTACCTGGCAACACTGAATTTTTGTCTTCCTCATCACCACACCTCCAACTGGGCACCATTCACATTGATCCATTCCTGCAATCTCGTCTTGAAACCCAAAAAGGCTTTCTGGCACTGCTCATTTGAAATGCCCAGGTTTACCGCAGATATCTTCACTTTGAGGTCATCCAGATCTCTTGGCTTTTCCACATTCACTATCGTCTTGATGTATCCCCACGGCCAGAAGTCACATGGAGCCAGGTCTGACGACCTTGCGGGCCATGATGTGGGTCCACTGTGGCCAATAGTAAAATGGGTAGGGGCCCCATCTTGCTGGAAGTGAACCTCATCCTTGATACCAAGTGCAACCAGTTGGGGAAGGAGGAACGTCTGCAACATGTTGAGGTAGGTAGCATCACACTATCTTCCTTGAAGGAGGAGGCCCGATTAGGTGATCCATCGACACAGTGCACCACACATTCACTTTTGGCCTATCCCTCTCATGGGTTTGGAATTTGCATGTTGAACGTTCACCTTCCTGGATACGTGGAAGTTAGCCTCATCTGAGAACATGATGTTCCTTCTCCTGAATCGATGCCATCTTGGAATCACCTGATCGCTCGCAGTCATGCCATGCTCTCATCATGCAATGTTGCCAGGTAAAACTTTTTACGACTGCTGTACAGTACAAAATTTATTTCACTCAAATATCTCTGTTTGTTACAAACTTACAGTGAATTTAAATTTAGGAAGGGCTTTTGGAAAATACTGTATATATTTGAATTTTAATATCTATATTCAAATATAGGAATAAAGCGCAGCCATATATATTAAACTCTTGATGTTCAAGTAGTTATCACAGGTCTAGTGTTTCATACCAGGTTCTCTATGTTAAATGTAATTAGCCTAAATCGGCAGAAGGTGGCAGAGAACAATTTAAAAAAAATCACCTGGCTGCTTTTGCTGTCTGTATGTCTAATTGTATATCAAAATCAAGTAACAACTCCACGCAACTAGTTCACTTATTCAACAAATATACAGGGTGTTTCATAAATACTTGAGGGATTTAAAATATTTATTGCAAGTAAAGTATTGAACTTATGTTAATGAAACCAATCAAGAACGAACCAGGAACTCAAACAGGTTTTATTTTTAACACCTAAAAATGTTCAATGAATGCACCACGGGTGACACAGCATGCATCAGCACAATAGTCTACTTCTTGCAACACTCGCATCAACATGGGCCTGTCGATAGTGTCTATTGTTGAGATGATATGCCCCCTTAGGGCTGCGATATCACGTGGCATCGGTGAGACGAATACCCTGTTGTTGATGAAACCCCACAAAAAGAAGCCACACGGTGTAAGGTCCAGTGATCTTGGGGACCAAAACATTGCACAAAACACTGTGAGTGATGTGGGTCATGTGAGTATTGCCTAGCATCAGGGACATGAACTCTCAGCTTAGCGAAACACACACAAACTGTTTCCATTCCTATCGTGTTGATGTGTGCCGTGTCACACATAGTGCATATATTGAACATTTGTAGGTGTTAAAAAATAAAAACATCTGTTGGAGTTCCTTGTTCGTTCTGGCCTGGTCTCATTAACGAAAGTTCAATAGTTTACTTGCAATAATTTTTGTAACCCCTCAATTATCTATGAAACACCTGGTATTGAAACAACAATTAACCACTTGCTCAACAGAAGCAACAATTTCACTCAACACTGATAGAATAAGTTCTCAATGGTTGGCTGACTGTCTTCCCACATCTTAATAATTTCGCAACCAAATTTACAAACAATGATTTTGACAGTAGTTATCTAACCAGCCAGAACAGCACATCAAGTATTGACCACACTGTAATTATGTAATGAACTATTTCTCTACACACAGAAATTTTAAGTAGTAATATTGGTCTGCAAATTAGCCAAACCTCATGTTTACCATATGGGTTTGTGGGAGAAATGAATACACACGGAAATTCTCTAAGTCTTAGGATTTCTCAGTGTGAATTGGTATATGTCTCTTTAAATTTGATTTTCGATTGAAGGACTTATCACACACAGGACAAGTGTACGGTTTCACTCCAGTGTGAATCCTGAAATGTCTTTTAAGGTTCACTTTTATTGTAAACGCCTTGTCGCACATGGAACACACATATGGTTTTTCACCTGTATGGATCCGCATGTGAACTTCGAGGTTACGCCTGTGACCAAACACTTTACTGCATTCGGGGCAAGTTAAATACCTTTGACGTCTTTTACATCCTCCTTTTCTTCTTCTAGAAAGAGTCACATTATCCTCAATCTCAAATGCAACTTCTGAACTGCCAGGTGGAATCCTTGAGTGTGAAATGATCATATTGTGCAAATAATGTCCTCCGGCTGGTGAATTTACATCAATATGCGTGGATTCTTTGCATTTTCCACTGTCTTTTGCTGAGAACCTGCAAGCATAGTTGTTACACATGTAAAAATATTCCTTTAGCAATTACTTCCTATTTATAAGCACATAATACCTGGTACTAAATATTGAAAAATAAAGGATGAAGCAAGGGAAAAAATTGTGGTGAGCTTTAATATTGGTTCATTAACATCGTAGGTAAGGAGGTACTGCCAACCATGCATTGAAAGAATAGCCTGTGGGAATAGTTCAGCATGGAACACTGGATTGTGTAGCAACATGTCCACAGTAGAACCACCTTATCCAAAAGAACTCCTCATGTAATTGCAAAGCACTTCTGGCAGGGCACAGGTGCAGAAATGAACCCTCTAGCAGGTAAATTCACAAAGGGGTTCAGAAATGATTGCAGAAATATTCAGTCTGTGCTAAATAAATCTGCAAGAAAACCAGAATGGAAGCCACTGGCCATTATGGAGGCTGGTTCAGGCACTTGGCTCTTCAGGGACCAGTACAGAAAATTTGCATAGCTAACTTAAATTTAACAATTTAAATTGTTTGTTGTGCAGAAATTCAGCGTAAGAGACAAATGCCCATATAATGTTCTGCAAGCAGTTACTGTGGTTGAAGTTCCTATAACAGTTGGGCTGAAAAGTTCGTAGGCTAACATAGTAAAAAATATTTTTTTGACAAAATTCGATTTTATTATTCAATATAGTTGCCTTTGAGGGTGATACAACGATTATAGCGGTCATACAATTTTTCGATGCCATTTTTATAGTACGATTTCTCTTTAGCCTCAAAATAGGCCTCAGTTTCGGCGATTACCTCTTCATCAGTGCTAAATTTCTTTCCAGCGAGCATTCTTTTAAGGTCTGCAAACAGGAAAAAGTCACTGGGGGGCCAGATCTGGAGAATATGGTGGATGGGGAAGCAATTCGTAGTCTAATTCATATAATTTTGCCATCGTTTTCATTGATTTGTGACACGGTGCATTGTCTTGATGAAACAGCACTTTTTTCTTCTTCAAATGGGGCCGTTTTTTCGTGATTTCATCCTTTAAACGCTCCAACAACGCTATTTAATAATCGCTGTTGATGGTCTGGCCCTTTTTGAGGTAATCGATGAATATACCATGCGCATCCCAGAATACTGATGCCATAACCTTGCCAGCTGACTGTTGCGTCTTTCCACGCTTTGGATTCGGTTCATCACATGCAGTCCACTCGGCTGACTGTCGATTGGACTCTGGAGTGTAGTTATGGAGCCATGTTTCATCCATTGTAATATATCGACGGAAAAATTCGTGTTTATTACGGTTGAATATCGCTAAACATTGCTCCGAATCAGCAAAATGTTGTTGCTTTTGATCGATTGTGAGCACACGCAGCTTTCGCATGTTCAAATATTCATGCACAATATGTCCAACACGTTCCTTTGATATTTTTAAAGTCTCAGCTATCTCGATCAACTTCACTTTACGATCATTTAAAATTATTTTGTGGACTTTTTTGATGTTTTCGTCGGTAACAGCCTCTTTGGGGCGTCCACTGCGTGCATTGTCTTCAATGCTCATTTCGCCTCGTTCAAATTTAGCAAACCACTTCTCAACGGTTGATTTTCCTGGTGCAGAGTCCGAATAATGTTTATCAAGCCAAGCCTTGGCTTCAACAGTATTTTTTTCGCCAAAAAGCAATGCTTTATTAACACAGGAAATTCTTTTTTATCCATTTTTTCACAATAACAAAAGCTGCTTCACTCACAATGCTATATCTCACGAACTAATTATCCGGCAGCTGTGAAATTTATACACGTATCTTTTGAAGGTTAGTACTAAGTAAAAATCACATGGATTTAATTCTAGTAACGCCATCTATGAGTCAGCCTATGAACTTTTCAGCCCAACTGTTATTCATAAACCATTTCATAACAAGTGATGATTCTGATTTGTGATTAGATGGACAAACAAAACATTTAACATTTGTCTGCTAGCAAGACTCGCAGGCTTGATCAAATTGGTAGATAGATTAAATTAGGTTATTTTAAGTTGCTCTTCTACCTCTGTTTGCCTAATCGTGGTAATGACGATGAGTGATGATATGATGAAATTGACGAAGGGACACTCACAAAGAACACCCAGGATTAGATCCTAGGACCCCTGCCATCGAAGCACACTGTGCTAACCACTCTGCCACAGACATTGACATGTGTTTCATGAAAAATCATTACATACTGATTACTAGGGCTGGGGACTTTATGTCCAACAAATGACAAAATATGTATGCAATTATGTCACAAGAAATTGAGAAATATGTCATAAAAAATTAAAAATATGTCAGGAAAATGTAGAAATATTCCCAGTAAAGCCAAAAATATGCACGACAGTACTTTCAAAATTCTTATTATAAGGAAATTCAGTATCTTCCAGGGAAGATTAACTAAGGTGGGGGGATATTAAATGAAGTCAGAATTCCTTTAACCGAAGAATGTAGTGGGAAAATAGTGAAAATATTGTGAGGTTCACTATGATTATCCTAAATTTCATTTACTAATGCATACATCAGATTTACACCGTTGTGGAAACTAATCATAATTGGCAGCTCACTTTAGTTCTGGTAAATCTAAGCAAACAATACACAAACCCAACTTTTTGAGGTAGATCTTAACTAAATAGAATCTGAAAAACAGACTAACGTTTGATTGTTGTGAGAAGTGAAAAAAATAATAAAGAAATGAGAACAAAATAAACTTGTTTACAGTGATTCTTGTGCATGCAAATCAATGACTTAGAACATTTTTGCTCAATAAATTGTCGATGGGATAAAAAAGGTGGGTATTATTGTTCTGTGCTGTGCTGGTTGGTAAGAAAATACTGCATCTGCTTTTTAATTTCTTCGTCTGTAATTTCCTTATCATGCCATAGATAACATAAACTAACCGTTGTGCAAAAGGTACAAATAATAAATCATAAAATAACAGACTATATGCAAGTCAATTCCGAAATCATACAGATTGATTGATTTGGTGTTTTAAGTCCACTTTATGCACAGTAAGGCTAATTGGGATTGCACCTACAGTTTAAAGTGGGATCCGAACCACTTGTACCTCCACCGGGTATCAAACCTGGGATCCCTTGATTACAAGGCGACTACGCTACCACTGCGCCATCGGGGAGGCCCTGATTTTGTACAGTATGTCCGTAAAGTCATGGTGGGGTTTCAGAGTTCTATAATATCTAAACGTAACAAAAAAACAAAGGATGCTTATTACAGTGTATTGAAGAGTAACTCAAACAGTTTCCTTACATATTTAATGCAGTTCGATGTGGCTTCCGTTTGTTGTCCTACACACATCTAATCGATATTCCAAGTCTTGCCACACACGACTCAGAACATCAGGTGTAAAAGACTGGACAGCTTCTCTGATTCGCCCTTTCAAATGATGAATGTCGTTGACACGAACACGATACACACATTGTTTGATGTAGCCTCAGAAATAAAAATCTAAAGGTGTCAGGTCTGGCGATCGTGGTGGCCATGCCATCCATCCACCCCTTCCTATCCACAGCTGTGGAAATGTCTTATCCAGTAACTCATGAACAATTTTGCCGTAATGTGGAGGGCCACCATCTTGTTGAAAGATGACATCTTCACCTTCATCTTGAATTTGTGGCACTGCATACGATTCCAACATGTTAAACTAGTTGTTTGATGTCACTGTAAGCTCTGCAAAGAAAAATGGGCCAATAACTTTATCATGTGTGAGGGCACACCAGACGTTTACTTTAGGACTATTACGTTCATGCTCCATGTAGGCATGAGGTTGTTCATTAGCCCATAGTCTGATGTGATGTCAATGAACATGACCACACACATGGAATGCTGCCTCATCAGTAAACACAATCTTCTGTAAGAACAGATCATTATTGTCCATTTTACCAAGCATCTGCACAGCAAAATCAAATTGTTAGGGTTTATTGGTTTGATGGATTGCATGTACACCTGCAGTTTGTAACCCGTAAAACGGAGACGTTTCTTCAAAACTGTTGTATTCTTCAGACCTAGATTTCGAGCACAGACACACACCGATTTCTTGGGGCTCCTTAGGTAACTCTCCCATACAGCTTCAACAGACTCGTCACTAACCGATGGCCTCCTGGAATGTTTTGCATCCAACAAACTGCCTCTTTCCTTAACCCTGCGAATGTTATTTTCATGTGTTGTCTCTTCATTGTATACACAATGAACATACATCACGGATTCATAATTTCGCAGGCCAAAGGACTCATTGAACTTTCCTCTGCACTGTCCGCACTGTCCACATCTTGACTGACGGAATGGCGTGATTTGCTTCACCATCACGTGATTACCTGCTCGCGCATCGTAAGTGTTCGCTTCGCTACGCTTCCGAAACTCTTTGAGTTACTCTTCAATACAGTGTAATAATCATCCTTTGTTTTTGTTTCATTTAGATATTACAGAACTCTAAAACCCCACCATGACTTTATGACATACTGTATACTGTATCTTACCCTACTTTGTTCAACAATTTCCAGGCTTCCTGAAGGACCCAAATAAGCCTCGAAACACTTGACTGTTAGCAGCTGATTTTTCTTTTGCTGCAGGTACATAATAACCAAGTTATGGAAGATTTATCATGGTGAATTTCACAAAGGAACAACAAATGAAAATAGTGGAATTTTATTTTCAAAATGGCAGGTCTATTATTTTCAAAATTAATTGGCTGCCTGTTCACCCAAACTTTCAGTTCCTGATTATTGCCTGGGGAGGCAAGGATATCTAAAGGGACAGCTGGGCCAACAGATGGTTTTCCAAGATTTGGGTGGTCATATCTTCAAAGAAAATGTACTTCGATATTCACATTGTTAGAATGTGATCTAAACAAGGAAGTCTAAAATATTGAAATAAAAATTATGTAAATTCAAATCTTGCATTAACAATATGTTATACCTTAGATTGAGATCTACATGAACCAGAATTAGAAGAACATGCTCCAAAACCGGAGATTATGGATTCAAATCTTTAAAGAACCCTCATATTTATTATTATCTATGCACTTTCATTTTAAATTTGTCGTAAAATTTTACAACTGCATTTGCCATGGCCAATTATGGCCCACTGTTAGCAACGTCACTGCTTGAACTGTTCGCCATACAGAAATTTGAGCCTTAAACATTAATTTATGATACGAGCAATGGAATAGAAAGTGCCTGGACTTTGAAAGGTGACAAATAAAGCTGATTTAAAATATGTTATCTTCCATACCTAGTCAAACAAATCTCCACATCTTTGTATTTGGCACACACACGAACTATGTAGACATTTCAGCGAAAAATGCCAGCTCAACCAAGACTCAAACCTGGGTTTCTGGCATACTGGGCCATTGCTCTACCAACTGAGCTACCAAAACAGCCCTGTTTTCACCTGATTTTTCTCTCCTGCTGTGTCACCTGTGTAGAATCTACCTGAAATGGGAACTGTTGCCTTTTTAGTAGAGGTTTGCAAAATCCATTGCCTGCCCGGCCTAATGGTAAGAAATAACCGCCCACTCCAATCCTTTGCAACTGTTTTCTTGAACCAGTCTGACCACCCTGCATAGAAGAGAGTTTCCGTGCCCGTCAGTAGCCAGCCTGGTTCAAGAATGGTTGGGCTGCCGATGACTCAATACAATTCTTTACAAGAACAGCTGCGATTAGAGGAAATAAAGTGTTTGATGACGCTATTGATTATTTTGTTCAGTCTTATTGCCTGTGAATGATCCGAGGTGTAGCGTAGCAATTTTGGGGGGAAGGGTCCATAAGATTGACTATGGGTTCTTGCAATATATAACCTAAGAAATTCAACAGGCAGTGTTGAATATATGAACATTTTGATTTGAGATGTGTTATTATTTGTAGTAAGGTTACACGTAAGGAGTACGTTACAAAATAATTACTAGTGTAGAAGTCCGTTACTTTGTTTAATTCGTCTGTGTTCTAGGGAGAAGCTGACTAGGATGTTTGTACCACCTTCCTCATATAGTGACGTTGCTGCTTATTTATATTACTGTAATCCAATGCTTGGAAAGTTAGTTTTCTTTTTAAATTATCAACTTACACATATTTCGCTAAACAGTAATTAAATTATATTTACAGTTAGTCATACGAGAGAGTAACTCACCATTGCCATTACTTCCAAAATTTACCAAAATACTTTGTAGTTAATTTATTTCTACGTATGTTGATTCATATATCACATTTTATTAATTAATTGCACTAAGAAAGACCATAAATAGTGATTACTTTTCATTAAATTACAATTAATCGTGTTAATTTCTAAACATAATATATACAGGTAATAAAATTCAAATTATAATCCAAATATTAAAATTTAAAGTTAATATTTTAAAATTTTATTTTCTCTCTCTCTCTCTCTCTTTACGTAAGCCACACTTCTGTTAATTTGAATCAAAGCTACGCACGAAGCTATGCAAATCGTGGCGATCTAAACTACACGAACGCTAGATAATAAGTACGTGTTGTTCTGTATATCTATTCTTTTACTATCTTTTACCTATTCATGTAATAATAAAAATGCAACATTAATTAATTTACATATTTAATTAATATTTTAATTTAATTAAATATAATTATTCTAATTATTATTATTATTGCAACACTTTGTAGGAACCCCTCCCCAAATATATTTCTACATACGTGCCTGCTAGGTATAGTAGTAGTAGGTGTGTGTGTGTGTGTGTATATATATATATATATAGGGGAGACCGGGGTAATTAGAACATGGGTTTATTGGAACATGTCAATGTAGAATAATTTAAAACGAAAAGACTGGTGTAATAACATTTCATACCTATGTACCTACACTAAACCTACATGCAGAAAATTTGTTATTGGAATAACTACACAAAAGTAAGTTTTATTTGACTTTTATTATACACCTGCAAAAATGATGTGATGCATGCTTGGTGTTTCTCTGCTTCTGCATATACTGGATGTGAATGAAAGAACCCTTTCAAAATTTTCTTCACCCCTATAATAAAACATAAGGGCACACATCATTTCATGTGAGTTTGGTTGTCTATGGGCAATTTGCCTGGTTTTTATAAGCAAAGTTCTTATTACCCCAAAAATTTCTGCAAAGGGGTTATTAGAACATTGCGTAATTTGCTTGATTTTGCTTGGGTATACTAGATTGTACATGTAACTATTAGAAGTTTTTTCTTTACTACATTGTAGAATGGTCTGTAACCTTTCAAATAAATCATAGAACACTGATTTTCATTCACACATATTTGCTTCACAGCTGGGAAATTGAACTTTATGAAAAAAAGACGTTAACTTGGGATTTTATTTAAACAAGCATTGATAACTCCAGAAGAAGTAGAGCTATTGTGTTCAAATTTGCAGGGTAAATGGGACATTTATATATGATGTTCGTATTACCCCAACAGCAATCTAAAGCTATTCAGTTGAAATTTCTAACTTATGTTCCATTAACCCCAAATGGGGTAATTGGAACAATTTTATGGTGTCATGACAATTTTTTTTTTTTGGACAAGTATTTGCAATGCATGTATGGTCATTATTTTTTTCAAAAATATGCAAAAGATGTCCTTTTAAATGGTAGAAATTTTAAAAAAATCCATCAGTAACTTTCTGAGTAATTTACAGTGGAACTTCTACAGGCTGTTTCCTGTTCTAATTACCCCGGTCTCCCCCCCCCCCACACACACACACACGGGAGGCTGAATTTTGTACCCCCCAAATTAAAAACGTTCTTGCGCCACTGCTCATCGCCACACATCCAACTGGGCACCACATCGATGCATTCCTGCAATCTCATCTTGAAACCCAGAGAGGCTTTCTGGCACTGCTCTTCTGAAATGCCCATGATTACTGCTGATATCTTCATTTTGAGGTCATCCAGATCTTTTGGCTTTTCCACGTTCACTTCCATCTTGACAAAGCCAAAAATCTCACAGAGGCAGATCTGATGGACCTTGCGGGCCATGATGTGGGTCCTCTGTGGCCAATATTAAAATGAGGAAGGGGCCCATCTTGCTGGAAGTGAACATCATCCTTGATACCAAGTGCAACCAGTTGGGGAAGGAGAAAAATCTGCAACATGTTGAGGTAGGTAGTATCACGTTATCTTCATTGAAGAAGACAGTTCGACACAGCGCACCACACATTCACTTTTGGTCTATCCCTCTCATGGGTTTGGAATTCGCATGTTGCACATTCACCTTCTCCTGAATCGATGCCATCTTGGAATCACCTGATCGCTCACAGTCATGTCATGCTCTGAACATGCAATGTTGCCAGGTAAAACTTTTTAAGACTGCTGTACAGTACAAACTTTATTTCACTCAAATATCTCTGTTCATTACAAACTTACAGCGAATTTAAATTTATGAAGCGCTTTTGGAAAATACTGTATATATTTGAATTTCAATATCTATATTCAAATATATGAATAAAGTGCCATCATATATATTAAACTCTTGATGTTCAAGTAGTTATCACAGGTCTAGTGTTCCATACCAGGTTCTCTATGTTAAGTGTAATTAGCCTAAATTGGCAGAAGGTGGCAGAGAACAATTTTTAAAAAAAATCATCTGGCTGCTTTTGCTGTCTGTATGTCTAATTGTATATCAAAATCAAGTAACAACTCCACGCAACTAGTTCACTTATTCAACAAATATACCGGGTGTTTCATAAATACTTGAGGGATTTCAAATATTTATTGCAAGTAAAGTATTGAACTTATGTTAATGAAACCAATCAAGAACGAACCAGGAACTCAAACAGGTTTTTTTTAACACCTACAAATGTTCAATGTATGCACTACGAATCACACAGCATGCATCAACACGATAGTCTACTTCTTGCAACACTCGCAACGCATGGGACCGACGATAGTGTCTATTGCTGAGATGATATGCCCCCTTAGGGCTGCTATATCACATGGCATCGGTGAGGCGAATACCCTGTTGTTGATGAAACCCCACAAAAAGAAGCCACATAGTGTAAGGCCCAGTGATCTTGGGGACCAAACATTGCACAAAACACTGTGAGTGATGTGGGTCATGTGTGTGTTGCCCAGCAGCAGGGACATGAACTCTCAGCTTAACGAAACACACACAAACTGTTTGCGTTCCTATCGTGTTAATGCATGCTGTCTCACACATAGTGCATACATTGAACATTTGTAGGTGTTAAAAAAACAACAATTAACAATTTGCTCAACAGAAGCAACAATTTCACTCAACACTGGTAGAATAAGTTCTGAATGGTTGGTTGTTCGCCTTCCCACATCTTCATAATTTCCCAACCAAATTTACAAACAATGATCTTGACAGTAGTTAACTACCAGTAATAACATGTAAACCAGGCAGAACAGCAGGTCAAGTAATGACCACACTGTAATCATGATATATGCATATACATCATGAATGTTTTCTCTACACACAGACATTTCAAGTACTAACGTTGGTCTGCAAAATTACCAAACCTCATGTTACTCATCTGGATTTGTGGGAGAAATGAATACACATGGAAATTCTCTAAGTTTTAGGATTTCTTGCTATGAATTGGTATATGTCTCTTTAAGTTTGATTTTCGATTGAAGGACTTATCACACACCACACAGGTGTACGGTTTCACTTCCGCATGAATTCTGAAATGTCTGTTAAGGTTCACTTTTCTTGTAAAAGCCTTGTCGCACATGGAACACACACATGGTTTTTTGCCTGTATGGATCCGCATGTGAACTTCGAGGTAGCGCCTGTGACCAAACACTTTGCTGCATTCGGGGCAAGTTAAATACCTTTGACGTCTTTTACATCCTTCTTTTCTTCTAGAAATCGTCACATTATCGTCAATCTCAAATGCAGCTTCTGGACTGCCAGGCGGAATCCTTGAATGTGAAATGATGATATTGTGCAAATCGTCATCCGAATGCAAATAATGTCCTCTAACTGGTGAATTTAAATCAATATGCGTGGATTCTTTGCATTTCCCACTGTCTTTTGTTGAAAACCTGCAAGCATAATTGTTACACATGTAAAAATATTCCTTTAGCAATTACTTCCTATTCATAAGCACATAATATCTGTGAGAAGTCTACAGAGGCCATTATGGAGGATGGTTCCGGCACTGGGCTCTTCTGGGACCAGTACACAAAATTTGCACAGCTAACTTAAATTTAACTCCTAAAAGTTGTTTGTTGTGCAGAAATTCAAAGTGTAAGAGACAAATGGCCATATAATGTTCTGCAAGCAGTTACTGTTATTGAATTCCCTATATTCATAAACCATTTCATTTCATAACAAGTGCTTTGTGATAAGATGGACAAATAAAACATTTAACATTTGTCTGCTACCAAGATCACAAAGAACACCCAGCATTAGATCCTAGGACCCCTGCCATCATAGCACACTGTGCTAACCACTCTGCCACAGACGTTGGCATGTGTTTCTCATTACACACCGATTACTAGGGCCCGGGAGTATAGAGCCCGTGGCCAAATTATTAGATGCACCTCCAAATTTTATGCAAAATTTTAAGGATGTTATTATTTTGTCAATTTTTTTGTTATTCTCTGTTTCTTTTATTTATTTATATATTATTACATGGAATATGAAATTGATTACATGTGAACTTTAACAAAAAACAACTATTACTTGATGCATTAATAGTTGCAAATATAATTTCTTACTGTGTTTCTTGAATATTAGCTATATAATATGTATATATGACTGGAAGTCAATTTTAATATTTACCTGAGCCGCTTTTGGTCTTTATCAGTGCTTGCATTCGTCTTGGCATACTATCAATGCATGCTTGTACTGTCTCTTTCATATGAGGATGGTGATTCCACACTTGAATTATATTTTCAATTAGGCCAATTCTCGTCGTAATTGTTTGCTTTGCCACTTCTTTTTTCACTAGGTACCAAACATTTTTAATTGGGTTCATATCTGGAGAGTTTCCTGACCAGGGCAAGGGAGGGACATTTTCACTCTGTAGAAACTGTTTTATTGGTTTTGCGGTATGGCATAAGGCTCCATCCTGCATGAATACGAACGGCTCTCCATTTGGGAACCATGCTCTTACTTGAGGTATACTGTTCTTGCCTCATTGTTCCTTGAACCAAATACAGACGTCCTGTACCTTTGCCACTAATGACTGACCAAATCATAACTTTTATCGGATTTTTCACAGTCTGCACAACACAATCAGGATTGTATTTTTCGCCTGGACGTCTTCTCACAAACTGAGATTTATTCCCCAAGATTTCAAACGTGAACTCATCACTAAAGCAAACAGATCTATAAAAGTTCAAATCTTTTTCTTTGTGAGCTTTTGCCCAACGAAAACGTTTACGAATCATAGCAGGGGTTAATTTTGGCTTCTTAGCAGGTCTGAGTGCCTTCAGGTTCATATCAGAGAGCATACGCCTTACTGTTCTTTCAGATGCACGAACACCACTCTTTTCATGTTTATCTTTAAGTTCCTTTGTACTCGCAAATCTATTCGTGAGGCAAATGTTCTTCAAACAGTGTAAGGATCTTGAGTAAAAATTGTTTTACGTCCACATGTGTCCTTCTTTTGTGGCTCACACTGTCCACCATATTCAAATTTCTTCTTTATTTGCCTCACCGATGCTTCAGACACATCAGATCGTCAAGAAATCTCATGATTAGAGAACAATTTTGTCTTTATTAGTCTTAATTTCAGCCATCTTTCTTGGTGTCAAGTCACTATTTTTTACCCATGACTTCCTAATGTTAATAATTAAATTTAAAAAATATACTGACAGTGTACAAAATTATCACTGCAAAATTTAGCACAAATACGATTCACTATTCACAAGACGTCCTCCTCTCAACTCAGCTTGAATTGAACTGCGGCATGTTCGTTCAACAACAATGACATTTGGTGTTGGCGGTATTGTTTGTAACAACAGTACCTCCTCTTTTCATATTGTTCATTACAATAATCAAAGTTCAGCCACAAAGAATCCTATTGCAACATTTTAAATGCGAAAAGTAAGCAAACTGTTAAAATTGTCCACTGTGTCGAATTACATTACTATGTATTATTATTACTATTACAATTATTGTTATCAATGTTGTGCAAGAAAGTGCATTTGTATGTATTACTCATATTTGCCAGGGTTCAAATAACGTACAGGAAATTTTTCAGATAACTGATGGTGAATTTTGTATAATTTTCCCCTTCAAAACTATTATTTTCAAAAAAAAATTGTGGTGCATCTAATAATATGGCCAGGGACTGTATGTCCTATAAAACTGCGAAATATGTATGTAATTATGTCAAAAAAATTGAGAAATATGTCATAAAAAATTAAAAATATGTCAGAAAAATGCAGAAATATTCCCAGTAAAGACAAAAATATGCACGACAGTACTTTCAAAATTCTTATTATAAGGAAATTCAGTATCTTCCAGGGAAGATTAACTAAGGTGGGGGGATATTAAATGAAGTCAGAATTCCTCTAACCAAAGAATGTAGTGGGAAAATAGTGAAAATATTGTGAGGTTCACTACGATTATCCTAAATTTCATTTACTAATGCATACATCACATTTACACCGTTGTGGAAACTAATCATAATTGGCAGCTCACTTTAGTTCTGGTAAATCTAAGCAAACAATACACAAACACAATTTTTGAGGCAGATCTTAACTAAATAAAATCTGAAAAACAGACTAACGTTTGATTGTTGAGAGAAGTGAAAAAAAAAGGTAAAGAAATAAGAAGAAAAGAAACTTGTTTATGGTGATTCTTGTGTATGCAAAATAATGACTTATAACATTTTTGCTCAATAATGTTCAAAGGGCTATCAATTGTTGGTGGGATAAAAAAAAAGGTGGGTATTATTGTTCTGTGCTGTGCTGGTTGGTAAGAAAAGACTGCATCTGCTTTTTAATTTCTTCATCTGTAATTTCCTTATCATGCCATAGACAACATAAACTAACAGTTGCGCAAAAGGTACAAAGAATAAATTATAAAATAACAGAGTATATGCAAGACAATTACAAAATTATTCAGAAAAATGTATTATTATGAGAAAATTGAAGAAATAAGTTGTAAAAATGAGAAATTAATAAAAAATGTCAAAATATGCCTTATCAAGTTCGTCTATTTCGGCTGAATTTCATCAGACAGATAAAGATCTCACCCCAGTTTTCGATCCCATGCCAAATAAAATATATGTTATAACGAAGTCCAGTAGCCCTACTGATTACAATACGTTGTTTTTTCTGCAGGGCATTCTCGGTCCACATGTTTTCAAAGATGAAAGACAGTTAATGGACATTCTCCTCTGAATAAGATATTAATGGAGCTTTTTGGACCAAAGTAACAAGTGACAAGGAACAAGCGACGAAGTCAGGTTAACTTAAAAGGTTGGAGAACCATGTGATTTCTATGTTATTATGGCACAATATAATTTATGAATGTGCACAATAAATGCATTTGAAAATTTATGAATGTGCACAAAAAATGCATTTGAAAATATTATTTTGAGGTGTGATTTAAAATTAATTCAACTATTTTTTTAAAAAAAATTGCAGACATAAAGAGCTTTGTAACTAAAACTATGAGACAATCTGAATAACTACAAGGTGGACTGACATGGTAATCAGGTGGTTGGAATCAGAATAAAATTTTTCATAATTGGGAAAAGAGACACGCGGTAGTACAAGTTCCACTGAAATTAATAGAACAAAGAAGAAAAAACAGACTCACGGATAAAGTGAATAAAATTTTATTAAAAACAAATAAATAAAAACAAGAAAGAAGATTTACTTCTTTATGTCACCTCTTCTTGTATCCACATTCTGTTCATCCTTCGAAGCAGGATAGCATAGACAGGACCTTGTCACATGGTTGCTCCCTTCAAAGATCATCATGATCCTGATATTGTATTTTACTCTACTTTGTTCAACCATTTTCAGGCTCCCTGAAGGACCCGAATAAGGCTTGAAACATTTAGTAGCTGATTTTTCTTTCGCTGCAGGTACATAATAACCAAGTCATGGTGAATTATAACAAAGAAAATAGTGGAATTTTATTTTCAAAATGGCAGGTCTATTATTTTCCAAATTAATTGGCTGCCATGTTCACCCAACCTTTCAGTTCCTGATTATTGCCTGGGGGGTATCTGAAGGGGCAGATGGGGCAACAGATGATTTTCGAAGATTTGGGTGGGTCATATCTTCAAAGAAAATGTACTTTGATATTCACATCGTTAGTATGTGATCTAAACAAGGAAGTCTAAATATTGAAATAAAAATTATGTAAATTCAAATCTTACATTAACTATATGTTATACCTTAGATTGAGTTCTACATGAACCAGAATTAGAAGAGCATGCTCCAAAACTGGAGATTATGGATTCAAATCTTTAAAGAACCCTCATATTTATTATTATCTATGCACTTTCATTTTACATTTGTCATAAAATTTTACAACTGCATTTGCCATGGCCAATTCTGGCCCACTGTTAGCAACGTCACTGCTTGAACTGTTTGCCATACAGAAATTTGAGCCTTAAACATTAATTTATGATACGAGCAATGGAATAGAAAGTGCCTGGACTTTGAAAGGTGACAAATAAAGCTGATTTAAAATATGTTATCTTCCATACCTAGTCAAACAAATCTCCACATCTTTGTATTTGGCACACACACGAACTATGTAGACATTTCAGCGAAAAATGCCAGCTCAACCGAGACTCAAACCTGGGTCTCTGGCATACTGGGCCATTGCTCTACCAACTGAGCTACCAAAACAGCCCTGTTTTTACCTGATTTTTCTCTCCTGCTGTTTCACCTGTGTGAAATCTACCTGAAATGGGATCTGTTGCCTTTGTAGCCCTGTTGACGTCGATGGTGTCTACTTTCGTGAAGCATACAGTTGTAAATTAGCTCACCATTTGACACATGCAGGAAACGTACTAGTGTGTCTACCAAAATAACAAATCCAAAATTCTTGACTTTCTCTTGACCTTATCTTACTATTTTCTTAACATTCATTTAATTGCCCCCTACTTATGTACAGTTGCAAAAATAAGAAAATATATATTTTTATTCAATGAAAAATCCCTACCACAAGGGAAAACTGAAGCTGTACTTTAACAAGATATTTAGACTTGCTTTAATAATGGATGTAAAAATGAATGCTTCAGACTTCATCCTGGGTGGGAAATGGCCACATTACTTAATCTTTAATATTTTTACAAAACTTTACACATGCAAGAATGTACAGATTCTTAAGAAACAGAGCAAAGAAACCTTAACCACATATCAATACAATTTAAGATTTCCGAATATTCAATTTGATTAAATGGCAGTACAGATATATAATAATACTGTAAAAAATAGCAAAGCATAATTTCTTGACTTTCTTGACTTACATGTTGATTTCTTTACTTTTCCTTGACTGGTAGACACCCTGTACAGTCACAGGCAATAAAAATGGGACACCTAGATCCTGAAGTACTCGCTTCCCTCCAAGGTGTTATGTGTGTTGCCTAACTCTACGACAGTGGTAGAAGTTGCCATTGAAAATTAAATTCCACTTATTGCCACACAGTTAGGCAACACACATAACACCTTGCAAGGAAGCGAGTATTCAGGATCTAGGTGTCCAATTTTTATTGCAGGTGACTGTAATATGTAGAAATGTCAGGAAAAAAATGTGTGCCAAATGGGTAATTTACAACTCTATGCTGGGAGAAACTGGACACCATCAATGTAAATAGTGTTTCAAACGCAACAGCTCCTGTTGTGCCACCATTGGCAGAGATGAAAGGCACAGGTAAAAGAAGCAAGAGTGAAAAATCAAGCAAAACCAGAGATGGGCTCGTAGAGAAATGGCACAGTATACCAGAGATCCAGGTTCGAGTCATGGTGAAGCCTACATTTTTTCCATGAAAAAGCCTTGTGACCAACACGCATGTGGAACGATAATTTCTTCAACGGTATTTTTGGCACTTAACCTGCCAACCCCTGTCATACATTGCTCAGTCCCATTCAGTGTCCTCGTCCACTTATATATTTCGAATTTTTGTGCTGGTCTTACATTCTTGAGGGGGGAAAAATAGTTGCCATGACTTACTCTCACATAACTGTGAAGAATGGGGAGTAGGAAATGTCAGTTGTGTCATGTTTCATTGTGGGGGGAGGGGGTGTGAAGCAGCCCACGCTTGATGTAGGCGGAGGTTGTAGTTCTGTTGGAAAGTGGGAGAATGGGATTGCATTCTTGGTAGTGGTATGAAAGAGAGTTGGAGAAGGGTAGGTATGTGGGCTTGATTCCACCCTGATACCCTGATTGCCTTTCTCAATGTGCACATCCACATCTAAGAAGGTGATTTGATTGGTGGAATGGGTCCAGGTGAACTTGATGGTTCAGGTGACTAAGATATAACAATGAATTGTACCATCTATACGAAGAATTATGTATATCCCACTTTATTAAATTTAAAAGACTAGAGTGGGCAGAACATGTTCAAAGAATGGATGCACATTGCATACCCAAGATAATGGCTTATAGTACAATAGGAGGTAGAAGATTTGTAGGGAAACCCAGGAGATGGATGGAGGTGGTGGAAGATGTGAAAGGAATGTTAGGAATGAGAAATTGGAGGAGAAAAGCTTTGGACAGAGACGCATGGAGGGGCTCTATTATGGAGGCCAGGGCTCGATATTGAGCTGCAGCGCCATAGGAGAAGGAGAAGAAGAAGAACTTGATGGGACTGAAATTGTTAGTTAGTCTAAGAAATTGGATATTCCAGTGTCTTTCAAGTGAAACATGGACAGAGTTGGCAACACTGCAAGTATTTGGCAGGGAGGCTAGATGGTGGCAGCGCTGTAGGGCTTGGTGGTGCGTAGTAACAGAACATAACGTGCAGTCTGTTCCATGAGTCTGCTGAGTAGAGGAGGAAGTGAAAGCACAAGAGGTGTGTAATGGATACATCCAAACATGTACAATGGGGTGTCATTCATGTGCAAAGAAGGTGTGTGCATCTGCGAGTGAAATCTTTCAGTGAATGCATGCCATGTACGGGGATGCATGTTTCAAAAGAAGCACAGTGTTTAAGTGGTGTGCCAAGTTTTCAGGTGCATGGATATTGATGGGGAATCTCCCATGATCAGGACAAGTATGCCCACACAATGGCAATGTAACGATGGACACTCTGGGCAGTTTTTGGTGGGATGTTATGGAACACCCACTGTACATCCTAGATCTTTCCCCCTTGTGACTTTCACATCTTTGGTTAGCTGAAGAAGGCTCTGAAGGGTAAGCACTTCGTCTCCGATCAAGCGGTTCAAGATGCTGTAGAAGAGTGTTTTGACATGCAACCAACGTCCTTCTTTGCGGACGATATCCAGAAACTTGTTCGGCATTGGGACAATTGCCTGAACGGTGGGGGTGCTTATCTGTAACCTTTGTCGAAGTAATACCAGTACGCATTGTGATATTGTGTATTTTCAGTATCATGCCCCTGGCTGCCTTTACCCCCCAGTTTCCTCCAGGTGTCTTGTGTGTCCAGAGCATGAAAATTCTATTCAGAAAACAGTCAGAGGAGTGATATCAAATAATTGAGCATCCAGTTACAAGGGTTGAGTATCCAGTTACTCTTACTCAACTTTGCCCATGAAGAGCATTCATTGCATGGAGTGGGAATAATCTTGTCAACATGGCTGTGCCATGGATCTGGAGGTATTGTGGCTTTCAAGGCTCAACCAAACTCAACAAACATCAGGGTCCACAATATTCCAGCTCCTGCTAACAAATGAAACTGCCAAGGTGCAAAAACTACTCCATTCTTATCACATCTCTTTATCTCCAGATTCACAATCATACTGGCAACTTTACCTTCATCCAAAAGGAACCTGCCACATCCCCTCAAATCACATCTCCATCCTGGTACCTTCATCTGTGGTAACTTTACCTGATGGAAACAACCACAGATCTCAATCTCGGAATCAACAAACAAAAAACCTGAATTCCAGTGCCGCTGTCCACACCAACAATCACAATACCAGCTTCAACAACTGTGATAGGATAGCGATCATCTACCTGTTAGCTCAATCCACCACAAGCTCAGAATGAAAATGCTGGGGAAAGGTCTATATAAGCCATGGCTGAAACCTTACCCAATGATTGAACGAGGCCCGTCAGTAACTTTCCCAACCAGGTCTCAGCAGTGACCAACTTCAGTCTTCACCCTTCATTCTCCATATCCACTTCTCCCATACACCCTTCATCTTACCCCTACTTCACCACTCACAAATTCTGACATAACTGGCTGAAGACCATGTTATTTTGTACAAACTTTATCACTGCTCTTGACCTGGCAACTTTGAAGGTCCAACGTTTTCTTGTGTGTGCACCATATTTTTGTCTATGTCTCACAATGTGGTCTGATGTCATGAAAATTTCAAGTATTCCAGTGTCTAATGAATGTTTTCTATTTCTGTCAAATTTTTACACCGACCTTTTTGAGGGTATCATTCATTCAGTTTTTTGTACAATAGGAATTCAAGAATCTTTTAAAATTGATAGAACAAAATATTTTTAGATTATTTCTACGAGGTGTGTTTTTTAAGTAAGGTCCGTTATATCCTGTGCAGACATAGTACTGTACATGCGCACGAACTCTCGGCATCCTTGCACAGAAGCAGACATCATTTGGAGCCACAATGTCAGTGTGCACTTCATACTGTGTGATTGCAATGTTTAAGATGATCGAGCGGCCCGCCAACTGCAAAGTGCAGAAATGGGTGAGTATGTTCAAGAACGGGTAGGGGAATATGTATGAAAAGTAGGGATGGACGACATCGGAAATTTGATATTGCGATATATGGTCAAGAAGATATCATCAGAGATGATACGATGCGATATTTTCTCCATATCCTGATATTGGTGATGGTATCGTCTCCACAATATATATCTAAAATATCATGATAATATATCGCCAACATGATAATATATTGCCAACATGATATATATCACCAAAATATAGAGACGTAATATCTCTGACATGATATATATCCCCAACATGTGTATACTGCCAAAATTGTGACTATATATCACCAACATGATATATATTGCCAAAATATCATTACAATATAATGTCTAGTTGATCACCTGGACAATATTTTTTCAATATCGCGATAACGATGTATCGCCCAACACTAATGATAAGCCATGCTCAGGTCGGCCATCTGTAATCAGTAGAGAGCGGAAGTTGATGACCTAAAAAATGCAAAAAATGACCATTAAATTTGTTAGTTTCAGGTTAAAAATTGAAATAAAAAGGAAATTAAACAAAATGGAATCTTGCTTTAAAAAAAAACTGACACAACAAAGATTGTCACCAGTTCAGCATTTCTTTTGCTTGTAACTTGCAATCCTGCGAGATATATATAGGTCTATGTTCACCTTGGTAAAAAGACTCAAGAATATTACCAAAATGATAGAAGTGACAAAATATGATGAAACAATACACCGAATATTGCGAAAAATGACGGATAAATGCCGAAAATCTGGGAAAATGACCTAAAACCTGAAAATTGGCAAAAAAAATGCACTTTACAATTACCTTTTTTGGGTTCTAGACGAAATGTAATATTGTGTAAATTTAATGGGCATCATGTCCGAGATGTTAGAAATAGATGACATTTCATCAACTTCCGCTCCCTAGTAATCAGTGATGGTTTGGTGCATGCAGTAGATGCCAAAACCCATGAAAATAGATGATTCATAATTTCCATGTTGTCATTGGATTTGATTTGATTTGATTTTGAATTTAAAATTTTGGGAGCGTCAGCACTTAGGCTATTTTGCTCCCGTCACATTATACGGGGGCCAGCCCCTTATCATTACAAATAACAACTCTAGCGTTGCATAACTAAAAATGTTAAAATGTTCTGACTTCTGTTAAAAGCTGAGGCTGTAAACGATCACTCAGCACACACAAGGACAACAAACAGGACAACACACACAAAATTATACTGGCCATAGTGCCAGTCGCCAGAGCCTCGTTAGTCTTTAGTCCAGGGTGCACTACGTGGAAGTGAGGTTGACTTTTGGGTGCCTATGTGGAAGGTCACCCCTTACACCCCATGTTGTCATTGGAATTTCTGCAAGTGTCAAGGTCAGTGCTGTACAAAATTGTCTCTGAAACCTTGTGATTCAGGAAATTGTGTTCTCCTTGGATGCTTTCCAAGGAACAAAAGGAGCAGATTGGCCAATGCTCTGGCATTTTTGACACAATATCAGGAGGAAAGTGATGAATTTTTGGACCACAGCATAATGAGGGATGAGACATGGGTGACCTACTTGACTCCTGAATCCAAGCAGCAGTCATTGGAGTGGCGACACACATCATCTCTGACTAAAGTGAAATTCAAACAGACCATCTCAACGTGCAAGATTATGGCAACCATGTTTTGGGACATACGCAGTGTGGCGTTTTAATAGTAGACTTCATGCCGTCAAGGACAACAATAAACTCAGTTGTGTATTGTCTGACCTTGAAGAAACTGCAGAGTGCAATCAAGACTAAAGGCCACTGCCTGCTGTCAGTTGGGGTTTTGCTGCTTCATGACAATGTGAGGCCTCACACCTCATCAAATGCAAGATCAGATCACATTGTTTGGCTGGGAACAATTGGCCATCCTCCTTACAAACTGGACCTTAAATCCAATGACTATCACCTCATCTGGTATCTAAAGGAATTCCTTGGAGACAAGCATTTTGGCAGTGATGAAGAATTGAAAAAAGGAGTTGGGGAATGGCTTGCCTCGTAGGCCGCTGACTTCTATGAGGAGGATCTACAAAGCTCATTGCACGTTATGATTTTTTTTTTAAATAGAAATGGAAACTATGCGGAAAAACAGATCAAGGCATGTAGAATCTGATACAAAATAAATTTTCACCAAACATAAGGCAATGCAGTTTTTTAAAATGTTTTTACGGACATTACTTAAATAATATCCGCTCTAGATCTGTGGTATTCAACCTTTTTTCTCTGTGTACCCCTAAAGAAACTTTTCTACTCAAGCATGTACCCCCCTTCCCCGAGTTATCCTTAATTCAGATTATACATAACTACATATAAAATAAATTATGCAAATCATTACCTATTAAATTATACAGTTTTACTATAAAAAGGAGAATTATAAAATAAATAAAGGAAAATTACGGGTATAGCAAAAAAATATTATGAACTTTAATATTTCTTACCTGTTAACGAGATGGATGAGCTTGTTTTCTGCACACTAGCTCCTCGATTGTCTTGTATTTATAATGGTTATGATTGATTACTAAGTGTCTGTGAAGGAGGGATGGTTTCATACAGTTATTCGATAAAGTTTGATTACAAATAACGCAGAGGGGAAGAGGTGGATCACACGTATTTGATACAAATCAATATTTAATGTAAGATTCATTGAAATACCTGTATTTCACATTTTTCGAGATTTTCGACTTGCTCGTAGATGGTTCAACACTATTTTCACTGATATCCGGTGGAGGAGGAACCGATTCTGCAGCATATAGAGGATAATACAAGTTCTGAGCATAATAATAAATCAGAGTTAGAATCCTTTAGTCTGGTGGTTGGTGGGAGGGAGTAACATGAAATCCTCTTAATCGATCCCTTTTTATATTTACTTTGAGGAAAATGTTCACAAAGAAATGTCTATTTTCTTTGCTGCCCTTTATTACATTTTCAAGTTATCTCTTTCAGAAACAGTTTTCATTATTTATAATTATTTTAAATTGTGCGTACCACCTAAAAAGTCTTCGCGTACCCTCAGGGGTACGAGTACCCCAGGTTGAATACCACTGCTCTAGATAATTTATATTCCTAGAGGTAATAACAATGACAGAGCACAATCTACATCTGTTTGGAGGCCTATATGCACCTTAAAACAAAGAGCTACAAATTTATGATTCACCCTAGTATATCTGAATAATATATTTACAACTGAGACTGCTTTATAAGTAACTCAGTTCTGCGTAATTCTGTTTTATACATAAATTACTGTAGGTCACAGCAAAATATAATTTAAAAACGTGTTAATTAAACCTTATTTCTGCGTAATGCATTTATATGTAATTTGGTGTTATACAAACTAATTTTTAAAAAATACAGTTGATTTGTATGTAACAAAGCTACAACAATGTCACAGAAGTATACATTTCTTGTCATTACAAAACAAATACAAAACAGAATAGGTGGGCATCACTGCGGTCTCTTGAGTCGTGAGAAAGATGAGTGTGGCACGGCAGTGTCACAGGAAGGAAAAGAGGAATGGCGCGTGGCTTGAAATCACAGGAGATTGCTGTAGTTGTTCAGAACAAGAGACACATTTCTTTTGTACATAATTGTGATACGAAAGTGCACACATTAAAAAGAAGCTGATAGTAGACGTTTCTTGTGTTTCATGATAGAAACAGAACAACGGTTTCTTCAGTGAACATATTTAGTTGCTACTGACTGACCATGGAGAACAGAAAGAGGAAAGCTACATGCTTGACCAGAAAGTAAAATTTATAAGGAAAGTGGATGCTAATCCACATAAAACTAGTAGTGTGTAATGTATTTAAGAATCAAACTTTTAGATTCATTAATTTACCACTTTATGATAGAAATAATCTATATTATACTGTATCTTCTTCCTAAAAATAGATACAATTTTAATTGCAGTATTTTAATAATGATAAGACACTGACATGGTATCTAAATGTGATTTGTAATTCTCAGTTGTACGTATTTTTTTCTGTTCACTTTGACATACATATAACTCTGGTTCAACTGTAAATATAAGCAGGGTTTGCCGATTGAAAAAACCCATTTTAAAAACCAGTGGGTTTTTCATTAACTTTGGTATTTCAATGATTTCTGAAAGGAAGGAACTAATGAAGATTGCAGGTAATTTAGACAAAATATTCCAATATGTAAGTCGAACAGCAACGTATTTATGTTTGCTCAATATTGAATGCATTCGTTACTGCAGTTTGTATACCAAATAGCATAGAATTACATGATTATTACAATAATACAACTATTACATTCTATGTTAACAGCATATTTCTTGGAAAAAAATCTACTATCAGGGAATACTATGTATACTATCTAAGCTATCGCTATTTTATTATGCTTGTGACTGAAGATAATAGTACACACCTGCAGTTGATCTCTTGATGCTTCTGACAAAAGTCGTATCTTATATCGTAATGTATCCATTATTGCAACATCTGCTAATATCAATTCAAACATACAAACTTGCTATCCACAGAGGTAACCAGGAAATCATAAGAGAATAAAGGATAAAAAATAAACATTATTATGGTTTAGCAGTTTGTTGTGGTCTGCTAGTTGGTGTGCCCGGTGGCGAAGTGCAGTGGGTAGGTTGAGCAGCAATTACAAATGTGAATTATATTACATGTATTCACATTTTCATACAAGCTCGCCCAATTAAACCCGAAAAAAACAATTAAACCTGAAAAAAAACAACAATTAAACCCACCTGACCCCAGGTGTTTAAAAAAAACTGTTTTTTTTTTTCAAACCCTGAATATAAGAAAGGTAATACTGCTGATCTTCGAATTTATCATTCGCCTCACTTTTCTAGTTTCATATAGAAATTACTCTATGCTCAGAAAATCAACATACACGCTTAGAAATTCATTAAAACAGAACATTTTCAAATTCAACTCAAAGGTCTCTGTATCCACTCAAGGTTATTATTACCAAGATTTCAGTATAATCAAGGTTTACACATTAATTGTAATTTTATGAAAACAAAAATCATAATAATAATGCTAATTAAACACAACTCATTCTTATTAACAATCTACGAAGTACTGGTAGTATGAGAGTTGTAGTTCTCTGTCTCTTGTACTATACTGAACATCTACTTTATATTAACTATATAGAGACAATTATCATTACAGTGATTCTACTATTTTATGAACACTTAAGCCTAAATAAATTTTAAAAAAGAATAACTTACATTATTGCACTTTCTTGCTCCAAACACTGATGTGGTGAAGAGGCCAGTATCTCTGACGGAGAATTCCAGAATTGCATATCACACAAACAAATATCGTATTTTTACATGTATTGGCTTCACCAGGGGTGCCCACAGGAGGGATCCATGATGCGAATTTTTTTGGGGGACAAAATTTTACGGTTTAGCTATCAATTCTCTATATCTCCACATCAAAAAAAAGGGGGATTGTTTCGTTTGATTGACTTGTTGATTTCTTGTTATGGTTGTTACGTACAGTATTTCTACCAACCTGTGGGTGATCGCGGCAATTGAGTTAAAATGAAACATCATCTCCTATGCCTTTAGAATCGGTCTGGAAAAGGAGGGGTGGTCATTTTCACATTTATACAAGGTTAGTCAAACCTTGCTGTCTGCTTGACCAGTTTTTGACCTTTCCAATTATTTCATAAAATTCTGAACTCCATACCAATGACAAGTTGCTCTGCAGAACGCACAATGAGTGTCATAAGAGTAATTAAAAACAGACGGCTGATTAGTGTTTAATATCTACGTTAATTCCATCCTGTGAGTCCAATGTTTTAAAAGTAGTTCAAAGAGAGGAAATTATCAATAAATTTGTTGCAACAACTTTACAAAGTCAGAAGTTATTATCACTTATGTAAAATGTTATTTCAATTAATGTCAAAGTAATATACAACCTTGGTGACAATGAAGTTCGACCAGAAAGGAATACGTGATTAAATGCACAGAGGCATAGGCAGTGGAATGGGTGACCCGCAGAAGTGACGCATGTGTGTAAGAGGAGGAGTGTGAGCAGGCAAGAATCGTGATCCCAGCATGTTGCACCCAAGGTCACGTAAGAACGAAAACGGGGAACTATACGCGTGACATTGAACTTCGACCAGGCACCAGACCCATACGGAAATTCCAGATAGTGGCACATTCGACGGAAGCATGACGTCACGGACACGATAAGGGAGTCCGCCGTATATAAGCGCGTGCTGTGCACCGAGGAACCGCAGTGCATCATCACCATGGCCAGGGGCAAACCTATTGACAACACCGTGAGGAGAAGAGTGGTGGAGTTGCAACGGGATGGACTCAGTGAACGGGAAATAGGGTGCCAACTGAACTTACCCAAGTCAACCGTCCACTGCATCATCAAACACCACCAACATACGGGTACTACAGAGCCAGGTAAGGCCCCCGGTCGAAAACGCCTGCTGAGCGTGCGTGACCTACGTGACCTTCTGTGGCCGAATTACGACTGTGGACTCGAGAACACTTTCACATTGAAGTGTCAACCAGAACCATTCGCCGTTACCTACAGCGATGCGGTTACCGAGTGTACAAGGCGAAACGTAAACCCTTCCTTTCCATGTTGAACAAAGGCAATCGACTACGGTGGGCACGAATGTACCGGGGATGGACATTTCGGCAGTGGAACAGGGTTTTGTGGACGGACGAATCCATTTTCAGTGTTGTGTACGGGAAAATACGGAAAACAATCATTTGTTGGAAGGAGGAACAGAATGAAGCAAAATGTTATGCACGTCGGGTACAGAAACCTGCGTCAGTGATGGTATGGGGATGCATGACGGCATCTGGGGTTGGCCCACTACACGTCTGTGAGGGCATTGTGAATGCATACGCATATTGGAGCAGCATCTTTTCACAGTGTGAAGGCACCTGTTCCACAGGCGGCGTCTCATCTTTCAACACGACAATGCCAGACCTCATACAGCGCGGCTGACAAGAGAATGGTTGACTCGCCATCACGTGCGAACTCTGCCATGGCCACCATCGAGTCCCGACCTCTCGCCCATTGAGAATGTGTGGCGTGTTCTTAAGCGACGTGTGCAACAGAGGGGACCCACGGCAGTGGCTGCTCTTATCGCCTGCCTGCAGGAGGAATGGCACCGCATCGATGTGGAATACCTTTAACGACTCGTCCGTAGCATGCCCCGACGCATTGCCACAGTTATTCGCCGATGGGGCGGCGTCACACCATGGTAAACAGGATCCCCTCTAACAGTGGTCGAACTTCAATGTCACGTGTAGATGGACGAAAATGTTTTATTTTGTGTGGACACCATACATTGCTGCGTTGCAGCGGAAATTTATGTTTTCCTTTGTTCCATGTAGCCTGCTGAATAAAATATGTTCAGCATATGCATGTGTTCACCTTCTTTCACAACGCACTCCTATATTTGTGACTGGTCGAACTTCATTGCCACTAAGGTTGTACATATAAATGTCTATATTGTAAACAATACCTAAAGTAAGCATACTTTGCTTAAATATTTCCATATTTTGTTGTTCCGCAAATCTTCTCTCTCCATCATAGGTTTGCATCATAGGTTTTTTTTGGGGGGGCACCCCTGGGCCTCACACATGTATAACTACACTCCACCCTCCATTTTTAAGACACTACTGTTCGGAAAGAGAATAAATATCTTGGAACTTCTCTCAAGGATGAAAGCAGAAATATGGCAATGTTGCAAGTTCCTAAGCTTTCACCCTCCCAAGAAAATAGGACTGGTGGTTAGCAAGTTATCTCCATCAGTGTTTGAGTTTACCAACCACTGTCAGTAAAACATGTGTATAAGGAAGTTGCATCTCAAAATTTCAGATGCTTCATCAATTGATTTGGTTTATTTTACTTTTCTTTTCTGCCACTTGTGGCTAATCACGAAGATAAGTATGAGTGATGATATTATGAAACTGATGAAGGGATGCAAAGAACACCCAGCCAGCCTCCATGGCAGAATGGTTAACACAGCATGCTACAATGCCAGGGGACCCTGGTTCGAATCCCAGCCTGGGCATGGGTCTTTGCAAGTGTCCCATCATCAATTTCATCATATCATGACTCATCCTCAACTTTGCAATTAGCCAAAAGTGACAGAAAAGCCAAGTAAAATAAACTAAATCAATCAAAACAATTAACAGCCATGGCCAGAGAAGGATTGGTATCATAGCATACGATGGTAACTACTCTGACATGCAGGTTGGCAAAATTTAAGATGCAAGTTATGTGTTGTGCATTGGTTATACTAGTAGTGTTTATTGGTTTTTACTTGTAGTGTACAAGGTATGTAGTGTTAATTAAGAACAAATTGTCTCAAAATTAAGTATTATATTTAGTTACTTCAGAACTTAAAAAAATTAATGCTAATACATGTTCTGTCAATAAAGTAATGAGACTGGTAAAAATACACCCCAGTATCTCATTGAACGATCAGTATCAGTAACTCATTGAACGTTGGTGCAAGTTGCAAGTGGCTAGTACCAATAAGTTATTGTTAGTGCAGATTCTCATGAAGTGCTTGTTCATTGTGTATCACCGAAATAGAAGAGTGCAATTTCAAGTTGTATGAAGCTAGGGGAAAATGCCATGCAAAGCTTGAAAAAATTGAACAGGACTACGGGAAGCATGTTTTATCAAGGTGTTCAGGTGGCACTAGGCATTTTTGGAGGGCTGTTAATCTATTAAGCACGAACTCTATACTGGAAGACTTTCAACTTTGAAAACTGATGACAGCATGGAAGAGTGCAAGCTCTTGTGCTGTCCAAACATCCACTGTTCCATTGCATGCATCTAAGGAAGAGACACCATTTTCAGGTGTTGATAAAACTAAGGCTACGTAATAACTGGTGTTCCTATACAACTTTTTCAGCTGATATAAAATATGTACCTAGGTAGACAGATATAAAATTAACATTCTGTATGAAAGAGCCAACCAGGTATCTTTGCAATTTACCATAGATGATCCTGACAAGAATTTAACGAGTTAATAACATCTACAGGGGTGGCTACTCACCAGGAATTCCTTGAATTCCAGGAATTCAGCATGAATTTATGGCTCCGGGAATTATGCGTGGATTCTGTTTGAATTTTTATCCGTAGATGTGAAAAATTGCAACTTTTATTAATCCAAATCTTATTGAATTTATACATATTGATAAATGTCCTGAGGCGAGATTTTCACAGTTGAGTTTTTATTTTTATCGAGGAAGGAAAATAATGTTGTGTGAAAAATAAAACAGAATTCTCTCGATCTGTTTACTTTGTTACTGTCCTTTGTAGAACAATCTGACAGACAGAAGATTATTGCAAGATAAGGTGATTAGGTAGATTTGAGTTTGAAATTCTTACAAAATTAACAATTTTTCGCAGGTTGGAATATATACCACAACATTTGTGTGACTTGTGTTTGTAGATGTATTTCGAATCTGAGTATGTGAAATGGCAAACGTAAAGTAAGGACCTCAAATTAAATGTTTTAAATATACAGTTTAATTTAATTAAATTAGAATGTTTGGATACATTGGAATCACACAGACACTTCATATTATTACTATATTTGTGTGTGCATATCAGTGGTGCAACCCCACAGTGGGGCAGGGGGGGCGGCATTGTCCTCCCTCCAACCTTGAATGGAAATCAATTCTAAGGAGGGCAAGGGGGCATTGCCCTCCCCCCAACCTTGAATGGAAATCATTTCTAAGGAGGGCAAGGGGGCAAACATTGATGACCAAGGTCACCTGCAGAGGGCACAGAGGAGCACTTAAATTATCCCCCTCGATTTCAAATTTTATGAAAAAAAAATACATTTCATAAAATTTTCTCTCTCGCTTCGCTCGCAATACCTGCTTTTCTTAGTCTTGTCAAGTTCAGAGCCGTAGCTAGGGAGCGGCGAGACTCGGCTCTGGCCGCCGAACAATCTAAATAATAAAAGTTCTAAAAGAGAGAATGCCATGGTGCCTCGTGAAATTATTTACGCCCTATTAAATCAATATTTTTAGTTTGCAAAGAAATGAATTAAAAATTTTCTTGTTTGCTTGACTCGCAATATGATCCTTTTCTGTAATGCATTGTAAATTACCAGAGAGAGAAATAAGACCTCTCTTAATGGATTTTGTCTTAAATGCATGAACAATTGTTGGGAGGAAAAGGAGCGTGCACATTTGAGACAATTTATATAATTTTTGCTGTTTGTTTTTATGAGGTGGATGAATTGATTATGTAGTGAATATAAATAATAGACCTATATGCTGTGTGTGTGTGTGTATATATATATATGTGTATTAAAGAAACTTTGAATATGTACAAATTTTAGTGTTGCCATGTATTTTACGTCACTCAATTTTGAATATGTGTAAAACATATGTTGTAAAGGGTCTTTCATTAAGAGTGATACTTTTTAAAATTTGAAAAAAAAATAAACCACTCAACGTATCAAAGTAAATTGTGCTTTATTTTGAAGCTTAGACATTGCAGTTATGTTCTGAACAAAATATCGTTCAAATGTCCAAAACGGCTTTGAACACACTGACGCACACGATGGCTCCACTGATCCTGATTCAGTGGAAAAATCATCTTCTCAGACGAGGCGCATTGTTGTCTTAGTGGATTCGTCAATACGCAAAATTGTCGTTCTTGGAGCGAGAAGAACCCACAAGTGGTCCATGAGGTGCCATTGCATTCAGAAAAACTCACTGTGTGGTGCGGTTTATGGCGTGGCGGCATCATTGGACCTTATTTCTTTCATGAATATGACAGAAGAACCGTTACCGTCAATGGCAACCGCTGCAGATCCATGTTACGCGAATTTCTGTGGCCAGAACTTGACACCATAGATATTGAAAACATGTGGTTCCAGCAGGATGGTGCTACGTGCCACACAGCTGATGCTACGCTCGATTTGCTGAGGGAGAAGTTTGGCGACTGGATCATCTCAAGACGTGGATGTGTGAATTGGCCGCCACGGTCCTGTGATTTAACACCCATGGATTTTTTTCTTTGGGGCTACATCAAAGCCCAGGTCTATGCTGACAAGCCACGAACTTTGGAACATTTGGAGGCGAACATTCGTCAGGCTATCGCAGACATAACGCCACTAATGTTGGACAGAGTGATTAACAATGGAGCCATCGTGTGCGTCAGTGTGTTCAAAGCCGTTTTGGACATTTGAACGATATTTTGTTCAGAACATAACTGCAATGTCTAAGCTTCAAAATAAAGCACAATTTACTTTGATACGTTGAGTGGTTTATTTTTTTTTTCAAATTTTAAAAAGTATCACTCTTAATGAAAGACCCTATACATGAAAGTTATACATATTATATGTACAAAAATAATAATATTCAGAATGCATTTATCATGCATTTTCTGCTATTCAAAAATACAATTTGTGTACTTGTTTTCCATTATTAATGAATGTGAAATTCAACGTTTTTTTAAAAAAATGTTTAAAATCATTTGTTCCAACACAAATGCTTTAACACAGACTACTACTCCTTTTTGTGTAATTATGAGGATGATAACATCTTTGACACTACCACTACTACTGCAACTACTAATAATAGTCATAATAATGTCATTATTATTATTATTGTTTGTTTTGTTTGTATGTTTATTCTGGTAGTTGCCCCCCCCCACCCGACAAAAGTTCCTGGTTGGTGCCTCTGTGTGTGGGTGTTGAGAGGCGGTAATACGCAAGGTTGAAATGGAGAAAACATCTGCTTGTGGCCTTGAATTTTTTGAAAATCTCCCTTGAAAACCGAGAATTATACTTGAATTTTATCATGGTCCTAGAGTAGCCACCCTGATCTAGAAAAAACAGTTACGGGCTTGATATTTTAAACATGTATTGTGCTATACATGATGCTTGACTTTTGAATGAACAAGACAGCTTAACAGCATTTATTTAAAGTTGGTATCTTCACTGTGCATGGTAAAATTCACTACTCTTCAAGGTCAATTTAAAAGGATCTGCCTGAATTCCCAGACATTCAGTATCATCTGAAAGAGAGAAGCTTCCCCTACAACATGGATACATTTTCATTTTGCAATGCAAGATCTAAATGTATTTTAAAGTATATGACTTTGTGCCTGCATGGCTTATTGATAAGCATTATATATCTGACACACAAATATTTTATTATTGTTTTGTAGGAGGTTAATATGGACAATAAGTATTATTACCACATTATGAATTCATTTCAACTTTGGACACTCATACTGTAGATTTCTATACATTAATTTGCAGTTACGATGTACATGAATGTTTTTAACCACTTTTAGCCAGAGAAGAAAAAATCATGACTTTTTTTTTGTGAAAGGTGTTTTCTGATAAACATTTACTTTTTTTGTTTAGATACAATGCAACGCTGCATATCAAAAAACTGCTTGTGGAAAAGACTGCATGAAGTTTCATAGAAGATGGGGGTTTTCCTCCATTTAATCCTGTGTGAAACACTTGTTCCTGCCTTTGATTTGAGACATGCGTTGTTTAACTAATTTCAGTAACTTTTCTTCTAGTAAAAATAAAACATTTCGTACGTACTATATAATTCTAACATAAAATATTTTTTGCAGTATTTGTAACTGAATTTTGATGATTCTGTCAAGAGCCAAAACTTAAGTGCTAAATCAGCAAACACCAGCCAACTCCCCTGTGATGAGAGGTTCTTCTATTACACTGGTCAACAATGAAAAATTTTCAAGAATAGAAATGGGTGTTTCTTATGTATTTTGACCCCCTAAGCACGAAAATGTTATTAGTTTCTGTGTAGCACCCACAGTTTTAAAAATATTTCATTATATAAGAATTGTTATAATAAGCAATGCTATACATACATATTACGCTTGACAGGAAGATTGTGTCGTTTGTTCCCGCATGTTAAGTTCCCCCAACTGGTACCACATATTGTCTGTGTGAACTGTTCGTCTCGTCTGAATGATTGGATGAAGAACAAAGGTAAAGTTGCAATGCCTTTTGCTATCCCGATGGTATGGAGGGAGCCGACTAATCACGTAAATGATTGCTATTTCTGCATGATTAAAATAGCAGGGATGAAGGGCAAGGATAGAAAGAAGATCAAGTAGCCCAACATCAAGTCAGCAATTCGACCCGTAGTGCACAGTTCCTCCTTACCTGTCCCCGTTCCTCCAGAGACATGGTCATTGGACGATGAAACCCAGGTCGATGCTAATACAGACACGGAGAATGAAAGCTCTGATTTTGATTACGAAGAAATGACGCCACATCTCCTGACACAAAACGATTTGAATGATCTTGTTAGGGACCTGAATCTTTCTAAGGCACAAGCTGAACTTCTGGGTTCGCATCTGAAACAGTGGAATTTACTACAGAAAGATGCTAGGGTTTGTTTCTTTCAAAATCGTCAGGCTGCCTTCACACCATTCTTTGTCATGGAAGACTCACTCTGTTACTGCAATGATGTGAATGGTCTATTTAATGCTATGGGACTGAAACATATACCAGTGGAATGGCGACTATTCGTTGATGCCTCCAAAACTAGCCTCAAAGTGGTACTCCTGCACAATAGCAATGTTTATCCTCCTATTCCCGTAGCTTATGCCACTAAAATGAAGGAAACATACAGCAGTATGGAACTTTTGTTGAATAAAGTTCAATATAACATCCACAAGTGGCAAATCTGTGCTGACTTTAAAGTAATTGGGATACTTACAGAATTACAATCAGGGTATACAAAGCATTGCTGTTTCCTTTGTGAGTGGGATAGCCGTGATCGAAAAAGTCACTACGACACAAGGATTTGGCCTGCCCGTACACAAATGGAACCTGGTTGCAAGAACGTAGCAAACGTTCCATTGGTGAACTTGAAAGACATTTTGTTACCACCACTTCACATAAAACTTGGACTTATGAAGTAATTCGTTGTTGCAATGGACAAAGATGGACCTGGTTTTATGTACTTACGTCAGAAATTCCCTGCGTTGAGTGAAGCCAAAGTGAAAGCTGGTGTGTTCGTTGGCCCTCAAATTAGATGGCTTCTTCACGATCCTGATTTTGTCACAGCTTTGAGCCCTCTTGAACTGGACTGCTGGAATTCTTTCAAAAAACTGTGTTCTGATTTTTTTGGAAACAAGAGAGCAGACAATAGTGATGTGTTTGTCAACGAACTACTACAGTCTTACCGATATCTCAGTAGTAACATGTCTTTAAAAATGCACGTTCTCCACTCACACTTGAATTCTTTTCCTGCTCGTGCTCTTGGACAAGTCTCCGATGAACATGGGGAAGGATTTCATCAGACCATATCTACATTGGAGCAACGCTATCAGGGGCAATGTGCAACAAGTATGATGGTTGACTACTGTTGGACACTACTGCAGGATAGTAGTGGCACCCATAAGAGGCGCAGCAAACGTCCAAAAGTAATCTAGGTATGTATGAAAAATATTTCACTAGCATTTTATGGACTTTTGTGTTGATATATTAGTATTTAGAGACAAAATCATATTGTTTGAGCATCATAGAAACCTAATAGCATTACATAGCGAATAGTACACTTTACACAAAAACTGAGGGTGCTGTGGAAAAACCAATGCCAGATTCGTGTTCAGCAGGTCGAAATACATGGGGATAACCCATTTTGGTGCTCGAAAATTTTACAAAGTTGAATTTTGTAGACCAGTGTTATCAGTAATTAATTACCTTCTGATCCAGCTTGAGCGTGACCTCCCCCCTTTATATATGAATCCTAAATAAATAATGGTCAGGGGCAAGAGCATTAATTATTCCGCCAATTCACATTTAAAAACCTCTCGCAGCCTAGGGTTCGCCAAGGTGGGCCCAACCCAAAATAAACCAGCAGGTTTTTTTCAGGTTGGGCCCACTTGAAAAAACCATTTTAAACCCAGTGGGTTTTTTCATTAACTTTGGTATTTCAATGATTTCTGAAATGAAGGAACTTCATAGAGGTGTACACTAATGAAGATTGCATTTTAGATTCTTAGAATGCGATCACGAATGTCATTATAACTCGAGATTAATTTTGCTATTTAAAATGCACAACACTTCTAATATTGAAATGCAGTAGAACGAAATATCAGAGCTCGGTACGCCAATACAAACATTTAATCTTTATTAAGAAATTACATAGGCCTATATTAAGCTGTAGATTCTGCAGGTACTTTAGACAAAAGATTCCAATATGTATGTTGAACAGCAATATATTTATGTTTGCTCAATATTGAATACATTCGTTACTGCAGTTTGTATACCAAATAGCATAGAATTACATGATTACTACATTATTACAACAATACAACTATTACGTTCTATGTTAACAGCATATTTCTTGAAAAAAAATCAACTATCGGGGAATACTATGTATACTATCTATGCTATCGCTATTTTATTATGCTTGTGACTGAAGGTAATAGTACACACCTGCAATTGAACTCTTGATGCTTCTGACAAAAGTCGTATCTTATATTGTAATGTATCCATTATTGCAGCATCTGCTAATATCAATTCAAACATACAAACTTGCTATCCACAGAGGCACAGAGGTAACCAGGAAATCGTAAGGGAATAAAGGATAAAAAATAAACATTACTATGGTTTAGCAGTTTGTTGTGGTCTGCTAGTTTGTGTGCCGGGCAGCGAAGTGCAGTGGGTAGGTTGAGCGGCAATTACAAATGTGAATATTATTACATGTATTCACATTTTATTTATAAAAGCTTGACAAAACCTGCAAAAACCAATTAAACCCGAAAAAACCCAATTAATCCCACCTGAGCCCAGGTTTTTTTTTAAAAAAAAAAAAACAACAGGTTTTTTCAAACCCTGTCGCAGCCAAGCCATTAGGATGGCAAATGGCTTAAACGTAACAATTCTTTTGATGATAGTTTGCAAAATATTATCAGCTGCCATGTTAATTTAGAGCTTAATGATAATTACACCATTTACAGTTTAACGTGATTAGTATTTTGTGTATTATTCCACACAAAATATTTGCTATTTTTGCCTATGAAAATTAATGAGTTTTAACCCCCTTCCAATCCATTTTTTCTGCCACCCACATACTTCCCAGTTCTAATTTATTTTGGGCAGGAAAAAGGTTGGTGGATTACTTGTAATTATCCTACTATTTTAAAAAGAAAAACATAAATATGAACTCATCTGATGATTTTATTATTTTTATGTTACATAATATAATTAAAGTATTTTTGTTCATAATTTTGTTTTGAGTATGATACTTCATGTTCCTGCCTTTGATTTAGGACATGTGTTGTTTAATTACATGCAGTATGAAGTCCATGTTTCCTGTTGCATGTCTCGCAGCAGAAAATAGCTTCTCTCCTTCACCTTTCTCATTTCTTCTGCTGCAAACCCTGCAGTAATTTGTTGACTTTTTTCATTTCACATTATAAAATGCATCTTCCCATTTAGCTTTTGCTCAACATCAGAAGATGATGGTCTTCCCTTCTTCCTTAAATTTATGTTCCTTACATTTACCACGAACTGAGTGATGAATGAGAAATATTCTGCCGAGAAACAGAAAAGTACAACCTGCTCTATCTGTTGGCTAGTGTCCCTACTACATGAGGAAGCACGTCGAATAGGGTTCTAAATGTGAAGAAGAAAAAGAAAAAAAACAGGATGGGCATCTTCCGAGATTGGACCAGAAAGGGTTAAAGCAACAGAAGTTGGTGTGTTTACAGTTCATATATTACTTTTTTTCATATGAGCTTCATTCACCCCCATCAGTATGTATATTTTGTTCCCATGCCTTTCCTTTGGAAATGTTAAAGAGTATCTAAGAAACTAACAAACACCATTGAATGATTATGAGATTAATGTATACTCACCAAAAGTGATTCTGATGTATATTATTCAATAAATTATTTCTTTACAATTAAACAATTAAAGTGATTAAAAACAAATGTAAAAGAAAAACAAGAAAACACACAATTTAAATCAACCTGATTTAAATCATCAAACCTCTCGGGATAGGAGGTTTTCAGGTACACGCTTGTTCAAGTTGCAAAAAAAAAAAAACAGCTTTTTTGAATGGACGTTTTTTGTCAAATAAAACACCAGCTTTGGGGGGGGGGAGGAGGAGGCAGGGAATGGAAATTTTGGATTTTACCAATTGTGGCTAACCAATTTCACTTGCAGTGTTAGTTAAAAGTTTAAGAGGTTCGTAATGATATATTTTAGAATTAGCTAATTTTTTTTACATAATACAAAAAAAAATAATGCCATTTGTTCTACAGGGTGTCCAAAAAGTCACACAACCAAAACTTTGATTGACTGATTGATTTAGTTTATTTTACTTTGCATTTTGTGCCTCTTGGCTAATTTGCGAAGTTGGGGATGAGTGATGAAATTATGAAAGTGATGAAGACATTCACAAACAACCAAGCCTGAGCGGGATTCGAACCCGGGACCCTTGGTGTCGCAGCACGATGTGCTAACCACTTGGCAGCACAATGTGCTAACCACTTGGCCACAGGGTCGTCCAGCAACCGAGACTTTGAACGTACGTAACTTTTGTACAAAAAGTGAAGAGACATGAATATTCCACTGGGTATTAACTTTGCCCATGTGGATATTTTTTAAACATTAAACCAGAAAATTGTGCTGCACATGAATGTTCAGTATGAAGAAAAAGTTAAAAAGTTGTGTGAAGTGAAAACAAACATGGATATAAGACAGCTGTGGAGTCGCTTGCAAAAATTTTGATGGTATCTGTGGATAATTGTCTGTAATGCATAAAAAAAATATTCAATACAGTAAACACTCACAGAGACCATCAATGCACATCATTTTTTTTTTTCAGGTGACTCCACAGCTGTCTTCTATCCATGTCTATTCTCACTTCACACAACTTTTTACACCTTAGTAACTTTTTTCCCCATTCTGAAAGTTCATGTACAGCACAACTTTCTAGTTTAATGTTTAACACAATATCCACATGGACAAAATTAATACTCAATGTAAGATTCATGTTTCTTATCGCTTTTTGTACAAAAGTTATGTACTGTGAAAAATCTCAGTTGCATGATTTTTTGGATACCCTGTAGTTAATAATTTGTTTTTGTCAAATGTGAGATTATGTGTGTGAATTCGGAACTATCCTACCGGCCAAAGAAAACAGTAAACACCAATAACCACTTCTTGTAGTACATTTCTATGTAAAAATACCTAGAGTATTCACTATACAATTTCTACTGTAACTACCAGCAATACTCAGTAAATCAGAGTAAAATATAGTTTCCCTGCAAAAAATTTTAAATTTCTTGCTTTTTGTATTTTTTGTTGTTTGCAAATCTATAAAATGCTGATTTTTACAGGAAAAAAGAGTAAATTTCCCGGACATTTCCAAGATTTCAAGATTGGTAGACACCCAACAGAAATTTCCCTTCATATGCCACTACTGTAAAGGCTAAACAAAAGGAAACAACAGCATACAAAACAAGTATGTCACACATATTCATCCTTATTCTTTAAAACTTTGACACACTGAAAATTCATGCATGAAGGCATTCTAGGATATGCATATAATGCAAGTGCATCTGTAGTTACACACAAAATGTCTCACTTCCGAACGCATTCAATACTCCTAATAGACAGAGATATTGCATATTTGTCACAATCAAGAGCTCAGTGAATCATCAAAATCGTATTATAGAAGTGAGTGCTGAATAAAACAAGGACGTATTTCTCATGCCACATCAATTATGTTAGTCTGACAGGCCTGTCAGTTTGTCATTTTGATACTGTTTCACACAAAAAGCGCCCTCAAATAACATCTTCAAAACTGTGGATGGAGAATTTGGGCTTTCTCTAATTGGTAATAAATCAATAAAATACGAAAACATAATAAGAAGCAGATGTTGCACATTGACTCATTTTAGGTAGTAGCCTACCTGCAAATATGATCAGTTCAAACACACTAAAATCGAGCACCGAAAACAAAACAAAGAAAAGGGAAGACTACAATAAAAGTACTACAGAATACCCACAATCTACACAATAAGACATGTGCACATACAATTGCAAGAACTTGACAAGTCTTAATCAGCCAGTATTCAATGTGCTACCAAATACATGTGGGTGATTCTCTCAAAACTAGACACTTTACTGATTCTTTCAAAACCACTTCACTGACACATTTTAGTTAAGATAAAGCAATTTTGCCCATAACGATGCCACAGCTGCAAAATCTCTACATTGCATTATCCCTGTGAATTTGTTCTTCTACATTTTGTTCACCAACTGGAAATAATTTTAGTGAATAACATATACACCAAGAAGATAAAGACTGTGTGCAACTTGCAAACTAAAAGAGACAGTCATTTGTTTACTCCTCTCGCAGCACTGAAGAGCAGAACGCTCCCCTTCACTTGTGCCTGAGAGCCCAATGTTGTCATATTTATAACTCTCTCTTGTTTCTATGAACTGTGGTGGTCTAGTAGGTATGGCATCTGATTGCCATGTGGGAGGCCAGGTTTGAATCCAGGGTTGGGTGACCTAAGGTCGGAATTTTTCCTTGTCCCCGCATAAAGTGGCTCTGGGGCTCATCCAGCCTCAAATCAATGGGTCTCTGGGGACAACCCTGGGGGGGGGGGTTAAAGGTGGCCAAAGCATTGTGCTGATCACATCACCTCCAAAATGGCTGAGATGGAGAATGTGTGGTGCACACCCACTACATCCCCTAAATGTACCTTCATGGCACAGTGCTATGTGCATGGGGAACTTTACTTTACATTACCTTTGCCTTCTTTTGTTTCTGGAAAAAATTCAACTTTAAATACAGGGTGATTCTTTATGTAGTTTACAACTTCAATAAATTATAATTATTTATTGGAACCACATACAGACTTGGTTTATATGTCATTATGCAGCAAAACACTTCAAGTTTTGACTCACGTAGCATGTAGTTGCGGAGTTGATCACATGCGGTGCCACCGGTCTATCGTTGAAAATGGCAGAAAGAGCTAAGTGCGTGTTCTGGTTCGAAGAAACCAAGTCAGGAACGAGTGTACAGCGAAAGTTTCGCACAGAATACGGCAAGGACCTGCCCAGCAGACCAACAGTGTACAAATGGCACCAGACATTTATCGAAACAGGTTGTTCTGTGCGACACACAAAGGCTCCAGGGCATTCACCAGTGGCTGACGATATGGTGGAAGCTGTTAGGGAGAGTTTTGTTCACAGTACTCGAAAAATCTACACGGCGTGCATCACGCGAAACTGGTATCCCTCAGACCACTGTTTGGCGTGTGTTGTGTAAACGTTTGGCCATGAAGCCATACTGAGTGATCTTGGTTCAAGCACTAAGTGAAGCGGATAAACAAACCCGACAAAAATTCTGTGTTAACATGTTGAACCGTATCAGTGATGATGAGTCATTCTTGCACAATGTGGTATTCAGAGACGAATCAACTTTCCACCTCTCCGGCCGAGTCAACAAACACAATTGTCGCATTTGGGGCATGGAAAAACCACATGAGCACGTGCAGCTGGTTCATGACAGTCCCAAAGTGAACGTGTTTTGCACTGTTTCCAGAGAAAAGGTGTACGGACCATTCTTCTTTGCTGAGAGCACCATCACCGGCAAAGTCTATCTGGATATGCTCCAGAACTTCCTTCTTCCACAGTTGGATGAAGATGACCATGATGGGCGCATATGGTGGCAACAAGATGGCACCCCGCCGCACTACCTGACAGAGGTAAGGGAATTCCTTGATCATCGTTTCCCAGACAAGTGGATAGGTCATGGTGGACCAATTGCCTGGCCACCACGGTCTCCAGATTACACTCCACTCGACTATTTTTTTGTGGGGGTTTGTGAAAGATAGGGTGTAGTACACCACTCCCCTACCTCATAATCTTCATGAACTTCAAGATCGCCAGTGGCGCAGGAACAGGGGGGTACAGGGGTACATTGTACCCCCCTAAATTTTTGAAGGGGGGTACTGTACCCCCTGTACGCCCCTTGCTAATTTGACAGCAGACGCAAGGTCAAATAACCTATTTGAAAGTTCACCCAATAAAAAAAGTGTACAGTACACTCGCGATTAACTGAGTCCCGATTAACCATGGCTCCGGGTTAACCGAGGGAGTGGTTGGAAAACATCGCACTTCATAACGCAACCCCCTGTTTGTTTATGGAGTCAAGTCACTGTCCGCGCTGCACGTGTTCGTTACATTGTTGGTGTATCCGATTGTTACGGTGGTGTTTAAGTCTGTGTAGGCCTATTCTAAGCGGAAAAAGTAATCTTCTCATTTATGTTATACTAGTAACAAATAATTACTATACAGTTTTAAGTGTTGTTTCGTCATTTACGACCTATTAGCACATTATCTCCGTATTATCCGAGTTTTTCCGTATCCGAGGCAATCTCAGTCCCAATTAGCTCGGATAATCGTGAGTCTACTGTATATTGTTTATAACTTATAGGCCTATACATTATCTTCCTTACCACACAAATTCAAACCATTCTAAACTTATTCTACTACATTGTGGTTGCTACTAGTTAGTTCATTGACCTAAGTTCTTGGAAACTTCTTTAAGGAGATGAAAATTGCTTAAAATGTGTGTGGAACGATGGAATCAGATTTGCTCTCAGACAATCACGCTGCAGACGAATGCTCCTTTGCGTAAGGGGGAAGGGGGTACACTTTTCTAAAGAAGTGGTCGCGTCTATTCGAAGATAAGATACAAATCTTCATCTGAAGAGTGTATGACTGATCCCATTTTCTTTTAAATATTTAAAATGGAATTTTCCAAAACAAAATACTTACACTAACGAGACGATACACTACAGAACAACTTGGGGGTACAATGTACTGCTGTACCTCACCCATATTTATCATAACTTTGTAAGAGGGTGTTCGGAAAACTATACTTAAACCTACTATATATTAATAAGAGATTTTGAAAATAGAGTCGCGATTAGCTTATCTGAGCATGAAGTGAATCTAGAATAAGTTTTAATAACTTCTGAGTGGAAACCAAAACAAAAATAAACACAAACATGAACGAGAAGGACCTCGCCACACAGGAGACTGTGACAATTCTCAACTCATCGCATCGCGATATCATTCCTAGGTGAAATGAATTTTTTTCTAGACATTTAAACAGGGTTCAATTTGCGATAGGTATTATCAGAGGAGGGGGGAGGGAATTATTTTTACCTATGTATTAGGTATACTTATAATTGGACATTAATCACTTAAAATCTAATTTTGGTATCGAATGCAATACAAACACAACGCCATTTTAAGTTATACCCTAAAGTTAAACTGTAAGAAAATTGCATTAGTCAGATGAATGCACGAGATAAATGAAACTCACTGCAGGTTCTATTGGTAGATTTTGGATTGGATTCGCAAGGTCTTTGAGCGAGATGGGAATGTTTGATTGATTTATTTGGTTTATTTTACATCGCATATCTGCCACTTTTGGCTAATCGCAAAGATGAGGATGGGTGATGATATGATGAAATAGATGAACACTCACATGCCCAACCTGGGACCTCTGACGTCAAAGCATGCTATGCTAACCCCTCCGCTACGGAGGCCAGCAGGGGGGAATGTGTTTTGGATTTTCTTTGTAGATGCGAATATCTTTAACTGTGATGTGCACATGCTTTTGCTTACATTAAAGTTTACCTTTTCACATAAACGAGAAATTGACATGTCACCCTAAAACACACGCATGTATCTGCATTTAATACTACTCTATATGAAAAGAAACCTTGAGCGGTTCTTCATATTGTCCACCAAAGATTGAAAGAAAAAAAAAACAACTTTTGAGCGTATGCCTTTCCTTGCTTCATCTGACATCTGAAGGATTTCGGTTTTGTATATGTAATGATAGTACTTTCAGTGCTTGAAGAGTGTTATTAGGTACAGCTAATTATATAACAAATAAATGCTTTGTCAAATGTTTCACAAATATTTCAAAGTTAGACTTTTTATGAGTTGATCGGGAACCATCTCAACACAGTTTTTTTTAATTTTTTTAATACAATGCCCTACAGATGTCTGAGTAAATACCAAATACATGGCTTCTAAAAGACATTGGATGTGGTACACATCTGCCATAAATTGTTTAAAGATATTTTTATGTGTAGCTATGGGAATTTAAAATTAGAATGAACTCAAGTGGAACTCTATAAGTATGATATATTCAAAATGTGGTTTCTATATCCAGTGGGTGGGAGATGATTATTCCTGGTTGGGGTGGCTCAAGATCCTCCTCACCCCTTTTAATTTCAACCTGCATTAAAATGAATACATGTATCTTTGCTGGCAATTTTCACATTTCGAACTCCTAAGTTTCCATTCTGTTAAATTCAAATAAGCCCAGAACGAAGTCCAGAGCTATATATGTTTCAGAATTGTTATCTGATTTTAAAATCTGTTTAAAAAAACATACATTCTAAGAAAAACAAAGAAAAAATAGTTATGCAAATTTTGCATTAAATAACAGGACATTCGTGTGTGCTGTTCTAAAATAAAATATTTCCCATGTCTTCACATTATACCTAAGTATCAAGGACGTATTTAGGAGGGGGTCCGGACACTTCCCCGAAAGATTTACCAAGAAGTAAAAGTAAATAATTGAAATATAATTGTTTAGCATTTGTTATATAATCGATGGTTATTTCCGCTAAACTTATTGGAAGGCAATGAATTTGGCTTATACAGCTTTGAAAGGTTCCAAGGATTTATGCACACAACTAATGATAATATCCATAAAATATTCTAACTTTTGTTTGTTATTCAATAAATATTCAATTATTTTTCTATTTGACATTAAATTCCTTGCCAGGGCAGTTTGTTTTTATACATAAATATGTAACAATAATTGATAAAATATGTACCTAAATATGTATTATCAAAAGGATATGTACATGCAAGCTAGATGCTGTTATATCTCTAATATTATTTTACTATATTTTACCTATTCACGTAATAACAACAATACAATATTAATTAACTTACATATTTCATTAATATTTTAATTAAATTAAATATTATTGTTATTATTATTATTGCAACACTTGGTTGAACCCCCGAAATGTATTTCTAGGTGCAGTAGAATGTGTGTTTATATATATGGGATGCTGAATTATGTACCCCCCCCCAAATGAAAAACATTCCTGCGCCACTGAAGATCGCATCACAACAGCCATCACTAATGTTACCCCTGAAATGCTGGTTAATGTTTGGCAGGAAATTGACTTTCGTTGGGATGTGTCCAGGATGACCAACGGTGCACACATTGAACCATAACAGATTTCTAATAAAAAACTTGAAGTGTTTTGTTGCATATTGACATATAAACCAAGTCTGTATGTGGTTCCAATAAATAATTATAAATTATTGAAGTTGTAAACTACATAAAGAATCACCCTGTATTAATTGATTGATTGACTGACTTGGTGTTTTAAGTCCACTTTATGTACAGTAAGGCTAATCAGGACTGGACCTACAATTTAAAGTGGGATCTGAACCCCTGTGTGTCTCCATCGGGTATCAAACACGGGACCCTTTTGATTACAACGCAAAGACATGACATTGGGGAGCCAACTTTAAATATTAAGTCTCTGCTTCCACTATGTATGGCTTTACCCTTCATGATGATACAAACACTTGGTACTGACTAAAGGTGACAATGGTGTGTTGAAGAATGCCCCACATTTTGATAGGGGCAGAATTACATGGCAACCAGCTGATTATATCAACCATGCTCCCATTGCTCATTTGTACCTGGGTTGTACCGAAAGTAATGCAAAAGTGGTCATAACCACTTTATTAACTGATGTAGATCGTTCAAATTGCACATGTAGTTGGAGTGACTCTTCCTCTATACAAACCAGCTACTCAACATAGTCTTCATTTAAAGCGATGCATTTGAGCCATCGTTGAACCCAACTCTAGAATCATATTTGAAAAAAGTCCGGTTTGCACTGTGCGACATCCACTTTCACCTTGTCTGTGTCATCCAATCGTTGTCCCCGAAGACTGTCCTTCATGGGACCAAACAAGTAGTCTGAGGGTGCTAGATCTGGCTGTACGGTGGATGGGGACCACGGAACAGCCCATTTTGCCCATCACCTGATTGTTGCCAAAGAGGTGTGTGGTCGTGCATTGTCATGGTGAATGTGGATCGCTTTCAGATTCTTGTGCGGTCTCTTCCTCCTAATGGCTTCTCTAAGCTTATGGAGTGTTTCAATGTACAGCTCGCTATTGATGGTACGGCCGCATTCCAGGAAATCAAGGAAAATTACATGCAATCAACTCATCCACTCGCTGACGATTCGTGTCAGTGGTCGCAGTTGATGGTCTCCCACTGCACAGTTGTCTTCAATGTTTGTTTCCCCTTCTGTAAACTTCTTCAGCCACATTGCACATTGCTCTTGTCAATGGTGTAATCTCCGTACACATTCTGTAGCCTTCTGTGGATGTCCGGCAGTGCACACCGGACTTTTTTCAAAGAGGATTTGAAAGTTGGGTTCAACGATGGTGCAAATGCATCGCTTTAAATGGAGACTATGTTGAGTAACTGGTTTGTATAGAGGAAGAGTCACTCCAACTACATGTGCAACTCGTAGATGGCCTGTTCTTGCTTGAGCAGCACAAAAACAAGAAATTTAAAGTTTGAGTGATATAGTAAAAAAATAACAAAACCAATGGCAGGGCAGCACTTTAAAGACCAAAACATGTCAAGCAGCTTTTACATTTTTTTTTCAAATATACACAATGGACATTTACATCACGACATATGTTTTAAACCCAGATAATAACACAAAAATGAGATATGCATAATATCTCGGCGATATTTGTTTTGGTTATTGAGAAATATGCCTTCGACACTGCTGAAATTCACATCAATCCCTGAAGTAAAAATGTCCTCTGACATAATTTAGAAAGGCGTGCCAGCTGGCACCGTAAACTTAGAATGGGCCATGAATGCAACAGCAAAAAAGTCATTAGTAGAGCCTGGATTTTTTATGTAATATCAAAGTATCAAATATGTACATAAATATGTAACAATAATTGATAAAATATGTACATAAATATGTAACAATAATTGATAAAATATGTACCTAAATATGTATTATCAAAAGGATATGTAGCTAAATATGTCGTATTATACAATATGTAATATTAATAGGTAAAAGAAAGGAAAAAGAAGGAGGTAAAAGAAAACTCAGATATGAAATAAGTGTTGCATTTGGAGAGAATCACCTGTGTGCATAAAGACACAAATTTAGAAAAGAATGAAACTGAGTATGACAAGTAAACGTAATCCACACTACAAACATAATAGTTATAGTCTTGAAGCCTTCCTGGCAACAAATGATGAAAAGATTGTTTCAGTCATGGTCGATAGAACACGAGATATTTGTTCATAATAGTAACAAACTATTTCCTTCTGAAACAAATATTTTGAGGGAATATTAATTTGAATTTGAATTTGAATTTAAAATTTTGGGTGCGTCAGCACTAAGGCTATTTTGCACCCATCACATCACGGGGTCCAGCCCCTTATCGTTACACATAACAACTCTAATGTTGCATAACTAAAATCATAAAATATTAAAATCTTCTGACTTTCGTTAAAAGCTGAGGCTGTAAAGGAGCACTCAGCACGAATAAGGACAAAACATAGGACAACACAAACAAAATTATACTGGCCATAGGGCCAGTCGCCAGAGCCTCGTTAGTCTGCAGTCCAGGGTGTACTATGTGGAAGTGAGGTTGACACTTGGGTGCACTACATGGAAGGAGCACCCCTTACACCCCTGAGGGAATATTAACTTTCCCTTAATATTTTTCCCCCTGAAATCCACTATTGAGTCGAAAAGGAACTACTATAACAATTCCAATGTGGACCAAAAATTCACAACAGAAAAAAATTGAATATCTGTAACTATGCCAGGTATCCTGCAAAAAGGGGAGAGGCAGATTCATAATTTTCGCACCAACCAGTGCATCCACACCAGTGGTCAGAAGTAGCGAGCTACTTGTAGCGTTGCTACTGTAGCTAGCTACAAAATTTGTAGCTGTAGCTGTAGCGACGCTACATTTTGAAAATTGTAGTTGTAGCGGTAGCGAAGCTACAAAATTCCTGTAGTTGTAGCGAAAATTTCGCTACAGCTACATTTTTTCTCAGCATTTTGAGGTGAATTTTGAACGTGGCAACAGCGTCAGAAAAGATCGACAACAACCCTTAATTTTGCAGGAGGTTCATAAAGACAGTCTATTATATGGAGGTACAGATTATCTAGATTCTAGATTATAGATATCTGCGTAATTTATTAATTAGTATCTGAAGAATTCAGGTATCCAGATAACTAACTGACATATATGAATATATTCCTGCTAACAGCTACGTTTTTTTAGCTGCATCGCTATTTTGCCTTGTTTGCTGCACCACTGGAAAAAAGTGCCTCGTTTGCGTCACCCCCGGAACAAATCCTGTGGATATTCATGGTGTAAGAGGCACCAAAATGTCATTAATTGCTGTGTAAGACACAACTTGCAGTGCACAAACGAGCAATGGAATATCCACTGCACTGACAAGGGAATAGTGCCAGCAATAAATGGCTCGGTACGTTAACAGCATTGATCATCGTCAGTATATAGGATCTCACCAGCAATAAATTATTGTTACAAGAATGATAGAGTTTCTGGGATTACAATTATTTTTGCGATAGTATTTGTTCACAAATTTTAAAATTACAATACGTTTAGAACACTCAGGTTTATACGACAGTTTCCTCAAAAATTTTATCATATTGCAAGAAGTATGTACGAGTTATTTCCTGCAGAAATGACAATTTTCTTTAGTTAATATACATAGTTTTCAAATTTATGTATTTCTCCTACTTTTGCGTCACTTTTCTGTAACTTTTGCTAATCATGACATCATCATCCTTCGCTGTTTCCTGCCTCTGGCTGGGTTAGTATAGAAGTCAAGCCTCTCCATTTTTTTCCTGGTCTTTCACAACTCCTCTCTTTCCAAGGTGTTCCAATCTTGTCTCCTAACACTCTCCACTATCTGCTCTTTCCACCAACATCTTGGTCTCCCCCTTGGCCTTATTCCCACTCCTTGTGCATTGTAAGCTCTTACTGGCAGTTTTTCTGCATCCATCCTCTTCATGTGTCCGAACCATCTCATCTGTGCCTGATCTATTCTGTCCTGAAGCTTCACTACACCCACTGTCTGTCGGATCTCCTCATTTCTTATTCTATCCCGTCTAGTCTTCCTCAAAAGACTCCTTAGAAACTTAATCTTCACTGCCTGCATCTTTTCTTAGTCTCTCTATGTCATTATCCAAGTCTCTGCTCCATACGTAATTATTGGCACATAGTATGTTACATATTACCTTCTTGCACCTCCTATTCCATATTATTCTTCGAACGCTTTGATATAGTCCACCACCATTCATTTGTCCTCTTCTGTTTACCTCCACATCTATTCTTCCACTTCTCTCAATCATGACAATGAGGATAAATGGTTTATTTAATTATTCTCTTACCTATAGTCGCTTTCTGCCACTTTCGGCTAATTGTGAGAACGAGGAAGAATGATGAATGATGAGCAGTGTGGGGAATGGAGGAGCAGGAGGATCTCATCCTCCCAACTTGGCATCTTTCCTAGTTTTTGTTTTGAGTCCATTTTATGCATAGATAAGCTGATTGAGACTAGATCCAAGCCACTATGTGCCTCCGCTGGGTATCAAACCTGGGGCCCTTTTGTAGTCAAAGGGCTCCAGGTACTTTTCATTCAAAATGCTGACTTCATATCAGTCTATAAAAAATTAAATATTTATTCTCAAGAAAAATATGTTGATGTGAACATAAATACGTAATCCTACCAAAGGAAGGCAGAATTGCAAACAAAGTATACAGAGAAGGATCGAGAAGTAAAGAGTAGTGTTCGTAGGGTAGACAATCTGTCCCAACAGCCGGAGGAAGCAGCAAAAAAGAGAAATCTTATAGAACTGTACATCACAAAAGTTCTGTCAGGGAAACAGATGCAGAGAAATCTACAAGATATATTTGCAGTGAGAAGTAAAGATGGTACCCTCCTTACAAATATTGAGGACCAACTGAGACGTTGAAAAGAGCACTTCTCTGCAACCCTTAATTGCTGTGTGGATGCTGAGATAGACCAAGGGCACGAGGAAGATGATAAAGATGATAGTGAGAATGAAGGCTGATGTTCCAACAGTAGGAGAAATGAAACAGGCTCTGTGAGAGATACGTAATGGTAAAGCAGCAGGTGTTGACAACATATCACCAGAAGTGATGAAAAGTGACATAAACACCACGGCAAAAGTTTCAGATTCAATTTTGTACTGAAACAGTAACAACAGAAAAACAACAACAAAACAATAGAGTACAAGATGACAAAGAAAAAATTAAGATTACACATACATTGTTAACAATTTTCGAAACTGTGCACTGGCAAGAATATGCCAACATTTGGAGGCAGGTTATTACATGAGCAAGGAAGCCTGTAGAAAAGAGACCGCTGTAGAAGGGAGAGCCTTGTAGTGGGATTGTGAAAGAGAAGATATGGACTGAGGGAGAGATGCCTAAGGACTAGAGGTGTGGTCTATTGGTGAAGCTACCGAAAAAAGGGGATACATCAAAGTGTGACAACTGGAGAGGTATAGCACTTTTCTCCATTCTGAGTAAGGTATTTACCAGTTATCCTAAACAGTATTAAAGAACATGTTAACTTGAGACTCAGAAGAGAACAGGCAGGGTTTCGCCAAATTGCTCTTGTATCGATCAAATTAACATCTTGCAGATAATTTTGGAGCAATATATATAGAATGGTCATCTCGTCTCCATGCACTTTTCATTGACTTCGAGAGAGCATTTGACTCGGTCAACAGAAAGGCAATGTGGAAGGAAGTGAAACGTTATGGAATGTGTGACAAAAATTCTTGGTCTTATCTGAGAAACTTGATTATACATGAAGGCCGTGTATCTGAGCCAATAGACATACAGTCTGGGGTAAGACAAGGTTGTATATTATCACCCACAATGTTCCTGATTGTGATCGATGCAGTGATGCGAAATGTAATAGGAGGGAAAAGACGTGGTATCCAATGCAGATTGAATAACAGACTAGAAGACCTTGATTTTGCAGATGATTTGTGTTTCTTGTCTGAAGCACATGGTGATATGCAAACAAAACTACCACATTTGATAGAAAATGCAAAGAAAGCAGGACTTGTGATTAACTCCAAGAAGACCAAGGTATTGAGGATCAACTCCACAAAAACTGATCCGTTTAGTATCGGTGAAGAGATATTGAAGACGTGGATAGCATTACTTACCTAGGCAGTGTGGTGGCATACAACGTACGGCTTCACAGGATGTTTCTCAATGTATTCAAAAAGCACATTTGTGAGGCTCCATCCAGTATGGAAAAACAAGAAAATATTTATGAAGACCAAACTTACATTTTAAGTCAGTGTTATTTTATGGGTCCAAGACAGGGAAAGTAACAAAAACGATAACTTCTAAACTACAGACCTTCATCCATTGCTGCCTGAGAAAATATTTGAATATCTGATGGCCAGAAGTGATTCAAAACCAAGAACTTTGGAGAAAAACTGGAGAAACTGAGGTGTCCATACAGATAAAGCGGCGAAAATAGAATTGGATAGGGCATACATTGAGGAAGGAAAATGAGGCTGTTGAGAGAGAGAGAGGCACTAGACTGGAGGAAGGAAAGAGCTGAAATGTAGTGATGAGAATTGCCATCAGTAGGACCAGGTGGAGATGCTTTGTTGATGTCCCATATTCCACAAGGAACAACAGGAATTAAGTAAGTTAGTATTTCTCTCAGAAATTGCCTGAAACAGTTTTCAAACATGAAAGCCTACGAACAAAAGAGGCATTTTAAGGCAAATATTATTGCATAAAAGTATAAAAAATATTTCAGAGGTCAGCCCACCCAATGTTTTTCAAAGTTGGTGCCACTGGCCATCACTGACAAAGGTATTGGCATGTAGGATGGAGATATTTCTTAAGATCCTGTTACCTATATCTATATTTTCTTTGCACAATAACCATTGATATCCACAAGATCATGTTTAATCTTTAGAGCCAAGGTAGCTCAGTTCGTAGAGCATCTGGCTACCAAGTGGAAGACCCGGGTTCGAATCACAGGATATGTGATCTGGACCAGGAATTTTTCCAGTCATTTCCTTGTTTCTGAGTGGCTCTGAGGCCCACCCAGCCTCGTAAATGGGTACCTGGGGGATAAAAGTAGCTGGGCATGGTGCTGATCACATCATCCCAACTATGGCCGAGTTGAAGAATATACCCTCACATCACCCCGTATGCTTTCATTGCATGTGTGCATATCCACAGGGGTACCTTTCCCTTTCCTTACCCTTACATGTTTAATCTGTAAGGTTTAGTATCATACTGAAATAACAGGAACTAATATATTTTCTTATTACTGACTATTCCCACCCTTTGGCCCAGTGTTCCTAAAAAAAAAAGAATGCCAAAGGCATAAAAAATGGCAAAATAAGGTCTGATTGCTAAAAAAAAAGTACACGTAACCCCCTCCACCCTTTTTGAAATATCTCCTTTATTCACAACTGGCAACATAGTCTCCAGACCTGGAGTGCTTTTTAAAATGAATTACATGGACGAATGATATTTTCTTATATACAACTGGGCAATTTCACTTTCATGTTCCTGAATTTGAATTTTAGAAACTTGTTTACAATATCTAAAATACCAGGCATTTTATGATATGTATTCACTTGTATGTAACCAATACAACATTGTCTGATACATATGTCAATCCAAAATTGTGGAAAATGGCATTTAAAAACCTAAGTGTTTAATGAAATTGTGATTACTACAGGTATATTTTGCTAGAAAGTCACCAATTTTGAAATTTTTATATTTGAGCAGAATTTTTCACTTTTTGTCCTCCAAAAAGTATAATTTTGCATTCTGGGGTGGAAATGATTTTGCTTTCGGCTGCTGGAGTCTCATGTAAGTTATTAAACTGTCCCTTGGAAATGCATATATCTCATCAAAGTGAATGAGTTTTGAAGAAATATGGTTAACTATTGTCATACTCAGTTTCACTCTTGGAAAATCAAAAACACTCACTTACCTTTCTCCTTCGGCAGGATGGCATTTACTCCCAATCGTTACTTCAGAATTCATTACTTCTTCATGTTCCAAATCAGAAATATCATTGTCACTGTCTTCGAATGCACCGAACTGTGCACTACTGTCACTTGCAACAAACTGTTTACTTTCCTCCTCTCCAAACGCACTCATCCCAGCACCGTATTGCTGGGAGGAGCTGCCACTAACAGTGTTCGGGACAACAATCATCTCCTCCTCCTTTGGTTCCGATTTAACTGTAGAGGGCGTTGGGTGCCAACTGCTTCCAACCGTCTCTTCCTGAGAAGGAACATCTTGGGGTTCAGTCTTCACTGCACAACTCACAAAGTTAGGGGGTGGGCCTTGATGCGAGGACGAGATACATTCCTCAAAATCTCTCTTCCGTTTGCTGCCTGCCTTTGCTTGAGGCGATGACGATGAGGCACTCGGAGCCTGCAAAAGACATTTCACATGTGAATGAGTACCATGTACTAAAATGTAAGACAAAATAAACATACTCTTGGGAGTGTTGCTCCAGAATTGATGCCCACGCCATCTAGTGACTGAATGTGCAGTGATTGATTCACAAACTCACAAGGTTTGGCGATTTAGCTTGGCCATGGATCAGAGTTGGAAATTAGCAGTCACAAGTTGTAAACAAAATGTGACTAGAATTTTTGATTTTGCACCCCCTTTAAATTTCTCAAGTCATTACTTTGCTGAGCAGAATCAGACACTAAGAGTGTTTAATGGACAGATCAGTTCACTAATTTCTTATGCAATGCATTGGTTGTTCTGGCTGCTTTCATAACTAGAGCTTGGACATTTTTGTGATAAGAAATCTCCCTCACTAGTATTTACAAGTGCTTCTGTTTCCAATACACAATGTTTGGGCCCATTTCTAAGGCTTTCTTCAGGCTTAAAACATTATCATTATTATTATTTATTATCTTAATAGGGTTACATTTAAGCCGTACAATATTTTATTTAGTTCATTATTAATAAAAGTAATGACTTGATGCCCTATATACAAGGTAACCAAAAAAAGTTCTTGCCGTTTTTGAGGTCCCATTAATCATGCGCTCACAGAGAGGAAACAAAATGACGCATGTGCCTGCCAAGCGATCGGGAGTTAGTCTGACCATCGATTGTCAGTAATACAGGCACGTTGCGCACACACAGCAGTCATAGCTCGTCCAGTGTCAAAGAGGAATGGAGGTATCGAAGCAGCTTGTTCGCGTGTGTTTGTTGTATGACTTTAAAGTGGGGCTGTCAGCTGTCGCATCAAGTCGCGGCATTTGCCAGGCATTTGGGGAGAATGCCGTGAACGAACGCCCTGCCAGGCATTGGTTCCAGAAATTCAGTTCAGGAGATGTGAACCTTTTGGATGAACCTCACAGTGGACGACCACATGTGTTGGATGACGAGGCCCTGAAAGCAGTCATCGAGGAGGACAGTGGTCTAACGTGTGATGAACTTGCAGAAAGGTTCCATGTTTCCGCTGAAACAGTCCGACTGTACCTGCATGGGATAGGGAAGTCATACAAGTTAAGCAAGTGGGTACCCCACACATTGTCGGCAGCCAACAAGGAACAACGAGTGACACCCTGTTTGTCCTTGCTCACTCGGCACCTAAACACACCCATATTTGATCACTTGCTCACTGGTGACGAAAAGTTGGTCCTCTATGACACTCCCAAGCGTACAAGACATTGGGTGTCGCCATGTGACCCTGTTCCTCACACCTCAAGACCACGTCTGCACCCACGAAAGGTTATGCTCTCTGTATGGTGGAATTGTTGGCAAGTGGTGCATTATGAGCTCCTTCCACCTGGTCAAGCTATCACTGCTGTCCTCTACTCTCAGCAGTTGCAAAGGGTGCACCGTGCATTGCGGCAGAAGGAGCCGGCATTTGTGAATCGCAAGGCATTACTGCACGACAATGCCAAGTCACATGTGGCAAAGAGGACCCGGGAGACCCTTCAGCAACTTGGCTGGGAGACACTGTGCCACCCACCATATTCACCGGACCTTGCACCAACAGATTACCACCTGTTTCATTCCCTCGACAACCACATCCGTGGGAGATCCTTCGCAAATGAGGGAGACCTGCGGAACGCACTCACGGACTTCTTTGCATCCAAGCCCGCCGAGTTTTATCACCAGGGTATTGTGCAGCTGCAGGAACGTTGGCAAAACGTGTTGGATGCTGATGGAGATTACTTCGAAACCTAAAGGTACGTACAATCCACTGTACTGATCTTTGTTTATCAATGCTCTAGAACGGCAAAAACTTTTTTTGGCTATCTTGTAGTAAAAATGCCTATACAATAAAACTACATCTAAATAAAATGAAATGATTTACATGACTTATAGAATATTCTATAGCCTCATACATAGCATATATATTGAAAACAAATCGGAAGTTAAGGATGTGTGGGTGTGGATATGAGTGGATATGGAATTGACTTTTCGCAGAAAGAGCTTAAAATTTTAATTAATTATATGTAGAGAGATGGGGGGAGGGGAGAGCACTGAAAACAATATAGACTGCGAGTTAGAATTTATAAACATGTGAACGAAGAAGACGACAGAACTTTGCTTTGTTGGTACTGAGTTTAACCTTTGTTGGGAGTAACAAACTCACATCATGAGTTAAAAGTTAAAAAGCTCAAAAGGATCAAATAGTTAGTTGGAAGGATGGCAGCAAATTGAGGAGTACTATGATACAAGACAATGGGTTCTAGGTGTGTTGGAAATGCCATTCAATTGATTGATTTGGTTTATTTTACTTTGCTCTTCTGTCACTTTGGCTAATTGTGACAATGAGGATGTGATGATATGATGAAATTGATGAAAGGACATTAACATGGACCCCTGGTGTCGTAGCACACTATGTTAACCTTTCTGCTATGGAGGCCAGTCCTAGGATTACTTGAGGAACGGCCCACAAACAGATTGAAAAGTTGAAGAACTGCAAATTAGCCACTTGCAACACAAACAACACCTACTTAATAGCCAATATTGACAAACAAGCAATGTAAAATTCAAATCATTAGTTTTCTTTCCAAACACATAGCCTGGATAACATTATTGAATGGATTCCAGATCCTTCAATATCTCACTAAAAATTGCACATGAACCAGTTAGAATTCAGAAAATATAAGTAGTTTTGAAAACAGAAAAAAACATAAAATCATGTCTGGTGCATTTATTTGCACACGGAAGGCCGTAGGACAAGCCTAAGGGAAAGCATGGTTATTGCCAGCATTAAAAAATGTTAATGTTCACAAACAAAAGTACAGGGTGTCCATAAATTATTCATCCCATAACAGATCCAAATATCTTTACTATGTCAAATATCTTGGACACAACAGACATGGCATTACATTCATTGAATCAAATAATTTTTCGTGAACACAGTTCTCATTATTAATATACCTCTATATGGGCATCTTGAATGGTTTTCACAATATCAAATCTATTGACTAATTCACTCCATGTGTTGTGGATTATACCCACGGTAATGGATGCCACAGCCTCCTCGATCCAGATGCCACAGCCTCCTCGATCCAGAACTTCAATTCCACCTTTCTTGCTGTAGACGATGCCCGTCACGAAACCCCACTTAAAGAAATCTAGAGAATTTTGTACAGGAGATTTTTTTTTCCCACAACCACAACACACACATTGCCTTTTCCTGCACCATCGCCATATTACTGTTTTGCCGCAATGCATGATGGTACAGAGTATTGCCAAGTACATGGAAGAAATTTTGCAAGATGTTCTTCATGTTAGTACTATAGGGGAACCACAAGGAAAAAGATTTGCGCAGAACCGGGCCATGCTCGCAGGTATGGAGGAAGGAAGGGGAAAGGAGCCATCAATGTGGTCCGAGTCGGTGTTGCCAGGCCTATTGATTTCTTTGGAGATTTCCTTAATAAACTGTTGCTATGGGACTACCAAGAAACTGCTCAAAAACATGTTTCCTGCTCATCCAGGGTGGCTACAAACAAGCAGAAATGAAATTCCCTGACTTTTCCAGGTTTTCCAGGACAAAATTTATATTCTTCCCTGACAATTACAAACTAAACTAAATCGATGTTTTTGCAAATGGAAATAATAAACTCATACAGATCCAGGTATGGATTTGTAAAGTACCAATATTATCTTCAATGTAATTGATTAATTTTTCTATTCTCTATGATTTGAATTCAAACAGCAAAATAGTGAATTAGTAAACAATTCACGAGCTAGGGAAGGATTACTGAATTTTATCATACACAGTAAGTTTAAAATAAAATATTTGATTATTTTTAAAGTTACGACTAAATGAGATAAGAGTGAAGAGTGATTGATTAAGAAATACATTTTGTAATTTATCAGTCTCCTTATCCATTTTCGGTTTTATATGTGGATATTTCCACTGAGGTTTGAAACCCTCTGCTTGCAAGAATCATGAGTGCGGACTCATTTTTCGATGCATAAAGCTACTTCTGTCTTCTCTGTAAAGCAAACAACTTAACTCTTGCATATAAGTGAAACAATTGAATTGTACAAAAGAAAGTGTCATATTTCCTTGCATTATCAGTGGGATTTTTGCTTCAGTACAGTATATCCAAGTGAAGTACTGTGTAACTGACAACATGCAGTTATACCATTATTGCTGACGAAAAGGGTATGTAGGTATTAGAAATTTAACACAAGGAGTTTATAGAATTGCACTGTATATGTACCTAATTTAATTTCAGGAAGAAGTGGCATGCAGCCGTAATCTGGTACAGTTGCAATGCAGCCATAATCTGGTACAGTTGCAATGCAGCCATAATCTGGTACAGTTGCAATGCAGCCATTTTAGGAAAGTTCTAGGTTAAAGATTGCAGCTCTCATACAGTCTCCCACCGACTGCAATGTAGCCTACGTGTAGTAATCAGATTTTCGCATGCTCAGAATTTGGCACAGAGCCACCAGCAATTGTGTGAGGTGTGCAGAACGGACGTCGCGAGTGATAGTATGGTCAGACGATGGTGAAGACAATTCACAGAAGGCCAATCGAATGTGCATAACCCCATACCACCGAGTACATGCGGGCCCTTTGCATCACTTCAGGTGAGAGATCTTGGACCACTCACTGTACAGCCCTGGCCTTGAATGTACAGACTTTCATCTCTTTGTTTAACTGAAGAGGTTTCTGGCAGGGCAAGGATTTGACAGCTACACTGCGGTAGAGATAGTTCCAGTCTTGCTGTCAGGCACATATGCCATGGTAGTGCCATGCTACGACAAATGCCAGAACAACAGTGGTGATTATGCTGAAAATTAGTTTAAACTCACTGTTACTAATGCAATAAATTACAACTGATATTGTTGTTTTATTTATGCCTAATTGGTAGGGACCTTGATTTTTTGTTATTTTTTTTTTAAAATTGGTTTATTTTTTATTTTTTACAATTCGGTGTTATTTCCCCAAAATTCACATTTTCATTTTGGCATATTTTCTGGCAAATATCTGAAATTATACCTTCATGGTGTTTTTAAACTAGCTACTGTTTCAAATTGTAAGTCGCATGGCCTACGCCTCTTCGTGCGAGTTTGATATCTTGAAAGTTATTTTGGGAAAGTTATTTTCCATACCCCCTTTTTAATTTTAAGGTAAGGGTTTTAGATAATGGAATTTTCCCGGTATATACTGAAGGGTGCATAATGACCATAAGTGGCGACACACTCAAAAAATTTAAATCAATCAATCTCATGTGACAGATACCGATATATTATGGCACCAAAAATTGGCATTATCTTTTTTTGACTTGTTAGTGTTATGTTTCCCAAAATTCGCGTTTTTGTTTTAGAACATTTTTCTGCCAAATATACCGAAACCTAATACTCCATTGAGCTTTTAAACTACAATTTAAATTGTAGGTCATATGGTCTACGTATTTTCGTAACAGTTTGATATTTTGGAACAGATTTTTGTGGAAGTAAACTTAAAGTGCTCCCCTGCACTTTGCCATGAAGGTGTATAGGGGTGTGGAGTTAGAGCCCCACACTTTCTTGATCACGGTTGAAGGTAGGGGATGTGATCAGCACCACGCTCCTGACTATCTTTATCCCTCAAAGTTTCCTCCAGGTACCCGCTTGATATGACGCTGAGTGGGCGCCTGAGCAGTTTGAATAGGTAGAAAAGATCCCGGTTCTCCCCCGCAGGGGATTGATCTCGGGTCTCTCACATGGTAGTCAGATGCCCTAACGACTCGCGCGACAAATACTGAAGATGTGGCTCCCGTGTGACAGTTGATACGCACTCGATCTCCTGTTAGAACCCTGCCACTTTGCTCTGTGATGCAACTGGTTTTGATAGAAGTTGAAAAAATCGTGGGAAATACATGATTTAATCTGTCTGTCGGAATTATTCCATGTATAAAACAGGCACTATAATTTACTCTTGAATAAAATGTTGGAAAACTTGCACGTTCTATGTACACAAACATGGCCTAGAAAAGACAAGAATGTTGTATTTCATGGAATTTTTAGTTTCTTTAGGACATCTTTTAAAAAAATTGCTAAAAACGCCAACAATTTGCATTTTATGCCAAATTCACAATATTTCGATATTTCGAACGGGCGAAAAATGTGTAAAGACATCACTGCACATTCCTAAACATAACTTTGGAGCAATTACCAGTTTTCACGGAGTTTCAACAGACAGGACAGAGTGTGGCGTTAATTTCATTGGAACACTAGCAGAAAATTTGAGGTTGGGAGCATGCACTTTCCAATTTTTATAACGTTCACCAAAGCAGATTTATGTTTCATTTTTTCGTGATAGTATTCAATATATATCTCGTTTCGTTGCATTCTTCTTGATATCTAAGAATAGTGCAATGTCATTGTAAACGTATGTTAACTTGTGTGAAACCAGTAATATGTCAGGATGATGAAAGAAAACCTTCGTAAGCACTAACTAACTAACTAACTCTCTAGCCTTCTTAAACCCGAAGGTTCATGGCTGCAGCAACACAGGCCTTCCATCTGTCCCTATCTTGAGCAAGATCTATATACTCTTTCCCATCCCTACCGATTTCCCTTAGGTCCATCTCAACGTTGTCCCTCCATCTTCGTCTTGGTCTTCCTACAGGTCTCTTACCATCTGGTTTCCCAACAAGAATCCTGTAAACTCCTCTTTCCTCTCCCATTCGTGCCACATGGCCTGCCCACCTTCGTAAGCACTGCTACATTAAATAATGTGAAGTGAGCCAGAAGATTAATAAAATTCCAGCAGCATATTTGCAGTCTAAAGCTCTTCTTGTTTATGTATGCGATTTTTGTTGGATGTTGCAGTCCAAAGACATCCAACAAAAATCAATTCCATACGAGTGCCATTCATGCAATTTCTGTCGCATGTTGTAGTGAGATACTTTGTCGATTTTGAAAATAATCGTATATATCAACGAAGCATATTTGTTTCCATGTTCCTTCAGTTTGTCCAACGAAATGCCTTACTACAACATTCGACAACCATCGGACGGCGCCACCCGCTCCCATCCCCTCTATCTGTTGACAGTTCTGTCCCCTTACTACTCCCATACGGACAAGAAAAAATGATAATTCATTGCATTTTCCACGTAATATTTAGAGGCTTAACACATTTTTCTGCACCTCCGGAAATTTCTCTCTCTCTCTCTCTCTCCTGCCATCACCGCTTTCTATCGCCGTGGTTGTATTGTGTATAAAAGAGGCCTAAAAGTTGAGCCCGAAACTTAGCAACAAGATTTCCTGTTCCCGTGCAAAGTTCCATAACGATATTATTATTATATAAAAAAAAAGTCAATCAAGGCAAATTCCCTGACATTTCCCTGACTTTCTTTGACACCTCAAATTCCCTGACTTTTCCCAGTTTTCCAGGTCTGTCGCCACCCTGTCATCTTACTTGAGCATAGAGGGGAGATGTAGAGCAGAGCATGTGCAACTCCACTCAGCCATGAAAAGTGATAATAAATATTATTACTATTATTACATTACTATTTTTAGATTATTCTATTTTATCCCAACCCAAAACCTATTTCTATTCTGGTTGTTTTACATTAATTTTGTGCCTCTACGGGACAGTATGACGGCTGCCACCTGGCCCCCTTTCCAGAAAATGAAAGCCAATCTAAATTTCAAACATATAAGTTGATTTCCGTCACAGTAATTTACATCAATTATTATAATGGGGATGCAGCAATGTGATAATTTCAAACTCAAGTGGTGTTTCTTGAGGGGGCACTATTACGGGGTAGTATGCCTCCTTTACCCCCTGAAAAAATACCTTGTTTGCCCCTCCCTGGAAAGAATTTGTGGCCGTCCAAGATTAGGGGGCAAATGCCACTCAGTGCGCATGCCCATGCCTCTCTCCTCGAGAACGTTATACATCCGCTACTATTAGATCATTTTTTTAGTAGAACTTTACACTCAAGAAACAATCTCCCAATTTTTTTCAAGTCTCACCTGGCAACACTGCACTGAAGACCCAAAAACGGTTGGGAAGATGCACGAACGCTTGTGGTCAATCTATAACAACCTCCACTCCACTTGCATAGAAATTTTTTTATGGACAACGTTTATGGGGGGAATAATATCTGTTCATGCTGTACATTGAACTATCAAGATATCAGGGCAACAGCAGACAATGCAAGTTACCTGTGTGATAATTATGGATCAAAGTTGCAAATTGATAAGTACAACATTCAAATTTTTATGTGTTAACAAAAAGAACACATTGTTTCTGGCTGATAGGGTGCACACAGTTTGTGTCTTAGTTTAAAACAGTATTTCAAACAGGGTAGACAGAGAGAAAGAGAATAGGTGGGTGGGTAACTGCACCCAAACTTAAAAAATCTGCTACTTCAGATGATTGTGCAAAACATATATTTTTACAATGGAATTGATAGAACTGTGTCCAGCAGAAGTGATGCTCTGCTCTCCATGTTTTCAATAAAATATCATAAAGTATGAAAGTAACACCACAGAAGATATTACTTTCAAAAAGTGATACATAATTTTATTCTAAGTTCACTACACCAATAAATAAGCAGTTTCACTGGACCAGTTCGTGATTTACCTTGAATCAGGAACAATGTATTTAACTTAAAAACCAATTATTTGTGTTTATCTCATTATTATTATTAGGGGTGTGCAGGACAGAATTTTTTTGGTCCAGATGGGAATCTTTTTTAATCCCGACATTTGGGATGGAAAAATTAACGAATGCAATTTGTTCCAGCATGGCATTTGTTATGCAGTTTCCGATAGGTAACTATCGGAAAAATTTTAATCTATTCCAGTTTTAAAAAAAATAAGTACATTATAGTATGTATATAAGAGCCACGGTGGTCTAGTTGGTAGAGCATCTGACTGATACATGGGAGACCAGGGTTCGATTCCTGGGTTACGTGATCTAAGGTCGGAAGCTTTCTGGCTTTGTTCGCACATAAAGCAGCTCTAGGGCTCACCCAGCCTCACATCGATTGGTACCTGGGGGAAACCCTGGGTGGGGGGGGGTGTAAAGGTAGCCGGAGCATGGAACTCATCACATCACCTCCAAAATGGCCAAGATCGAGAATGTGTGCAGCCCTAGTTCAACATCCCCTATATGTTTTGATTGATTGATTTGGTGTTTTAAGTCCACTTTATGCACAGAAAGGCTAATCGGGACTGGACATACAGTTTAAAGTGGGATCCGAACCACTATGTGCCTCCACCGGGTATCGAACCTGAGTCCCCTTGATTACAAGGCACCAACGCTACCACTGCACCATCGGGGAGGCCCTCATCCCCTAAATGTGTCTTATGTCACAGTGCTATATGTATGGGGATTTTACCTTTACTTATAGTATGTATGTACACACAGTTGCTTGTTCATTGTTATTTCAGCTCTTGATGCTTTGGTCAGTCTTTCTTTTAGCGCATTTATAACAATCATTTCTTACATGAATTTTAGTGAGGTTGCTACTTGTAAGATAATGAAGCATGCCTGCTGAGGGGTCAAACATGTGTGACATTTTCCGGACCATGCACACATTTGTTATGCAGGATGTTAATTGTGCAAGCCACCATTGTACTTACATTGATTTACTTCAAGTGACATATTGTTTATTTCCACCACTTTTTAAAAAAATCAAGTAATATTTTTTTCTATTTTTAAAACTTGCCATATCTAATTTCTCCATTGAGTGCACATCTCAGGATTTTCACCACTCATTATACTTGTATAGCAGTAACAACCTGTCAAGATACATAATTTTATTTGGTATCCTAACAGATGCAATGAGATTAAAAGGTTCCAAAAAATGAACAATTTAGGGCAATGTATGTGCCGAAGTATTTTGGTCTCAGTCCCGTATGTGGCTTTTGCCCATTCATGCCACACTAAGAACCAAATCACAGAAATATTGCTCCCTGGAAGGAGAAAAAAAACCTTGCAAGTTCAATGTCTTGAAAAATTAAAATCTCAATTTATGTGGAAATTTCCAATTTAAGAACGGGGAAATTTTATTAGGGCTGGTAGTAACAGTATTGAAAAGTATCAGTGAGAATTTATCAATAGTAAATCAATACATATAATAAGAATCAAATACTTACACTAATATTAATCAATATTTTGAAAAACTTTTAATATTACATTTTTTAAGCATTGATATCGGAGGGAATCAGTGAAGTATCGGTATTGGTTCAATGAGGTATCGGCTTAGCCATAAATTTTATCCTATAATTTACTGCAAAGAATATTTTTCACCTGAGGTTACAAGTCATAGCAACTGAAATAATATAATTTTCATAAATCTCTGGAATACTTATAAAGGAACAAAAATGTACCACTTGTAAACAAAAATTACCAAATACTATCAATGTGTGAGTATACTGAAGTAACAATAGAGGAAAAAGCAATGTATAAAACATTAGTATTTTTCAAAACAGTAAAAAAAAACATAAAAACAGTTGATAAAAAATGGAATGAACCAATAAAAAGAGATAATTTTTAATTCTATGTAGTGTCGCGTTCAGAGTTGGTTTTATATTAAAATTCACAAACTAGTGTATATCGCATTAGAAAGAAAGAAAGAAAAAAATAAAAAGAAGAAGAAGAAGGAGGAGAGAGAGATCGTGCGAGAGAGAGAGAGAGAGAGAGAAAGCTGTAGAGTATGAAAATAGTTGCCAAACAATATGTACTAATGTCCGTTCTTTAACTTTAGAAATATGGAGGGGGAAAGGGGGGGAAGAGCTGAAAATTAGCTATCTGGAAAAGCTATGGAAATCATTATAAAAAAGAAGAAAGTTTTTCTTACCAGTTCCAAGCATTTTTTCTTTCATTAGAATATTCAAACCCTGGCTTTCAAAGTAAAAATTACATAGGTTTAGTTCACTGTTTACTATGCATTTTTCATGATTAATTGCCCTCAAATGAAAATCAAAATGTTTAATTTCACAAGTTCAATTTTGCTTCTGGAGGTAAGTATGAATGACGAACAGCTGAAATACCTGATGGGAAAATTTCAATATGTTATTAGGACCTGTGACATTTCAGCATGTCATGCTGACCCTCTCCCATGTAGCCCACAACAGTGTTAGTCAGTGCACTATCAACAAGGCCTCCTTTTCCTTGCACACTGTTCTTAAGGAATGCATATATCATTCTGGTTCTGAACTACATGTTTACCATCTTGCATTGCTAACACACCAGTAAAACTTTCACAAGTTATGTTACACCCTGTACTTGCCACAATGAACCCACCACTACTGTGCTCACCTCTTGGCTTGGCTTCTTCTGAATGCATTCTTCCACTGCCGACACGTAGCTGGTGAGAAGATTCTCTGACTCATGGCACATGTCTCGGAAGTCGTGGAAGTTATCCAACTTATTCACGCATGGCACGCACACAAACTTCGGCAGCAAGTCACGATCCGTAACCTAGAGAGAAATCAATACAAAAGCAATCAGTAGTAATGAGCACGAAGAGAAAGGTAATTATGTGCACTATGCAAAGAATATGAGAAAATGATAATATAATTAACCTATATACATTTGACATAAGTCTTTCAGCAGCTGAATAAAATATCAACTGAGCATTGTTGTCACTGTAGTTCTCTTGTCTGTAAATTTACTCTAGGAAACTAACTGCAAATATGTGCAGTTTGTCTAACTCTTCATTCCTCTTGTCACTTAGTGCACTATCATCTCAAGAGCATTTGTATTAGTGCTGCACTGAGCATTTTTCGCTCTGGCAGCAAATAAAATGCTAGATGGCATACAGAATTGATAGGCCTTCCGCCCAAGCAAAAAACGCTCGAACGAGTGGAATACACTTGAACTGTCATTTGTCTAGGGTAGTGGGTAGTGGGATCATGAAGTAAAAGACAATGTGAAATTGAAAAATAAGTGAACATAGTTATCATCTCCATGTTAAAATGCAGTTTTGAATCTTACCGAGATATATGAACATAAAATAGATGATTATGGGCTGAAACTACCGAGGCTGACATTTTATGTTTCTACGATTATTGCCACATTAAAATGATGTTCGATTCAATGTTATAACTGCATTTTATTATTTTGCAGAATATGATAATCTATTTGGTAAGTGAACAATTGTACTGCTTATTAGGTTCTGAAATATGGGACGTTGCCAATCATTCCACTACAAGTACAGTACGCTCAAGCCTGGGAGAATCGAACGAGTTTGAGTGAGTGAAAGTGGTCCCTGCAGTCCTCTGATTTGTATGTTTTTTTTATATTATACTCTTGCGCACAAAACTAGCATACAAGTCTTCAAGTCACTTTTGTGCCTCTTAAGGTTTATTCGTGACAATACGGATGTATGATAAAAGTGACGAAAGGACACTCACAAAGAAACATTACTGGCCTCTGTAACTCTCAATTGTTGCAACAAATTTAAAATTCTTGCAGCTATTTTAATACTTAGCCAGTAAACAGTTTGCTCTGGAATGGTGGTGACTTGCTTGTGCAGATTTATCAGAAGAAATGTTACTCTGTCTAAACAACAAACATTATTTTTTTAGTCTCCAAAGAAAATATAGTGTATTGAAGAAGACTCGTCTATTCAAAGAAATGCTAATTATGGTGAATTACTTGACTTAAAAATGTTAATTTTACAAAACAATCTAACCATGCATTGAACAGCTCCCTCTCAATAATACAATAGTTATAGAGTTACAAAAATGTGTTTTAGAGTTCTTTGACGTCACGATGTCACTCAATGCACTTGCCGACAACCATTAGTAATAATGGTACTATTATTTTCTTCTTTTTGTAGTGCCGAACTTCAGTTAAAGTTCTCTTCCACTGTGCAGGAATCTGCTTACTGTAAGCTGTCAGTGGTCGGGTCCGCAGTTTTCAAATTAAGTTTTGAGCGAAATAAACTGAAATAGATACCATATAAATATGTATGATTCTCAAAACTAAGTTTTCTCAATTATCATGTGTCCAGTTTCATAAATTGAATTACAAGAACACAAATTCGCTTGAAAAAATCCACATTAAAGAGAAGTATAGATATGCAGGAAAACATAATGAAGCCCATTAACGTCTACTTAACATAAGTTTTTGTTATTTATTAATTACATTCATGTTCATGAAACTATTAATTAAGGTATAAAAAAGTTTTCTGAAAATCTATTGAAAATCTTATCTGGAATACCTTACCATCTTTGGAACCTTGCAGCACTTTCACGGTATAGTCCATAATAATTATGGTGTGCAAGCATACTACACTGTCGGGTCTAGCCTCCCCCCCCCCTCCCCCGGCTTCTGGTGAAATATAGTAACCCTAGTCTCGGCCAGAGGTCAGAAGTAGCATGCTACTGTAGCTTGCTATAAAATTTGTAGCGGTGTTACATTTTGAAAATTGAAGCTGTAGCGAAGCTACAAAATTCCTGTAGTTATTGCGAAAATTTCACTACTATTTCTTCTCGGCATTTTGAGGTAAATTTTGAATGTGGCAATAGCGTCAAAGAAAATTTCGACAATAATGCTTACTTTTGCAGGAGATTCATAAAGACAAATTCTATTACATGGAAATACGGAAAATCTATATTATAAATATCTTGATATCGCAGATTATAAATATCCATGTAATTTATTTCAGTAGAGAATAATTCTAATATCCAGATAACTAACTGATGTATATGAATATATTCTGGCTAACAGCTACTTTTTTTTTTTAGCTGTATCACTCTTTTGGGTAGAAATATGCCTAGTTTGCTCCACCTCCGGAACAAATCCTGTGGATATCCATGGTGTAAGAGACAGCAAAATGTCATTAATTACTGTGTACAACACAACTTTCAGTGCAAAAACGAGCGATCAATTTACCACTACAATGACAAAGCAATAGTGAGATCAATCAATGACTCAGTACGTTAACAGCATTGATCATTGTTAGTACATAGGTTATCACCAGCAAGAAATTATTGTTACAAGAACGATAGATATACACTTTCTAGAATTGAAGTTATTTTTGGCATAGATAATATTTCTTCACATATTTTAAAATTGCAATACGTTTTGAACACTCGGGTTTACACGTCAGATTCCTCAATATATTTTATGATATTGTAAAACGTACGTACTGCTGAGACTATAATTTTCTTTAATTAATATCAGTTTCCAAATTTATGTATTTTTCCTACTTGAACGTCGCTTTTCTATAACTTCCGCTACTGATGACAATGAGGATACATGGTTTATTTAGTAATTCTCTTATCCACAATCGCTTCCTGCCACTTTTGGCTTATTGTGAGAATGATGAAGAATGATGGGCAGTGTGGAGAATGAAGGAGCAGGAGGATCCCATTCTCCCAACTAGGCGTCTTTCCTAGTTTTTGTTTTGAATCCACTTTATACACAGATAAGCTATTTTTTTTATGAAGAAGTAGCTCAAACATAGCGAGTGGTACACATGAGTAGCATAGTGAGCTACTTTTGGGTAAATGTAGTTGTAGCTGTAGCGAAGCTACATTTTGGAAGAATAGCTGTAGCTGTAACGAAGCTACTTTTAAAATGTAGCATTTTGATCACTGGCCTCGGCCCATTAGCTTGCAGTAAATGTAAGTCATTTCATGCTATAGTATTATTTTATTGACTCTCATACTCTAATTTTTAACTATAGTTAATTATACCTAATCACCAGTGGCATCTTGTGGCCTCAAATTTGGCCGGGGCTTATTTTTTAAAGAATTTAAAATATAATGACAATTCACATGAATTACAAAAAATAGGTTTTTTTTCTTCTAGACTACAAAACTGGACTTACTTTTTTGAAAGAATTTAAAATGTAATGACAAATTACATGAATTACAAAAAAACGGGTATTTTTCTTCTAAACTACAAAACTGGACTTTTTTTTAAAGAATTTAAAATATAATGACAATTCACATGATTACAAAAGAAACAGGTATTGTTGTGAAACATACCTTTCTACGAACGTTGACTCCTGTTCTTCTGCTAAGCAAATTTTGTTATTACTTTTTCGTTGAAGCCCTCTATGTTTGAAATGTATTCTTTCTCTATTGTAAGCAAGTGCCAAGGCATTTGGTCTGTCTTGTCCCATTGCATTTCTTAAGCAGGTTTTAATACGCTTCAATGTGCTGAAACATCGTTCAGATTCAGCTGTTGCCACTGGAGTTAGAGTTTGTTTTTCAACTCTTCACTACAATAAAGAACACGAAGTTACCTCTCCTATAAAGGAATAATAAATCTGGGAAGATGCCTCTGTTTAAAGATTGTTCTCTTTCATTATGTCCTCGTAGAGCAAGTTCATGTCGACCACAGAATTTTAAGCAATCGATAATTCTATTTAATATATGCCTATTTTTCCGGACAAATTCATTGTGTCTTGTAATTGACAGCCTATGTAATTCATCAATTTGTGTTCGAACATCAACCCTGCCAAACTCACTCAAACATAGCGAATGAAAGCCACCAAAACACTACACAACAACATGCGACGCAACGGAAGTAGCTCCGAATCAGCATTCAAATCCATTGCACTCTCCCCTTCTCTCTCTGCTAGTATGTGACCTTCACTGTAGCTTAGGTGGGTGTAGGCCACGCCTTCCTTTGCGACGTGCCCCGGAAAGCGATAATTGACATCAATGCCGCTAGGAGCGCTGTTGTATCCATTGAAACAGAGGATGAATTTACGTGGTTAAAAATCGCCTTTTAAAAGACGGTGTGATAGTTATGTGTTATGGTGATTGATAATTACGTAAATACGTCCGTTTTTCTTTAGGGGCTAAGCCCCGGAAGCCCCAAGGGACGAGATGCCACTGCTAATTACACTTGAGCAATTCCAGAAAATTGTCAACCTGGTGTGTGAAAATCAAAGTGTAACCAAGTAGCATGTATTATACCTTGTTGGAAAGAAAACTTCATGTAGATTTATGTAGTATAATTATCTCCTAATGTAACTGATTTTTGCAGCTGCAGTATAAAAAAATATGATGGTACTGCTAGTTGGAGTTCGCATTGTATAAATAATGGTTTTATTTCAACACCTATAAAATAATTCAGAAACTATCTACCTGAAAGTTAATTATATTACTAGAATGTGCAAACAAATAACATTCTTTTGCACAGAAATTGTATACTAAAAATATCATGTAAGAAGAAGTAATGCACGCTAAACTTTATTAAGCAGTAGTGTCAGTCTGTTACCAAAATATTTGAAAAAGTTTTTTTATAAGAAAATCCAAAGTGATAATTTCATAAAACTTTATATCCTGTGTTAGGTTTACCCAGACTACTCAGACAAAAAATTTCACAGTTATATCTTAAGGCATTAGGGTATTATGGGTAGGTAACGGACTGACACTGGTAACAGACTGACTTTGGTAACTGACTGACATTATAAGGAGAAGTTATATAAAATATTAAAAAACTTTCATACATGCTATCTGACAGTCCTGCTTGAACTTTTATTACTCAAAATGATTTTTATAAAGTTATAAAATAATGTTAGTTTTATTATAAAATCATTTTTATTGTAAAAATCATACTTAAATATATTTTAACAAAATATATTTTCTTTTGTTTCGAGATGCTAAGATTAAGCAATGCTGAGAAGCAGCAGAATTATAGACAGTGTATGAAAAAAAGGCTTGTTATGAAGAAGTAAAGAGAAAAGATGCTGAAAGACAAAAAATAAAAAGAAGTGCACTTAGTGAGAGAGGTAAACAGCAGCTTAAGAAGAAAAAACGTGAATACAAACGGAAGGAAAGACAGAGGAAAAGAGAAACTACTGCCGCTGTTTCTCCTGAAACACCGACAAAAGTGTATTCATCACGTCAATCATTTGGGAAAACAAAAAAAGTGCATCATCTGCCTTACCTGCTTCCCCCAGAAAGAGACGAGCTCATATAGTTGATTTTACAAGGAATGAAGGACTAAAGATTAGTAATAGCTCTACAGCTCCCTCAAGTGCTCAATCTGAATCAGAAACTAGAAATGTTATAAAAGAATTTTACTCCACAGATGAAATCTCTTAGCAAGCCCCTGGAGCAAGACACTAACTGTGTGCGAAGGTGGAGTAAAAACAAAATATCAGAAATGGTACTTACTTACAACCCTTCAGGAAGCATATGCAGTATTTTGCTTGAAACATGCTGAGATAAAAATAAGTTTTTCCACTTTTGCCGATTGCAGGCCCAAGTTTGTGAAAATGTTTGTGTTTGCATGACACATGAAAACATTAAACTGTTATTAATCGCCCTCCATTCTTCAGGTATACATGTTTCTACAGAATTTCGGCCATGCCATTTATAGACCAGATAGTATGTAGTCAAGATAATGAACCTTGTATGACTGGCAAATGCAAAATATGTACAGACTTAAATTCCATAACAGATAGTGATGAAAGTGAAACAGATCTTTCAGAGTTCTGTAAGTGGTATGAGTGGGTAAATACTACTAACAGTGTTGAGAAAACTGAAAAGACTGGAACTGTCCAAGATTGTTTTAAGTCTCTGTCAGGAAAAATTCCACACTTTCTGCATCATACTTTCATAAAACGTAAACAGCAGATGGCTTTCCAGGGAAGGATTCAAAACTTAATGAAGAAGAAGATGTCTTACAAATTGACTTTTCTGAGAACTTCACATGCAAGGAACAGGATGAAATTCAATCTGCCCATTGAAGCAATAAACAAACTACCGTTTTTACAGCTGTAACTTGGTTTCACGATGGAACTACATCACAAAAAAAGTATTTTGCTATTGTATCTGACTGCTGTAATCATGATAAATACAGTGTACATGTATATTTTAGATTATCTCCAAAAAGAATCTTGGATTACCAATTTCCAGTCTTCATATTTTCTCAGATGGCGCAGCTTGACAGTTTAAACAAAGGTACACTTTATGTAACATCATATACTTTTTTACAGCAGGAACAAACAACATTGAGTGTTTTTTTTTCAACTTCCCATGGTAAAGGGGCTGTAGATGCAATTGGGGGAGAAGTAAAGAGGATGGTGAGGGAAGCTGTAATGGCTGGGAAGACTTCAATTCACTGTGCACATGAATTTGTCACATTCCTTCAAGAAAAGAAGACAAAAATTGTAGTAGCAGAAATCCCAATTTTCACCATAGAAGACATGAAAGCAACACTACATGAACACTGGCTTAATATTCAACAAATTCCAAACACACACAATATTCACCATTTCAAAGTCATCTCTAAAAATGTCATTGAATGCTCCAACTATACAGGATTGACTGAGAAATTTGTTCATTACTTCTTAAAAAATCAGTGTTCTGGAAGTTACGAAGTATTACAAAACAGTTCTTTGGAAGTTGAGAAATATTATGCAGTATTTTATGATCAGACATTTTATATTAACAGAATATTAACCATGGACAATGATGAAATATCGTTCAGTTAACAGCTTTTTCTGGACCTAATGATATAGAAACTGTAAACAAGAAGTTTTCATTTTATGGTCCAGTTGAATTGTAGGGTGCTGGTCCTTTTGAAATTCCACATTTAAGAGAAATAGAAAAATAATTTAAAGATTTTAAGAAGGCAGCAGTGTAACATTGTCATACAGTATTAGCACAGTTTATATACCTTATTTCCTTTGTACAGTGTTTAAATAGTTCTAGTGTTACTTATTATTAATAGTTTTTAGTGTTACTTTAACTAATTTCAGTTATATAGTAAAGAAAAACATTTTTCTTAGTAAGAATATGTGAGTCTGTTGAGTTTATGAATATATTTCAGAAGGTGTCAGTCCGTTACCATACATGTCAGTCCGTTACCAGGCTTATTTTATTTTTTTCTGCACCACTGAATAAAACTGAAGCATTCAGATTTTGCTGTCTTACTGTACCACCTTCCACTATTAATCATTGAAAAAGAGAAGTACTTAAGTGTCCAACTTTCAGAGAATTTTATCAAAACATTCAGTAATTTGAAACGGTGGGTTGACACATGGGTCAGTCCGTTACCATGCATTTTTTAATTATTTTCTCCATAGTCAGGCAAAATTGTGGAAAGTTTGTTACTGGGTTAAAAAGTACTCTTTCTGTTATCTAACATGTTGATGTTTTGGAAATTTAATATTGCATATCTGCCTAATTAAATATTTAAAAAGCTGAAGAAAATCTTCTAAAGTGTCGGTCCGTTACATCTGGAATTGCTCACTTAACTAAATTCAATTGAATTGCATATCGGAGGTAAGGAGGAATTTAAAAATATTTCAATTACGTAATTAGTATTATAATTTGATATCTATTTTTATTTATAGAATTTCAGAGCGTGGTTATTGGAAAACAGGAAAGAATGCCCATTTTTGTTCTCACGATGATAAAAATCAAAGGCATACTCAAAAAAAAATTTGGTTACGATAGCTTAACGTGAAATTGAATAAGCTAAATTTTGATGTAACTTGTTTTAAATTAGGTCTACTGGAGTTAATTGGAGTACAAATTCGGGTGTCCATAATTTTTAATCTGGTAGTAGCCATAATGATGAAGATATATTGTAACTAAGTGAAAAAGTGCCAAAGTCAGGATTCATACTTGGAGCTTTCAGTGTTGAGATCACCAGCCAATCATCCACCGAGGTCATTTCGGAGATTTGTGATTATGAAGGTACCGTGCGCTCATTTTGATTTTCAGCCGAGAGATCGGGAGAAGCATGGCGGACGGCGCTGACGGAAATGCCGACATTTGCGGCCTGTAATGCCCGCTTATTTTTATGGACATATGCAGACATTTATATAAATATTGCAAAAAAACGAGCACAAACCTGTGTTATAACACGCAAAAGTTATTCTGTAATTCATCCAAGTTCTGCTCTTATATACGGGTCATTCCATGGGAAGTCACCAGAATTGTCCGGAAACGGGTCGCCTCATAGTAACAGATTGTAACAAGCTTTTGTGCACGTATAGAGTTAGTAAGGAAATATCATTGTGTGAAATATCTCGTTTCAAAACATAATACATATTGTACAGGGTGCCTCTAAAGAATGTGATCCTTCAAAAAAAGTACAAGACACCGACATTTTCACATAATTGTTAAGGAACAACGAACTGAGATAGAAAGTATGTTTTTGCTTTATTGTACAAAGTAAAATATACTTGGTTGTAACGAAATGTAGATTTTGCCTTACCTTTATATGTGTATGCCCAGGAAGTGGTTGAAATTCATTGTCATTACGATGTGCGGCAGAAAATCAGGTAAGTTTATTAATTTCCCCCCTAATGAGGAAATCAGCCAAAGTCTTTATATTCGTCATAGTATGACTTCTATGTATGGTTCATCAGCACACACCCTCATATTGCTGTTTAATGTTTCTGGTTATAAATTACAGACACTTTTTACAGTATGTGTGGGAAAGAAAGTGCAAAATGAGGCTATTTCAGGAGTTAAAATCATGTAATGGGAAAGGTGGCAACACTATGCAGGTGGTATAATTGGAAACACCTGAACTTTGGTATTATTTACAGGAAATATGAAAATTGCACTCTGCCTCATTTGGTATCTGTTGCGGACATACGAAATGCGTGCAGTGTAGAATGTCCGTAATACGGAAGTTTTCAATAATCATATCCCAAGTCAACTGGAAGTTGTAAGTGGAAAGTAATTTCAAGGGATCAATCGGAGAGTTGCAATGTGGAATATAATTTTACATTGACAGTGAAGGTTGTCAATTTAGTTCACTGAAAACAGCTCATTTGTATTTCGCAAATGCAGTGTGAATACGTTGCACAGTTGCTGAATCCAGGGCAATGCCAGTCTTTGGTGAAGGCAGTATTCCTTTCTCAGCTCTCAGTTTTTTGGCTGTTTGTACCATGTACTCAGTAGTGTTGAAATATTCTTTAACCTTTGTTGTTTGCCAACTATGAGGAGCAAGTGTGAGTATTGGAAGCTGTTCAGCTCTCGAAGTCTTGATGAATTTCTGCTGGAGTTCTGACATGAGAAGGTTTTTCAGCATGAGTTTTTGTAGCCTCAGCAGATTCTTCTGACTCTTCAGAGATATGTAAAACTGCTGCAACATGCTTTCTAACACAAGATTGTATTTGCTTCATTTTTGCTTTTCCATACCTTTTCCTCTTCTCTTTGTTCACATGAGTCAGTGTCTTCATGGGAGATACTTGTATTTCATGCAGACTTGAATTCAGTCTCTTCGATGGACTAGCACTGCTGTCTGGAACACAATCACTGTCATTTACCTCATCAACATTACCCAAATCTTCATTCTGGTACTGTGTTTCTTTCACGTGTGTGTCACATTTTCCACACAATTTTTGCCCAGGAATCAGTTTACCACCACATATCCTTCTGTTTCTACAGTAATTGTCCTTAGTGACTTCTTACAAGGACCCTTGTGATAGAAAAATGGGTCGCAGTAATGAGAACCAAATATGTGAGAATAGTTTTGCAAGTAAACCTTTGCATGATGGAAACAAATGTTATCCACACTACCTATTCTAAATTTCAACAGTTCTTGATCTAAACCTAGCAAGGTGCTTACCAATATAGAGTGATGTAGGTGACAAGCATTGTCTATCTTCAAGCCTACACTGCACTGCACTCAGGGTTCATGTGGCACACAGCCCTGAGGCAATGCCATGTCTGTGTTTTTTAACTTTGAGTTATCACACACAGAATGAATGTCTTCCTCAAGTCTTACTGTTCTTCACACTAAATAATCTAAAAACACCACTACTCTCACCAAAATATTACGGTACACCACCAGAAGCCAGTCTCATATCACACAATAGATTTGGCGAGAAAACAAAAGTGTCCTGAAATTCACATGAAACAATTGAGTATCATGCTACCTTCATTTGGTGCAAAGGTACATAAACCTTAATCTTAAATCTCAGCTATCTTATCTACAGCGTAGGGTTCTTTGTAGACAACGAAACCAGACAGGATGCCTTCCAATGGAGACGTTTAAACGAATATATTATGTAAACACAGGATACATGGAGTAAGAATTTTACATGATAAGCTACATTCTTCTATAATTTTCTCGTTTACAGTCAATTTTCATCTCAATATTCTTCCTTTGTAATGGGCAGATCTGGATCGGGACTTCCTTCTTGATGGACGGTCTGGATCTGGACTTCCTTCTCAATATGGAGGATATGGACTTCCCTCTTAATGGACGTTCTGGATCGGGACTTCCTTCTTGATGGACGGCCTGGATCGGAACTTCCTTCTCAATGGACGGTCTGGATCTAGACTTCCTTCTTAATATGGAGGATATGGACTTCCTTCTTGATATGGAGGATCTGAACTTCCCTCTCGATATGGAGAATCTGGACTTCCCTCTGGATTTCAATTTATTTCGGTTTTGACTATTTAACAAATTCCTTTATCCTTTTCCAACTTTTTCCTCTAAGCTTTGGGAATAATACTAATATCCTCCCTTGGGGCTGCAATTGGAACGCGCCACCACTAACTAGGTACAACAGAGTGTATACTTGGTGCAAACGATTTACACGCGCATCCAAGTAGGTGCTACGGTTAAACCGCGCAACCAAAAAGTGCTGTGGGGCGTCGATCAGAACGCGCTCACCACTGATGTAAACAAAATTTCCCCTATAGGAATGGTAAATCAATCATACAGATGCAATATCTGTTCAAAGACACAAACTTGTATCATTGCTTTGACTTCCTTAATTTTCATATTAACTTACCTTGATTTGATTTATAAGATATATATATTAATTTACTTCTTTCATATTTATTCTTTGTCTTCTTATAATATATTCTATTGTTTTTCATCTTTCCAATTTGCTTTGTTCTTATTTATAAAATTATTCACATATATTATGCCAATTCTTAACCTTGCACGCCTGGTGCTGCCATCTCTATTCGTCTTTGGCAAACTATTCACATTACTTGATCCTATTGGGCACGTAACAATGAAAATGCACAAATGTTTCAGAATTTGCATTAACTTCTTTTTGTTTTTACAGGTGTGAGTGCATGAGTTGAAAGGAAAACTCAATTATGCATTATATGTGAAAGCAGATATTAGCAGAACGAGAGTACACATAATTCAGTATTCTATGAAAATGGTTCAGAGTGCAATCATGAAATTTCTCCTGAAGAACGTGTTGGAATAGTACAATATTTTACTGCCACTCATTTCTTCTTGATATCTTTCCCTCATATGGAACTTTGCACCCAAAAAGAGTGCTTTCTTTAGCTTTTTCATATTTTTAACATACATGACACACTTTTTAAGCAAGAAGGAAATATATTGCAGTCTTCCTTTTTAGTGTGGAGACCCCACACCTTGGGAACTGTTCTTGTGAGAACTATGAAGATTGCACTTTATTTCCTTCCACTTTAAAATATGACATAGATTTCCACATATATACCACATATGTGTGTGGGAAGTTGCTTTTACGGTTATGAAAAAGACAACCACAAATTAATATAGTTGTCACTAAACTTAACTTTTTTCATTGTATATATTTCCTTTACATAATACAACAACTAAAAATCATATGTCATTTCTTTTCGTTACGCTACAAGCATTTATCTTGTACCTTCGCGCTGTACGTTACCACGTCACTACACACTGAGAAGGTAACTTTAATCAGTCCTGTAGCCCAAACTAATGACCGTAGACATAAATAATTTTACAGTTTTCCATAATCCCCTGAGACATACAATTGAGCAAAATTTTATTAAAATTGGAGACGTAGTGGCGACTACCATTTCGGTGATTTGCCATGGAAAATAAATACGCTTTAGAAACGATGTTAAGAGCCACAGATAATAAAACATTTTAATCATAGTTTTGACCAGTAACGTCCTGCTTATGTTTATATCCTTGAAAGAGTTTTGGAGGTTTGGAGGTTTCGAATGTGCAACACTGTATCAAGATTACACTGCAGACGAAACCGTTAAAAGTCAATGATTTTCGTGAGCTTCCTTGTAAATTTGAAATCTCCGAGCTCGAGTTTTTTGTTCCTTGGCGACTAGATGAACACAGAGCTGTGAATATAGTGGCGAGCAGATGTAAACCAAGAGCGTGTTAATTTCGTACTGTGCGCAAGAGTGATATTCTTGGTTACTTGCCGTTACTTGTTTGTGTTATTGCAGTGTGTATGTGTGTTGTGTCAGTGAGACCATTGGAATGCCAGCCGCAAGGTTCACGTTAGAACAAAGAATTTTTATGTATGACACTTACGTGAAAACAGACTCGTGTCGAGACGTGTGTAGGCAATTTGTACAGAAATTCCCAGGCGTTTCCCTCCACATAGAGATACGGTTAGAGATCTTGTCCTTAAATTACGAGAAACTGGTTCGTTAAATTTTAAAGCACCTAAGCAAAAACGACAGATTCTAACCGAAGCAAAACTCGATGAAATTGGTGCAGCGTTAGAACGTTCTCCAAACAAACCTCTACGCCGTGTTTCACAGGAGATGGGCATGTCAAAATCAGCAGCACATACAGCCACTAAGCTACTAAAATTAAAACCGTACTCTTATAACACAGGTTAGTGCTCGTTTTGCAATATTTATATAAATGTCTGCATATGTCCATAAAAATAAGCGGGCATTACAGGGTGCAAATGTCGGCATCTCCATCAGCGCCGCCCGCCACGCTTCTCCCAATCTCTCGGCTGAAGATCGAAATGAACGCACGGTATATACTACCAAAATATTTTCAGAATTAATAATGTCAATAATTAAAAAATAATAATTCATTGACTGATTGATTTGGTTTATTTAACTTCGCTTTTCTGCCACTCTTGGCCAATCGCAAAGATGAGGATGAGTGATGATATGATGAAATTGATAAAGAACATCCATACCCAGGTTGGGATTTGAACTCGGGACATTTGGCATCATAGAGAGCTGCCACTCTGCGAAATAATAATACATCCTGATGGTTTGAACCAACATGTGGTGTCAGAGGAAGACACTATAGAATATGCATCTGTCACCAGCAAGCCCCCCTCCCCCCCCCTAGATTTTAGGTAACTCTACAATGGTTCCCAGTCCTGGTATGAAATATAAATAGTTAATCCAAATGAAGCATTCTTTTCGAAAATTAAACATTCTATATACATGAAAGAGATGAATGAAAGTGTTCAAGTAATGAGGCAATCAAACACGACAATCCTATCCTATTTAAAAAGTATAAAAGTAATACAGCAAGCATGTGGAATTATAATTTTGGTGCTAACAGCAGTAACAATTCCAAATATTTAATGATTATTCACAGATTTTATGGGAGTATTAGGAAATGTTTTAGGATACTAGAAACAATTCTGAAAGTTTCGAAGCTTGGAGAAACTAATTAAATTATGATTTTAAATATACTTTACGAGGGCATTCACGCCTCACAGTTATTTTTGGTTTATGAGAGGCATATTCTGAAGATTTGATTTGGTTTAATGCAACAATTCTTATCTATTGTATGTATTTATTACATATCAATTAAGATGGAATAGAAATAAAACACCAATTCAGACATTCATGTAAAACAAAAATAGAAGTCTGACAACTTCAAATATTGCGGCAATTTCTATAGTTTGGTTTACCGGTGAACCAGATAACATGGGAGAATACGTCACTGGCTTATGGTCATCTCAGTCACAGAGTTCTGGCAGATTTTCATGCAAGGATCGAAGGGGTTTCTTGCCTGAAGCCAGGTATTACATGATCCAGTGTTGGAACATTTATGCATGTTATTTTAATGCTACCTGCCCTAAACCTGACTGTACAAGTTAACAACAAAGCATTTAGGTAAGTAATACCACCTTCTCATCGAATGCAGGTGAAGTATATGGCAGAAGCAGCCTGTATCCAAGTCAACAGTAAACAAATGCCGCTCGCAAACGAAGAATCATATAGGACTCTACGCATGAGGAAGTCATTCCCAGAACACAAGTAGTAAGTAATCGGTGGTGGGAAGTAGCGTGCTACTTGCAGCATTGCTACCGTAGCTAGCTACAAAATTTGTAGCCTGTAGCATCACTACAATTTTTAGAATTGCAGCTGTAGCTGTAACAAAGCTACAAAATTTCTGTACTTGTAGAGAAAATTTCGCTACAGCTACATTTCTTCTCAGCACTCTGAGGTAAATTTTGTATGTGGCTACAGTGTATAAAACATCGATAATAATGCTTACTTGTGCATGAGTTTCATAAACTGTAAATGTATTATAAGATAATGGCAATACAGATAATCTAGATGATCAATATCTTGATATCGCTGATTATAGACCTGCATAGTTTATTTCATTATCATCTAAATAATTCTGAAATGCAGATCTAACCAACTGAAACATATAAATGTAATCTGACCAATTTGCACCACCCCTTGGGAAAAAAGCCACTTTTGCGCCCCCCCAAGATCCCGCACATATCCTTGGTGAAAGCAACAGCAAAATGTCATTAATTACTGTGTAAAAAAAAAAAAAGCAAATTACACTGCACAACAAATTTGAAGACATTTTCCGTCCTTTAGATGAAATCATGTGATTTTTATTAAACACAGGATACAAAATTGAGTGTGAAAACCGTATGCTTCTATCACGCATCACTTTTATTGGACAGCCACCTGATGCATGCGTGAAAGGCATATTACAGTACACTGTACACTAAGAAAGCACAGTAACAATACCTACAAACATGACATTGTGGAGGATTTACGCTTGTACATATATGTAGGGGTTTCCCTGATGATAGACCAACAATAGTCAGCAAGCATGCTGCCCTTCCAACCACTTTTCAAACACAGCATTGTCCTGGTGGAACCTTTCCCCATGTTCATCACTGACTGCTCCCAGGTTTTTCGGGAAAAAGCCGACATGTGTGCCCAGAAAGTGTAATTTGAGGGACATGTGGCATCCCATGATATGGAATCAGTGCACCATGTCACGAACAGTGATTCATATTTGTGTGCTTTGACATTACCCAGGAAACTAGAACACACCAACTTGAATGCCTGCCATGCTGCATTTGCTGGGTCAGATAATGTAGAATCAAACGGCTCCTATCTGTGTGCCAACAAACACACCTTCCTTAACCTTTGCCTCACTTAAGTGTGGGAATTTCGTCCAGAGGTACCTGAAAGCTTGGCCTTCTCAGCCTAGTGCTTTGACGAAGATTCTCATCAAACCAAGCTTGATGTGTAATGGGGCAGAAATACATTCTGATTGATTGTTTATATTAAAATAACTTCTCTCTCGATGCCGCATCCCACATTTTGGGGCTTCTCAATTAGATCTCGTGATATGTTCTTGATGCCTGTAGTAGCGGCCAGTGTTTACGGACATAATGATTATCTCTGTCCTGACTGTCCCACTCACAGAGGAAGCAACAGTATTTCATGTAACCTTCTTGCATACATCTTATCTTGTCATACCAATGTATAATTTCGAGCATTCATTCTTTGTAACACAGGAGAAACACACTGTTGGCTATTGTACCTTACGTTTCTTACATAACTTTCAAATTTTGTGTTTTTTGGCTAAATTATACGTGATACAGTAAACAAATTGCAATTTGTTTTTGTCATGCACAAATACATTACAATCACACATTTTCATCTAAAGGACAAATTTTGTGTTGTGCAGTGTTATCTGATAACTTGCAGTGCAAAAACGAGCGATCAATTTCTTGTAGATGTAATCTATCCTCAATGCAGCAGCATTTACTATAATTCAGCCATTCAGTAGAGGAATTTCCACCACACTGACAAAGCAATAGTGCCAATGAATGGCTTAATACATGAACAGCATGAAGAAATTATTGTTACAAGAACGATAAGATAGACAGGCACTTTCTGGAATTACAATTATTTCTGTCATAATATATTGTTCACAAATTTTAAAATTACAGTATGTTTAGAACAATCGGGTTTACATGTCAGTTTCAATGTATTTATGATGATGTAAAAAGTATGTACAAGTTATTGCATTTGCTACAGAAATGACAATTTTCTTTAGTTAAGATATATTTTCCAAATTTATATATTTTACTTTTGTTAATCGTGACAATGAGGATGAATATATATTTTTAGTAATTCCCTTATCTACAGTCTCTTTTTGCTCCTTTTGACTAATCATGAGAATGAGGAAGAATGAATGATAAGTGGCAGATGGGCAGCAGGAGGATGCCATCCATCCAACTATGAGTTTTTTCTAGTATTTGCTTTTACTCCACTTTATGCAGATAGATACTCGGGACTGGATCTTAACCACCATGTGCCTCCACCGGGTATCGAACCTGAGAGCCCTTGATTGCAATGTGACAAAGTTTTCACTATGTCATCAGGGAGGATTTGCTAACTAGGAAAACTGACATAAAGCATCGCTCTACCTGTCTCTCATTTATACCATAAAAGTACAGCACCTTGAATACGTACTTAGTGTGGAAAACAGCACGGTTGTGGGCTCTCTGGTAGGTTCCACTTGAATATGATACCACTAGAGGTACTAAGGGAGGTTCTTTTGCTTGCTTAAGACACAATATGGCGGGTACAGCTTCAGTAGCGTCGATGATTAGTGGGTTTACAGTGTTTTCAACCTTCTTAACCAAAAAAATGCCCCACGAACCATTCACGGATAGCCCCAAACCATTCCCAGATAGCCCCACAAACCATTCACGGTAAGGTTAGGTTAGGCAAACATAGTTAAAATTTGGGTCGTAGTAATATTGGGAATGTATATTTCGTTTTTTCATCTTCTTGGAAAACAAGCGCATCGTTGGAAACACTGATGGGATGTTACGTCATCAACACCCAGTTTACGTTTAGCAAGCGAGGAACAGGAACGGCAATTGTGCGTCGGAGAGATATTTTTCGTGAAAAACACATGATTTTCCGCTCCAGTAGATTCTACGATGACAGAAAATAACTCTACGAAGTATCCAAAAGCTAAAAAAAACTCATTCCAGTAAATACTTTCTTGTGTAAAAACGTTATTCCAATCAACAACTGTTACCGAAATAACATCCCGCAAACTAACATTTCCTGCAAGGGCTAATAAGACAAAATTGACAAATATCACATTTTTATCTTGTTCCTATTGTAAGTAACCTGCACTGAAATACGTCCATCCCTCTAGTGTATCGGTCAGGCTAATACACCATTCCTTACCAATAAAAAGTTACCATATTATGTCCAAGTACGGGGAGGACGATTATATTGTACAATCCACTATGGTAACATCCTGTTGGACCACTGTCTTGAATTTGTACTCTCTCTTGCAGTGTAAATTGTAATGTGCACAGTAAATGGTTAATTTTGCACTAAAAATTAGTGTCATTCATACAATTAATGGTATGTTACTTACAATGAGTGACAGACAGTTTAATATTTTCCTTGGAATGTCCTTTTGTAGACCTTCTTCTCGATAGATATCTATTTTCAAATCTGTCTTCTTTAAACACAGTCTGCATAACGTTTGATAATCTTCACCAATTTGTTGATGTCTTGATAATTTGGGACTCATTGTTCACACACAGAGTTCTCATACATTTGAAATACACTTCTCGGAAATTCCACCACGAAATGCAGGTCCGACTTTGAATAACGCACTT